>NC_137034.1:1745000-2007500 GCF_032717465.1 Coenobita brevimanus
CATAGTACTTCTTCGTGATTAGCACCATATTATATTGTTTCTCTATAGCTACAATTTTCTAGTGTTAATCTATAGCCACACCTTAGTATTTAAGACAGAGATGGCAATTTTAGGCCAAGTCAATGTATATGGAGTATAGTTACTGACAACGCACGACACGATGTAGCGCCTTAATTGTTGATGGAGCACTGGAATTAAGTGCGGTACAGTAAGCAGATAAACGTTACCCCACCATACTGTATTGATTCTAACTTATTTTTTTTTTTACTCTAGCTGATTTCACGCAGGACAGTGGCAGAAAATGACAACACTACAGTCCTGCAAGCTTTACCATAGCACTTCTTCATGACCACCATCATATGCGAACAGTTACAACACAGCATTCAAGGCAGAGAGATGGCAGTTTTAAGCCAAGTTAGAGTAAAAGGGGTATACTATATGAAGGGCATATCTCTCATATCGCTTCTTTTGTATGTATATGTATGCGTGTATCGTAGCGGCCGGCTCTGGTGTTGACATTATATACATTTTAATGGACTTCTACTGTTCCATATTGCACATTTTTTGCGGGTACACCGCTGGTAGTGTCACGTTTGTTGTTGCTGCTGTAATTGGTGAAAGTGCAATATATGACGGTATTTCAGTGATACAGGAGGGTATGCATATCAGAAGTGGTGCTAAAGGTACATTTAGTCAGGTTGCGCCATTGTTTTTGACAGTTTAATGATACAAGAGGGTACTATCTCGGTGGTCCAGTGGTGCTGGCGGTACACTTAGTAAGAGTACACCATTTTTGGCAGTTTAATGATGCAGGAGGCTATGTATCTTGTCGGCTCACTGATGCTGACGATACAGTTATTAAGGATGCATCCAGTTTAATGGTGAAGGGTACGTAACTCATCTGTTCAGTGGTGCTAACGGTATATTCAGTAAGGGTGCACCATTGTTGCTGACAGTTTTGTGAGAGTAGGTAAGGTCCCCACCGTATTACTACCTCGTGTCCAGGAATATATTGCAGCTGCCTCAGTGGACGACGCCGACACGCCACATTGTTGCCTTATCTCAGGAGGCATTTGACAGGCTGCGCTAATTGCCGGATTTGCAAGTTAATGAGGATGGTGATTCTCGCCCTCGGAGGAGACACAATAGCCCTTTCTGGCGATGATTTAGCGTCTGGGCTCTAACTCGACGACTAATGCACCTGGCAAATATCGCCGTCCTTCCTACTGCCGGGGATTGGACAGGTGCCTAGAGTCGCTGCCCAATCATAACTCACAGGATCAAAGCGCTGCTCCAAGTATTTATAAAGGGTCTTAATGCTCAGACTGCTTTCCTTCCACCAAGTCATGTCTCTTGATGCTCTAACTGCATCCCTTCCACTAAATCATGCCTCTCAGTGCTCTAATTGCTTTCCTTCCACCAAATCATGCCTCTTGTACTAACTGCTTTCCTTCCACCAAATCATGCCTCTCGATGCTGCAGCTGCTTTCCTTCCATTAAATCATGCCTCAAACACCCCCCAATTAATCCATCATGTCTCTTCTAGTCTTTGTCCCAATTCCTCCAGTTCATCTTTGACTAATTCTTCTCACCTTCAGTCAAGTCACCAGCCAACCACTCAGCCAACCACCATCCAACCAATCAACCAAATGCTACTCGGGCCGCAACGCAGAAGTCCCAAGTTCGATTCCCAGGGCGGCCACGAGACGCTTGGACAACCCCCCCGCTTTTTTTTTTTTTTTTTTTCTAATCCAGCTTCGTAGTACTTAGCACTGAAAAGGAACCTGGATCTACAAATGATCGGCTGTTACATCGTCAGGGACATGTTGGGCGCTATCCTTGTCCGTCACGCACTCCATGTTGTGATATCTGGAATTTGTAGTCTGTTCACACTAAAAGTCAGATACATTCATTCAATTAACTCTTCCACTTATATACCCGTATGTAAAGCATTGGGTGGGGGCGTGTTACTTCCCCAGTACCAGATAACGATGTTCTTCGACAACGCGGAGCTGTTGTCTTTCAAGAACCGGAAACCGACTTAGACGTTTTAAGTAGAACTGCTCCCGGACCAGGTCAGGCGTGTGCAGACCATCCGCCACAGTACATACATACATACATACATAGGCATAAAGAAAACCATAGCTCCAAATAATATACAGGACATACATATATATAATAATATACAATAGAGAATATGTATTATATAATACAGAGAGAGAGAGAGAGAGAGAGAGAGAGAGAGAGAGAGAGAGAGAGAGAGAGAGAGAGAGTGGGGGGGGCAAGATATGGAGACCTAGGGGGAAGGAATATGGGAGGAGGGGGAGAGGAGAGGGAGGAAGGAAAGAGAGGAGGAAAAACAGACGAACAGGAAGGAGTGTTTGGCGGAGGATCATAATTTTGTCCATTAACTCCTTCAGTACCATGTTTTGCTTTTCCCACCTACAGACGATTTCACTCAGCTTGGGAGAGAATTTGCACCTGAAGGGGGTTAGAGATAGCCTTCATTAACCCCTTCATTACCATATGTTCTTTCTAAGCTGAGCAAAATCTTCTGGTTGTAACAAAACTAAAAAATGCAAAAGAAGTCATACTGAAGGAATTATGTTTCCCATATAGCCATGTAGAGAGGATGGAGAGTGAGAGACTAAGGAGGAGTGTGTATGTGAGTGAGGTGGACAGGAGGAGAGGGAGGGGGAGACCCAGGCTGAGATGGAGGGATGGAGTAGATAGGTATATGAGAGATGGGGTATATGTTGAGGGGAGGGCAGTGAAATGACAGGGGACAGGGCGACATGGAAATGATTTGTTTGTGGCTACCCTTTACGGGATTAAGGCGTCTGACTGTAGATAGACAAATATTAGTTAATATAGATTATTAACATTGTCATTGTTTTTATGGCACCTGTCTCTTGTGAAATGGGAACCCAGTGGATAAGTTGATGCTGCCTTTCTCCAACAATACCATCCTTTTTTGGGGGTATGTGGAGAGAGGGGAGGGTTGTTTGTGTATCTGGGCAAAGGAGCCGCTTGGTTATATCGGTGCAACTACGTGAAGGCGTCCATTTTCACTACTTAACGTAAAAGGTAATATTAACGTGTGATATGCGGGAAAAATATAAAGATAAGGAAGGAGTACCAGGGAGCCTCCTAAGACCACAGCCCCAATAGAGGAATGACTGCAATACTCTTTCCTCTCTTGGGTAAAAATTCTCTCGTCTCTCCCCCTCCCCCCCGAAATATAACAACAAATTAATTCTCAAATATGATGCTAGTCTTAAAGAAATGCCATGGGTCGAATGTAGAGTCTAAGTGTATCTTACTTGTAAAATATTCCGCTAGTCACGAAGAAGTGCTAAATAATGGGTGCAAAGCGGTAATTATAGCATTGGCTTTATTTCTCTCTCTCTCTCTCTCTCTCACACACACACACACACACACACACACACACACACACACACACACACACACACACACACACACACACACACACACACACCTATAGTCACTGAAAATTACTAGCAATAGATACTGACAATAATTTCTACATTGTGTCTTGACAGAAAATTATGGCTATAATTTCTACAAGTGCTGGCAAAAATACTGGCGATAATTTCTATGTGTTGGCAGGAAATATTGGCGATAATTTCCACATGTTGGCAAAAAATATTGGCGATAATTTCTACAAGTGTTGGCAGAAATACCGGCGATAATTTCTGCAGGTGTTGGCAAAAATAATGGCGATAATTTCTACAAGTGTTGGCAATTATACTGGCGATAATTTCTACAGGTTGGCAAAAAATATTGGCGATAATTTCTGCATGGGTGTGTTGGCAAAAAATGTTGGCAATTATTTCTGGATGGGTGTGGTGGCTAAAACATTGGCGATACGGCGATAATTTCTATAGAGGTTTGATGGCTAAACTACTGACGATGGGCACGAGCGATAATTTCCACATGAGAGTGTTGTTTAAAGATGCAGGTGAGAGATACGGGGTATGGAATTCGGCGATAGGAACTTGCGATAGATATTGGCGATGACGCACAGAACTATCTTGGCTGAAAACAGTGGCGATAAATAGTCGATAATTTCTGTGGGCGATATATTTTACAAGGAATTTGGCTAGGAATATTGGCGATAGATACTGGCGACGGAGATTGGCGATGGAGATTGAGGATAGAGACTGGCGATAGAGATTGGCGATAATTTCTACGTGGGATATGACTGAAAATATTGGCGATGAATCTGTACATTGGCCAAAAAAATTTCTTGGCGATAATTTCTCCGTGAATATTGGCTGAAGAAATTGCTGATATTGCTGGGGATAATTTCCACGGGGTTAGGTGAGCTGGAAATACTGGCTATTATTTCTACATGAATTTTGGCTGAAAGTATTGGCGATAGATAATACATTAATGTTGGAGCAATGTTTTGGCGATGGATTTGAGCAGTAATTCTCTCTCTCTCTCTCTCTCTCTCTCTCTCTCTCTCTCTCTCTCTCTCTCTCATTTGTATACTGGGGATTATTTCTACGATAACTTAAACTATTGAGTGTAATTACTGTTTAAATATAGACTGATAATATTCGTCGTATGTATTAGGGATTCCTGCAGTCCATTTTATTCAGTTTTAGAAAGATCTCATCCAATTCTTCTCCCCCCCCCCACGCCTCCTCCTCCTCCTCCTCCTGCCATCTCAACTCCCACCCCCTTCCTCCTCCTCTTCCCGTCTTCCTCCTCCTACTCCTCCTCCTCTCTCTCCCGTCCTCTTCAATCTTGTCACTTCATACCTCTATTTCTCGCTCTCCCTGCTTCCGTTTTCCTCTCTCTCTCTCTCTCTCTCTCTCTCTCTCTCTCTCTCTCTCTCTCTCTCTCAACTCATACTTTTTATTCGAAGACTAAAATTCCCCATTCCAATTTTTTTTTTTTTTTTTTAGCTCTTCCAACACTGTTCATTATTCATTCTGTTCGTTGTAGTAGTAGTAGTAATAATGATAATGATAATAATAATAATAATAATAATAATAATAATAATAATATTATTATTATTATTATTATTATTATTATTATTATTATTATTTTATTATTATTATTATTATTATTATTATTATTATTATTATTTTTATTATTATTATTATTATTGTTATTGTTCACTGCCAGTTTTCCTTTATTCTATTTTATTTTTTTCTTTTCCACCCTTTCAAGCAGATCCCTCCTTTCTCTCCTCGTTTTCGTCTCTCCGTCCCTTCCTTCCTTTCCCTCCTACTAATATTTTCTTCCTCTCGACCCTGACCCTCCTGTCTCTTCTTCTCCCATCTCCTTTCTTACTCTGTCCCTCCCCTCACAGGATGCGATGTCGGGCAAGGGATAGATAAATAGTCCTTCACCTATCCACTACACTCCTGAGATATTATTCTTAAAAAATATTCTCCTTAATTTCTTTTGCTATAATATTCTCAGATTTCCTTCCTTATATTATACAGTCCCTCCTTCCCGTCTTCATCTGCTGTTTCTACTTTTTTTTTCATATACCCAGATTCTCAAGTCTTTTCCTTCTCTCTCACTTGTCTTACTTCCTCCTCCTCCTCCTCCTCCTCCTCCTCGTCCTTTCCTACCGTAATCCCACTGTTTCCATCCATCCCCTCCCTGCCTCCCCTCCCTGCCTACCCTCCCTCTCGTTCCCCACCCTCACCTTGCTGTTCCTTCTCCATTCATGCCTTAAGAGGATCCATGTCGGGCCGAAAGTGTTCTGATCTCTGACTAATCAACTTTTCCATGCGTTGGTAAAATTTTTCTCAAGATACAGTATCATCTTATTATGTTTTCCCCATTTTTCCCTGTTAATTTCCCGTCCCTCTTTACATCTACTGTCTGCCACCTTCTCTTTCCTTTTTTCCCTCTACCCCTCTCATGTCTTCCTCTTCCCTCTCATGTCTTCCTCTTCCCTCTCATGTCTTCCTCTTCCCTCTCATCTTTCTCCTGTTCTCATTGCGTTTTCCGCTAGTAAGATTTCTCCCTCTTCCTATTTGTGTCTTGTACCTTGCCAATTATGTTTCGCCTCTCCCTTCTTTCCCTCTTCCCTTCCTCTCCCCTCCTCCCCTCACGCTTCCTCTCCTCTCTTCCCCTTACACTTCCTCGCCCGTCTTCCCCTCACCCTTCCTCTCCCCTGTCACCCCTCTCTCTCACCCTCCCCTTCTTACTCATCTTTCCCCTCTCCCCTCTTCCCCTCACCCTTCCTCTCCCCTGTCTCCTCTCGCTCACCTTTCCCTTCTTACTCATCTTTCCCCTCTCCCCTCCCCTCACCCTCTCTCCCCTCCCCTCACCTTCTCTCCCCTCCCGCTGGGAACACACTTACCCTGCCATAAAGCCTCCAGCATTAAGGTAACAGTAAGGAGCGGTGAGGGGAGAGGCCAGGGGGAGATAGTATGGGAGGAGGGGAGAGAGAGGGAGGGGGAAAGAAGGAAAGGAAGTGGATGGAGAGGGTAGGGGAGAGGGCAGGGGTAGGTAATGTGGGCGGCGGGGAGAGAGGGAGGGGAGGGGATAGAGCAGGAGAGAGGGGTTGGGGGAAGGGAGAGGAAAGAAGGAAAATAGACTAATGTGGGAGGAAAGGAAATAGGAGAGAGGGGAAGCAAGTAGGGGAAGAGGAGAGTGAGAGGGGAAGGGAGAGGGTAGGGGAGAGGAGAGGGGAGAGTGCAGGGGAGAGGAGGAGAGGGAGGGGGAAAGAAATCGTAGAGAGAAGGAAAAGAGAGGACGGAGAGGAAGTTGTCTAGTACAAAAGGAGAGGAATTACAATTAAGGGAGAGGAAGGAAGAGGATGGAGAGAGGAATGGGAGAAGGGAAGGGAGGTGGCAAGGAGGTTGAAGGGAGAAAAGGGGACGAGGATGGAGGGAAACGGGGAAGTAATGTGAGGAGGAGTGACAAGGGGAAAGGGGGAGAGAGAGAGAGAGAGAGAGAGAGAGGGGAACCACACAATCATCCTCTCCCTATAACCGCAAACGAGAGGAGGTAGTCATTAGAGATCTTTGTTGATGGTGGTAGTTGTGGTAGTAGGGTGTCCGGATGGTGGTAGTTGTGGTAGCTAGGAGTTGTGGTGGTGGAAGTGCTGATATTGTGGTAGTTGTGGTAGGTGGGTGTTCAAATGGTGGTTGTTTTGGTAGCTATGATGAATTAATAGGTAGTAGTTGTGGTAGTAGGGATGGGCAGATAGTGAAGGTATTGTGAGAAAGAAAATAGTACTCGATAGTGGTATAGTAGTAGTATTTAGTGTTTGGGAGAGGCGCCTTCATGTGGTGGCACTGATATATCCGAGGAGAGCAACTTCTTCACTTAACACACACACACACACACACACACACACACACACACAAAGAGAGAGAGAGAGAGAGGTTGTAATACTTTCACCTATGCTACCACCAGTCGATTTTTTCAGCTTTAGATACACAGGAAAAAATATATATACAGTAACACTCCATTTCCTTTCCGGGTGACAGCTTGTGTATTGAAGGGACGGCTAAGTCAGAGTTATCGATGAATATCCTTCCGCAATTTCTACTTCCCCCGCCACACCTACGCCCACACCAGCACACTGAGCCATGAGAGTTTCTAGTGAGCGCTGTTTACAGACCATCCTATAAGGCCCTGAAGGAGTGGGTTTAAGGAAGGAAGGATTGTGAAAGGGAAGGAGGAAAAATATATATGGATAAAAATGAATCTCGGTACGATAATAAAAATGGGTGAGAGACACAGGGAGGTACTATTTTTAGAGAGAGAGAGAGAGAGAGAATATTGCGGTAGGTTGACAAGAGAGGAGAAAAAATGTTGTAAAAACTGGCGTGCTGGTTGTTTCCTCCTCCTTGCCTTCCTTCCTTCCTTCCTTCCTCTCTCTCTCTCTCTCTCTCTCTCTCTCTCTCTCTCTCTCTCTCTCTCTCTCTCTCTCTCCAACCTCGACCTACTCCCGCACCCACTCAATCACTTCTACGCCGCTGTTTCGCTGTGTGTGTGTGTGTGTGTGTGTGTGTGTGTGTGTGTGTGTGTGTGTGTGTGTGTGTGCGTGCGCACCGTTCCTGAGACCTTTCCTTTGGGTTCTGTTCGTGTACAGAATATATATATATATATATATATATATATATATATATATATATATATATATAGTGTGTGTGTGTGTGTGTATTGATAGGTGTGTTCGTTGGGGTGTGCGTATATATTTGTGTGCACGTGTGCGTGGCGGCGTGTGTCGGAAGTGGTATGGAGAGAGAGAGAGAGAGAGAGAGGAGAGGAGAGGAGGGGAGGGGGACTGTATTTTACATAGCTCGTCTTTTTGCTTCTATGTGCATTCTACATCATTCTTTCCATTGATTGTATTTTGTCTATATTTACCCCCTAAATTAGAACTTTACATCGTTCCCGGGCTAGTGCAGGGAATAGCTCGTTAATTTAGTGTTGCTGGGACGTCCTTACTGTTATAACTTAAAATCCATCAATATTTCCTAAGTTCAGTTCACCTACTACCATCACACACCCTTAGGAAACATCCCTTACATGTATTTAGCATGGACAGTGAGTATTAGTGCCAGTGGGGTGATACAGGAGGATGCTTGACACGTAGGAGGCCTCTTACTACTCAGGGAACGGACAGTCGTATGTAGCCAGAGATCGAAAAATGAAAAATGTCAAAGTTAATCGTCGAGTACAGCACAATCTCTGTTTTCTCACAAACTCATTCATCCAAAGGTAGGCATGTTTATTTATTTATTAATTTAGTACTACCTCAAGATGATGTTCACTCCTCATGACAGGCTTTTCGAATTGATGAGGGTATGATATAGATTTTATTAGTATGTTGGCTGCGATGGCGTATTTTCAGCTTTAGCCTTGGTGTCTTACGGTGATTTTAACTCAGGAAATTCATCATGTTCAAGGTGTTAAAGAAAGCTAAATAAAAACTCCTTCGATTCGCTGATTCTCTTAAGCTATAGTTGTATAAAGATCGAAGTAAAACACAAAACGACGTCACTGGTGTAAATGGGACTAGCCTTTCCAGTATTCCCTGTTTACCTTAACTTGGCCCAGATTCTTGTCCTTTTGCAACTTGTTTCATGTTGCTGAGTGACAGAAAAAGACAATACTACGGGTTTACATCCCTCCTGTAGCACCTCCTCGTGACTAACATCATACTTTAGCGTTAACCTTCTGCTACCGCTCAACATTCAAGGTGGGGAGACGGCAATTTTAGACCAGGTTAAGGTAAAAGCGGTACCAGGGGGCTCTCATAAGCTCTAAAATAGTCTAGAAATATTAAAAAAAAAAAAAAAACTTAAAGCTAAAACTGGTGTCCTGGTAGTGGGGGAGTTAATCGTCAGGCTGCACCTCCTCCACCTCTTATTTCCCCTCTAATGAACCCCCACCGGCCTCATTAGTACCTCTGAGGGCCAATAAACATTTCTGAAATAGCTAATTGGCCCGCTAAACGACGTAACCGCAGCGACAGGCGATCATGACGAGCAGACTGGTGAGGAATGTCTGTTGTTTTTGTTAATTAAGCTTGAACATCTGCCTTAGTCTCGCACACCCACGACCGCACTCAGTTTCCTTTTTTTTTTTTTTTTTCTATTTTTTCATCATCCCCTCACTCATCTTCCCCCTCACTCATCTTCCCCCTCACTCATCTTCCCCCTCACTCATCTTCCCCCTCACTCATCTTCCCTCTCACTCTTATCTCCCTTCACTTTTTCCTCTCTTATCTTGTTTCTTTGCATATATCATTCTCTGCCTCCGTCGTATCCACGATCTCACTCATTTTTCTCTACTTTTTCTTTTGTACTCTCTTTAGCCTTTTCTTTTTTTCATCTTTCTCTCACTTATGTCTCCCTTCACTCCTTCTCCCAGCGTCATCATCCATTGCATATATCATTCTTCCTTCATTATATTTTTCTTGAATGTCCTTCACTTTCTCTTCTTTCGACCATACCTTATTGTCTCTCTTTTGATATGTTATCCTTGTCACTCCTGTCTGTCTGTCTCCTGTCTGTCTGTCTCCTCACTGCCTCTTTCCTCACTCTGCCTTTCTCTCCTCACTCTGCCTTTCTTTCCTCACTCTGCCCCTCTCTCCTCACTCTGCCCCTCTCTCCTCACTCTGCCTCTCTCTCCTCACTCTGCCTCCCTCTCCTCACTCTGCCTCTCTCTCCTCACTCTGCCTCTCTCTCCTCACTCTGCCTTTCTCTCTCCAAACTCTGCCTCTTTCTTCACTCAGCCTCTCTCATTTTCTCCCACTTCCTATTTCATTTCTTCATTATTTTCTTCTCTCACATTACCTTTTACGACTATCCCTAATTCCTCCATCCTCAGTTCTCTCATTTCACCCTTCTATAACATTGAACTTACTCCTCCATTTCTATAATACCTCCATCCCCTCTTAGTTACTCAGTCAACATTTTCTGATAGTCCTCATATTTTCTATCCCCACTAACTTGACCCCTCTCCATATATTCTTAACTCGCAACTAATTCCTCATCTCCCATTGCTGCATTTAATCATGTACCTCCCTTTTTTCACAATTTTCCTCTCATCTCCCCAATTTCCTCAGCCCTAGCATTCTACCATCTCCAATACCCCCATAAATCCTCGTTCTAGCCTTCCTTAGTTTTACGTCTTCAGTAATATCTTCCGATTTTCTCTGTGTCATGACGCTGCTCTTTTTGTGGAATTCGGCACTTGGCGCGGCTAATTGGATATGAGTTCTGTTATTCCCACTCATTCAGTACCTTTATAGTTATTGCTTCTTACGCTTCAATACAGAGCGAGGTTGGAGAGTCTAGGAGGGAGTGTGTGGTGCGTGGTAAGAGGAGGTGGTACCGAGTAGGCAAAAAAGTGCAATTACAGTTGGCAACGTATGAACCTGGGACGAATCGGTGTTGTAACGGAGGTCTGGCGTTTGGTACACTTGACGCCTCGACATAATCACATGTTTGTTGGTGACACAGGAATGAACGGAGGTGTTAAATATTAGTTGAAATGGCCAAGTAACTGTGATGCATGAACGTTCGAAATGGTAGCTAGAAATCCTGTCCCAAGTTCATGTGTGGCCAACTGTCCTTTCAAATCGTGTTAGTAATCCATTCCATCTGATGACATTTTATACATTTATTCTTAACTACCTTAGGGGGAGATTTTTCCGATAGAAAGGGTTAGAATACAGCATGAACCTAATACGTATCATTCCTAAGTTGAATAAGTTTAATAAAATCGTCCGGAGATTGCATGAATGAAAACTTAATCATAATGAAGGGGTTAGGGCAACGTGTTAGAGGTTCCAGCGGCGTGTGTTTATAGACTGATAGATAATATAATTCTACTGTCTGCACTCTTCCCTTAAGTCAGGCGGACACTGATATGTTTAACTCAGATTGGTTCCAGTCAGTTAAGGAAGAACATTGTCCAATAAACTGTTGAAGAAGAAGTATTTAATAGAAGCCTATATTCAGTCAACTCAGTGTTTAGTTTAGCAGGAAGGTTTAGTATTTTAAGACTTCAATTTTGATAAAGTAACTTGTTAACTATGTACTTATTTCTACTGATACAGGTGGTGTGATGTAGATTTATATGAGTATTGTTTTTTTAAATGGAATTCAATCTCTTTCATCCATTTAGCTCGATACCAACAAAACATTTAAATTCACAGTTCAGCATAAATGTGTAATGTACAGTCGCCATCAAAAGTTTTGTCGCCTCTCTTCTTTTTCATTCCTTGAACTCAGACGATCAATATGGTGGATCCGCAGCCATCGACACTAATGACATTAATCTGCAGCTAATAAAGTCATCAGTGTCAGTTGCTACGAATTCCCCACACTAATTTTCGAAGTCCACAGAGAGAAAAGCGGGAAAGATGACGGGACTTTTGATGCATATTGTACGATCAGGTTAACTATGTGCAGCCATTTCAAGTTGTCTTTTAAAATTTTTAATGGAATTGAAATCTTCCATTAGAAATCTTCCATGTAATTATATGTAAACTGAAAAAAAAGTCTCTCTTCCAGTATTTTTATTTTTTTTATAGAATTTGCGTAATTTGAATATGCTACTCTCACCGATGCAAAGTTTTCCATGCATTTATAGAGTAGCTAAAAAATTTGCTAGTAATATCTGCACCTTTTATTAATAACTCCTCTCCATTAACGTAGCTTTTATTTCATTCTTTATTTCATTCTTAATTACCTTAGAATATCCTATTAAGATTACGAGAGTCTTTGCAACCTGAGTGTATTAGAACTTCCATCAGATTTTTTAGTACAAATATCTTAAGGTGAAAAAGCGTCTGGAGGTAGCAAGAATAAAGTCAAAAATACACCGTCTTAATGGAGAGAGTAAGCCAACTTTTTAATACTCGAAACTTTCCTATTAAGTTTCAGGCTTGCATTCAGTTCCTAATCAGTTGTTCTAATACCTCAAAGTTTTAATATTACGTTATATTCTATACGATAGTCCCCTGGAACTTGAAATATGATTTAGCCCTTGGAAGAGTCCTCTGAAACTTCTTATGTTTCAGCCCTGCGAGGACTCCCTAATCGGCTGTTATAAGGCCTGAAACTTTTTGTACTGTTTGCTTAAAACTACATGAATTGGGTGGCAAAATAAAATTATAATAGCTGCAATATTTCTGAAGAGACAGTGATGAATATAGAAGCTGATGAAATGTTATTGATCTGTGTTATGTTTCAATCCTTAAGAGTCATGTGAAACTTTAATATTATTTTAGCTCTTGCGAGAATCCCCTAAAACTTTAATATTATGTTTCAAGCCTTGCAAGAGTCTCTAACCAGTTGTCACATACATCACCCCGTTCTATATTCAGGGGAGGCATGGCGGTATGGGCGAGGGTAAAAAAACACTGAATGTCACGTTAACACAAGTACTAAGCGGGGAGACAATGATGCAAAAAAAAGCTGTAAAAAAAGATAATGAGGACGGAATTTAGGGCCAGATAAATCAAGGGAGTCTGAGGAGTTGTTGGCTGCCAGACCCATTCTTTTATGTGTTACGCCTTGACAAACGAAGACAAGGCGTGTAAATCAAACCTAACCAGATCTCGATTGCAGCATCAAGGGAGTATGAGTGTGTGACTGAGAGAGGTATTTGTGGGGAATAAACACGGTCACATTAAGACTTACGCTGTGAAATGTGGAGAATAGTATGTGTATGTGTTTGTAACGTGAAGGTTAAAAATATGTTTGTAGAGTTGAATGAGAATGAAAGTGTTACGAGTGTGTGACAGAGAGGCATTTGAGGGGAGAGAACAGAGTCATATTCAAGTCATAGGATGAAATTAAGATATGTGTATGTATGAAAGTATGGATGAATGGTGGATGGATGACTGAATGGATGG
Source organism: Coenobita brevimanus (assembly GCF_032717465.1). NCBI lineage: Eukaryota > Metazoa > Arthropoda > Malacostraca > Decapoda > Coenobitidae > Coenobita > Coenobita brevimanus. Next base: position 1,758,382 of record NC_137034.1, read on the forward strand.
ATGGATGGATTATTGGATGGATGGATGGATGGACAGATGGATGGATGGATGGATGATGGACGTACTGGAATTTGTGGAAAATGGTTGGATGAAGGTACTATGTTATGTTTATATGAGACAGAAGCATATGTAGGAAGTAAACAAGGCCACATTAAGATGGCGTAATGAACATAAAAGTATTGTATAGACGGTAATGTTGCAAAGAAGATTAGAGCAAGCATACGTATATATGTGTAATAAAATTAAGATAAGAGAGATAAGAATGATATGTCCATCTGATAGAGAGAAGCATTTGTAGGAAGTATTTGGAGGAAGTAAAGAAGGTCACACTGCTGGTTGCATGATAGTATGAAGGTAGAATATGTATTTTTATATGACATGTATTTGTAGTAATAAATGTGTTGGAATGAAGACAGATGTATATATGGCTGTATGATGAAGGGAGTATTTGTAGATGAGATATACGTTGTAATGATGAAAGTATCTGTGATTATATAATGTTAGAGAGAGAGAGAGAGAGAGAGAGAGAGAATTAGGTGGGCACATGGGTAGGTGGCATATGTGATGGATAGATAGTTATGTTGCGGAATGGTAAGTACGTGATTAAACAGAAGTAAATGGGCGTATCATAGTCAATATAATGGATACAGAAGAGGTTTGCGTATTGTATTGGAGGGATAATGTAAAACTCAGGGGTATAAGAGAAACGCGAAATAATGAAAGCCTGTATAATTGTATGCATGAGATTACAGTATATTAGTATATTTCTAGTAGGCAGAATAGCAGAAAATCATGTAGGCTAAATATGTGTAGTATATTTCTGATGATGGATTTACAAAGGCAAGTACGAGACGAGGGAGATACGGTAGTGTAAAACCTGTAAACAAACGTAATCAGGTATATATGTGATTTGGCAGGCAGGTGACATAGTGCCAACCAGTGCCGTAGTATTGTTGTCACGTATCTCCACTCTCTCCCCCATCCTACCCCTCGTACCTTTATCTCACCCTGTTCCCCCAACCATCTAATATCTCTCTCCACCTGTCTTCGTCTCTCCTCACCTGTTTTCGTTTCTCCTCACCTGCCTTCGTCTCTCTTCACCTGCCTTCGTCTCTCCTCAGTTTTCTTTGCCTTTGCCTATTTGTTCCTCTCACAACCTACAATTGTTTTTGCTCTCTCACTTTCTTCACTTTCCTTCTCACTTCCCCCTGCCTCTCCTGACCTATCTCCGTCTTCCTTCCTCCCACTGTCTCTTCCATCATTTTTGCCTCTCCCCACCAGTTTCCACCTTTTCGCCACCTGTTTTCGTTTCCACCTGCGCCTCTCCCCACCTTCGACCTCCCTTCACATTCTCAGTCCCTCTTCTCTTTCCTCTTCTCCCCATACTATCTTTTCCCTGTTTTTTTAGTTTTCGGATTTTTTTTCCCACCTTCACCTTTCACCCCCCTGCCTCACCTCCTTCCATGTCACTCCCGCTCTTTTAATGCAGCATCTCTTTCCTTCTTTTCCTAATTCTTTCCTTTTTTTTTTTTTCAAGCCTCCTCAGTACTCTTGCTTTTCTTCCATTCATGCCAGCCTCCATCATCCAAGCCTTCATTCATTCCAGCTTCCTGACATCCCCTTCCCACCTCCCAATCCTCTTCCCACCTCCCTAATCCTCTGCTTCCTCCCCTCTTTCTCTCCCAGCCTTTCTTCTTATCTCCCTATTTTCTTCCTCTTCTGCCCAACCCCATGCTCCTCCTACCTCCTCCTCCTCCTTTTCACCTCCTCTGTGCTACCCAACCTTCCTCTTATCTCCACAGTCTTTCTCCATCTCCAACTCCTCTGCTAACCCCACACTCTTTTTTTTTTCTCCCATCATGTCCCCTCTCTTCTCATCCTTCCGCCTCTAACCTCACCCCACCTCTCCCTCCTTTCTCTTATGGTCCCCCCCCCATTTTTCTTCCTCCCTTTCTTTTTTCCTTCCTTCCTTCCTTGTTTCCCTCCTTCCTTCATTCCTGTTTTCCCTTCACATTCTTCCCACTACTGTCCATATTGTCCTTCCTTCTTTCCTTCCTTCTCATTTTTCCCCTATCTTTCCTCCCACTTCTCACTCTGTCCTTGCCTCCTTTCTTCCTTCCTTCATATTTTCTGAACGTCTTTCCTTTTCTCCAAACTTCTTTCCTTCTCTTCCAACCCGTCTCGTTTCTCCCAACCCGTTCAGTCACTCTCCTAACCCCTCCAGCTTCCGTACTTACCTTCCTCCTCCCCTTACAACCCCTCTCCGTCCCTCCCAGCCCCTCACCTTCCCATCCAACCCCTCTCCTTCCTAACCTCTCCCTTCCTCTCATCTTCTTTTTCCTTCACACCCTTCCCTCCCTTTCAACCTGTTTCTCCCTCTCAACCTGTCCTTCCCTCTCAACATCTCTCCCAGCCCCTCTCCTTCCCTCCCAACCCCTCTCCTTCCATCCCAACCCCTGTCCTTCCCTCCCAACCCCTGTCCTTCCCTCCCAACCCCTATCCTTCCCTCCCAACCCCTCTCCTTCCCTCCCATCCTCTCTCCTTCACTCCTAACTTCCCTCCCATCCTCTCTCCTTCTCTCCCAACTTCCCTCCCAATCTTACTTCTTCCCTCCCAACCCCTCTCCTTCCCAACCTCCCTCCTTCTCTCCTCACATCCCTCCTTGCCCCACAGCCCCACCCTGCTGCACGACCACAATGTGTTTCCCTCGCAACGTCAAGCCTTAGTTATAAATCGGGAGGTTAATGTTCGCGCCACCAATTAAAACAGGCGCTGGGAGAAACTACAGGGCAACCACATTAATATGCCTTGACTCCGTGCCAAGGGTGGGGGCTGGGGGTGGAGGGAAGAGAGAGGGAGGGCTGGGGATAGAGGGAAGAGAGACGGAGGGATGGGGAGAGGGGATGTGAGGGGAGGGAGGAAGGTGAGGGGGAAAGATGGGGGGGTGAGGGGCAGTGAGTGGAAAAAAGGTGAGTGGGAGGTAGAGGAAAAGTGAGGGGAGGGAGGAAGGAGAGGGGGAAAGAGGGGGAGTTGAAAAAAGTTGGAGTGTGGGGCAGAGGAAACGTGAGGGGAGAGATGGGGAGGTGAGAAGAGAGGGGGATTGAGGGGAGAGAGGAAGTGAGGGAAAAAATGGAGAGGTGAGGGCTAGGGGTTGAGAGAAGAGAGGAGGAGGGAAGGGAAAGATGAGGAGGCGAGGGGAAGGAGGGAGGGAAGTGAGGGGAAAGATCCGAGAAAGTAGGGTAGGACTTGGAAGTGAGAAGAAATATTAGGAGAGGAAAATTACGTAAGAGACTTAAAGAGGGAAAGTGAGAGGGGAGGGTGGGGGAAAGAGACGAGAAGTGAGGGGAAGGATTGAGGGAAGAAGGAGAAATGAGAACAGGACTGGGGGAGAGGAGGGGAGGACGAGAATGTGAGGGAAAAGATGGGAAGGTAAAGGAAAGTGAGGAAAGAAACTGACAGAAAGGAAAGAGGAAGTGAGGCGGAGGGGGAAGGAGAAGGGAAGTTAGGGAAGAGAATATGGGAAAAGTGAAGGGAAGGGTGAGGAAAAGGGGGAAGTGACTGGGGGGGGGGTGGAAGGAGGAGGAAGGGAAGTGATTTGGTGGGTGGAGGGAGAAGGAAGTGGGAGATGAGGGGAGATGAGAGGAAGGGTTGGAGGGTAAGTCAGAGTGATGATGGGGAAAGGAGAGAGGAAGTGAAGGAACACACTGTGGGGAGAGAGTGGATGTAAAGCAAAGGGTGAGAGAAGGAGAGGGGAAATGAGAAAGAGGGTGAGGGGACGTGACGGGAAGGAGAGGGGGGAGTGATGAGGGGTGGGGGAAGGAGAGAGAGAGAGGGATGAGTGAGAGGGAGAGTAAGGGAAGGAGAGGGGAGGTGAGGGGTGGAGGCAAAAGGGAAGTTAAGGGCTGGGGTGAGGGTAAGGATATACTACTGTAGGTTACGCCTTGAGCGGTTACTCTGGGTTTGGGGTGTATTTTTGCTCCCTGGGTGTGAAGGGAGAGAGGAAGGAAGGAAGGAAGGAAGGGATGATGAAGTAAAGAAAATGAATACTTAGAAATGAATGAATGAAGGAAGGGATAGAGAGGAGGTGCTGCGATTGATGGAAAGACATGTAGAGTGAATGAACTCATGAAAGAATGAAGAGGACGAATGAAGGAGTGAAAGGAAGGAGTGAAGGGAAGGGGTGAAGGAAGATGATGGATACTAGGTGCTCCTTCAGTTGCTTCATCAGGATTGGAGGAGTATTTTTGCTGCTAGATGTGAAAAAAAGGAGGGACGAAGTAAGGAAAGGAAGATGGAATGAAAAAAGGAGAGGAGGAAGAATTGGATGAATGAATTAAAGGAATAAAGGAAATAGTATGGAAAATGAGAGAGAGAGAGAGAGAGAGAGAGAGAGAGAGACAATACGATAGAGAGACAGAGAGAAGGAATGATATGCATGTGCGGCAATCCGTTCTATCAAAATGGTCGGCATGCTTGTTATTGTACTTGTTATCATGACGTGGAATAAAGAAACCAGATACCACTCGAGTTATGGTTTCTCTCTCTCTCTCTCTCTCTCTCTCTCTCTCTCTCTCTCTCTCTATTATTGTTTTTCTTCTTAAAATCATCGTATATTTCCTTACTGTATCTTCCCTTCTTAAACTTATATTTCTCAACACTAACTTATCATTTTCTCGCAATATCCTCTTTGGTATTTTACATTTTCTCTCCCTCTCTCTCTCTCTCTCTCTCCCTCTCTCTCTCTCTCTCTCTCTCTCTCTCTCTCTCTCTCTCTCTCTCTCTCTCTCTCTCTCTCTCTCTCTCTCTCTCTCTCTCTCTCTCTCTCTCTCTCTCTCCGCTTACCAGGCTCCCCCTCCCCTTCCCTTCCCTTCTCCCCCCCTCATTCTCACCCCATCTCCCCTCTCCTAACCCCATCATCCCCTCCCCTCGTTCCATCCCTCCTTTCGTTCTTGCCCCACCCCCTCCTCTCCTTGCTCCATCCTCTCCTCTCCTCCCCCTATCTCCCCTCTCCTACACCCCATCCCTCCCTCTCCGCCTTGCCTCAACCCCTCGTCTCCTTCTCGCCCCATCCTTCCCTCTCCTCGCCCCATCCCTCCTCTCCTCGCCCCAGCCCAGTCCCCTCCTTGTTCCTTCCTCCACCCGCCTTGCTCCATCCCCTCTCTCCTTCTCACTCCATCTCCCCTCTCTCTTTCTCACTCCATCTCCCCTCTCTCTTTCTCACTCCATCTCCCCTCTCTCTCACTCCATCTCCCCTCTCTCTTTCTCACTTCATCTCCCCTCTCTCTTTCTCACTCCATCTCCCCTCTCTCTTTCTCACTCCATCTCCCCTCTCTCCTTCTCACTCCATCTCCCCTCTCTCCTTCTCACTCCATCTCCCCTCTCTCCTTCTCACTCCATCTCCCCTCTCTCTTTCTCACTCCATCTCCCCTCTCTCTTTCTCACTCCATCTCCCCTCTCTCTTTCTCCATCTCCTCTCTCTCCTTCTCACTCCATCTTCCCTCTCTCTCCTCGCCCCATTCCCCTCTCTCCTCGGCCCATTCCCTTCTCCTCCTCACCCTCCCCTCCTCCTCGCCCCACTCCCTCTTCCCCACCACCACACGCCCTCATAAAAGGCCAGCACACATTGTCTCCGCCGCGCTGTCAGCTGTGCTTATTAACAGCAACCGGTGTCTGAATCACCAATTAATAACGTCCCAGATGAGGCGGCGGAGTCACATTGTCAGCAGAGTTCTTGAGACCCTGCCAAGACTCTCCACAACCCTGCCACCCGATACAGCCACGAGTCCAAGAAGACCCTCAAGAATGCTCCTCAGTTTCGAGACTATGGGACGAGAATTAAAAACCAGTGTAGGAGAGAATTAACTGAAGGCTGTATAGGAGAAAGTTGTTAATTTTTGAGGATAAAGTGGAAAAGAATGACGATGAGAGGAATAGAGAGGAGAATAAACAGGAGGACGCCCCAAGATTAAATTCCAGGCGTAGGAACAGTAAACAGAAGGATGTATAAAAGACGCTTACTCATGTTGTAGGTAAACCAGTGTGGGAGAGAATTAACTGAAGGCTGTATGGGAGAAAGTTGTTAATTTTGAGGGTTCGTGGAAAAGGATGACGAATAGAGAGAAGAAGAAACTGGAAGACGACCCAAGATTAAAATCCAGGCATAAGGAATCGTAAAAAGAAGGATGCATAAAAGACACTCATTTTGTGGGTAATTCACAGGAAGGAAGTACAGATGGAGAGAACAAAAGGACAGATATGAGCAAATGTGGCTCGAGGATGTGTTGCATAAGAGGACAGTAAGGGATATGCAAAAGAAATGTGGTCTGAGGGATGCGTCTCAGGAAAGATCTGCAATTAATCACGTCCCAGATGAGGCGGCAGTCACATTATCAGCAGAGTTCTTGTGCCCCTGCCAACACTTTCCACCACACTGCCACCCGATACTGCCACGGGCCCCACAAGGCCTCCACAAGAATTTCCCTTAGTTTTAAAGAGTTCGTCCCCCAAATTAAAGACCCTCGTAGGAGAGAAGTAATGGAGGAATAACCCCTAAAAACAATATATTTTCAGGAATATGCAGAGGAAGATGATAAGTAGAAGGATCTCTTAACTGAGTAGCAAGTCCTCAGCAAGAATATCCCTCACTTTCAGAAATTTAGCTCCAGAATTAAAAACACATAGGAAAGAATTGTCAGAGAAATCACCTTCAAATATAAAATCTGAGGGATGTGCAACAGGAGAGAGTAAACAGAATAGCATCTTACAAAAACAAACTCTTTTTTAAGGATGTGTGATGGGAAATAATAACAAAAGATAATGAACGCATATAATCTTTATTCTGAGTGACGTTTAACAAGAGAGATTAAGAGAAATACATATTGAAAGTTAATTACACTGGGGGATTTTTTTTTACCTGAGATTATAACGAAAGGGTAAACAACGATTTTAATGTCATATGAGCACTGAGGGATGTGTACCGGGGTATTATAAGAGATCAACAGAAACCAGTACTTATGAGGGATGTGCCAGAGAGAGAGAGAGAGAGAATATTAAAACAATTTATTTATTTATTTATTTTTTTCAATACGATGCTGTTTTATTATATGTATATTCTTGTCTCCCATGCCCATTTTTTTTTTTTTTAATTTGAGAAGACATGTCCTGTAACTAATAAGAAAATTGGAAAAATAATCGGACTGAATGGAAGATAATTGACTTGGTTTTTAGATAGCCTGTTTTTGCCTTCAGATAATTTTATGCGATTTTTGAGAGGCTTTTTTAGAAATGAAGTGGGTAGTTGCAGCTCAAATTAACCTCGACATAGTTAGAAAACCTCCATATGTAGTAAAATAAAGGAAAAAAGAATAATAAGAAAAACAGAAATGAAAAAAATTGCATCAGCGGACAGAACGGGTGTAATGAAAGATCTGGTCTGTCTGATGGCACAGCTAAAAACCTCCATATGTTCCCAAAAAAGAAGAAAACAAAGGAAAAAAGAAGAGAGAAAGGAAAGAGAGAAGAAAACAAAAGAAAAGAGAAAGGAAAGAGAGAAGAAAAAAAGACTAGAGAAAGGAAAGAGAAGAAAACAAAGGAAAAAAGAATAAAGGAAAGAGAAGAAAACAAAGGAAAAAAGAATAAAGGAAAGAGAAGAAAACAAAGGAAAAAAGAATAAAGGAAAGAGAAGAAAACAAAGAAAAAAACACTAGAGAAAGGAAAGAGAAGAAAAAGGAAAAAAAAGAGAGAAGGGAAAGAGAAGAAAACAAAGGAAAATGGAGAAAGGAAAGAGAGAAGAAAACAAAAGGAAAAAAAAAAGAGAAGGGAAAGAGAAGAAAACAAGGGAAAAAAGAAGAGAAAGGAAAGAGAGAAAAAACAAAGAAAAAAAGACTAGAGAAAGGAAAGAGAGAAGAAAACAAAGGAAAAAAGAAAAGAGAAGGCAAAGAGAGAAGAAAACAGAGAAAAAAAGACTAGAGAAAGGAAAGAGAAAAGAAAACAAAAGAAAAGAGAAAGGAAAGAGAGAAGAAAACAAAAGAATAGAGAAAGGAAAGAGAAGAAAACAAAAGAAAAAAGAAAAGAGAAAGGAAAGAGAAGAAAACAAAAGAAAAAAGAAAAGAGAAAGGAAAGAGAGAAGAAAACAAAGGAAAAAAGAAAAGAGAAAGGAAAGAGAGAAGAAAACAAAGGAAAAAAGAAAAGAGAAAGGAAAGAGAGAAGAAAAAGAAAAAAAGACTAGATAAAGGAAAGAGAAGAAAAAGGAAAAAAAAAAAAAGAGAAGGGAAAGAGAAGAAAACAAAGGAAAATGGAGAAAGGAAAGAGAGAAGAAAACAAAAGAAAAAAGAAAAGAGAAAGGAGAGAAGAAAACAAAGAAAAAAAGACTAGAGAAAGGAAAGAGAGAAGAAAACAGAGGAAAAAAGAATAGAGAAAGGAAAGAGAGAAGAAAACAAAGGAAAAAAGAAAAGAGAAGGCAAAGAGAGAAGAAAACAAGGGAAAAAAGAAGAGAAAGGAAAGAGAGAAGAAAACAAAGGAAAAAAGAAAAGAGAAAGGAAAGAGAGAAGAAAACAAAAGGAAAAAAGAAAAGAGAAGGCAAAGAGAGAAGAAAACAAAAGGAAAAAGAAAAGAGAAAGGAAAGAGAGAAGAAAACAAAGGAAAAAAGAAAAGAGAAAGGAAAGAGAGAAGAAAACAGAGGAAAAAAGAAAAGAGAAGGCAAAGAGAGAAGAAAGCAAAGGAAAAGAGAATAGAACGAGGAAAGAATTACATCATACCGAAGAGTTGGAATGAAAGGCCCTGTCTCTCTGATGGCACTTTGGCATTGATGTATTTCCCCTGGGTATTGTTGTAATCAAGACAGGACTTCGCGCAGCAGGGGTGCCAGGCCTTTACCCACGTGCTTTAAATACTTGCTGTTCATAAATTAGCAGACATGGGCGCTTTAGGGGAGAGTAAAGGGGAAGGGGAGAGGGAGGAGGGAAACTTTGAGGGGGGAGTAAAGGGGAGGAGGAGGAGGGGAGCTTTTAAGGGGGAGTAAAGGCGAAGGAGAGGGAGAGAGGAGGAGAGGAGCTATATTTGAGGTGGTGAACTTTTTTGGTGGGATCAGCTTTACTTGTGTTCTGCTTAATCTCGAGGTTGTGTGTGTGTGTGTGTGTGTGTGTGTGTGTGTGTGTGTGTGTGTGTGTGTGTGAGAGAGGGAGAGAGAGAGAGAGAGAGAGAGAGAGAGAGGAAAAGGGAGATCGAGGATGAGACTGAGGGATATAGTAGAGAGATATATGAGAGGGGGGGTAAGTTTGGGTGGGATGGCAGCGAAATGGCAGAGGACAGGACAGAATGGTGGCGATTTGTTTGTGGCCACCTCTTACGGTATTATGGCGTCAGGCAATAGGTAGATAGATAAATAGATAGAAGACTTTAATACCTTCTCCCCCCTCCTGGTTCAGTAGGCGTAAATGTTGGTAGCCTCCCCCTTCTCCTAACTCTACGTTCATTGTTATTTACGTGAGTGATTATGGGTGACAGTCGTGGATGGGGGTGGCGAAGGAGTTGACGACGTTCAGCTGTTGCGTAGTGGCTTTAAGAGAGTGGGGGATGCCGTGGGTTAATCTACAGTGCTTCTTACGTAACACCTTCATGTATCTGAGTAGGTGACGTACTCTTTTCACATTAACTTGGTCTAAAATTACCGTCTCTCCATCCTATCACCTTTTATGTACCTAAATTGTGACAATACTCTCTTCAAACTAACTTTGTCTAAACGTGCCCTCTCTCCATCCCGGCACCTGTATCTAAACTGTGACTACACTCTTTCCACAGTAACTTGGCCAAAAACTATCAACTCTCCACCCTGAATACGGAGTTGGAACATTAGCTTAACTCAAGAATACGATGCTAGTCGCGAACAGGTGCTATGGGGGGCGTGTAGAACCGAAGCATTGTCTTTTTCTGCCACTGAGCTACGTGAAATAATCTGCAAAAGAACGAGAATCAAAACCCAAGTTAAGATGAAGAATATATTTATGAATTAATTTTTTTTTCCAGCCTAACAGTAGACCCTATTTACTGGTGAAATCGTGTAGCGTTAGTCAGGAGTAAGATATGAGATGTAGTAGTGAAGGACTTACAGTAAGTATGAGGCCTAAAGTAGTTACAGGAGTGAGTAAATTGAGGTGGTTTGGCCATGTGGAGAGGATGGAGAGCGAGAGATTAACGAGGAGAATGCATGTGAATGAAGTGGAGAGGGGGAGAGGGACGGGGAGGCCGAGGATGAGATGGAAAGAGTGGAGAGGTATAGGGTGTGTGTTCTGGGAGGAGGGTAGCGAAATGGCTGGGTACAGGGCGACATGGAGGCGATTGGTTTGTGGCCACCTCTTACGGGATTAAGGCGTCTGGCAATAGATACATAGATAATAAATTCGCATGGAGTTAGAATTAAATGAATGTCTGTAGCGGAGATTTAAAGGTTACCGTTTTCAGCCACATATACTCTGAAAATCTGTCTCAAGTGGAGCTTAAGGAGGACAAAAGATGATGAATACAGAAGATTAATAAGTGAGAGTATTTTTGATGAATCTAAGTATGAAACAGGTAGCTTTAAGTAACATGAGTAAAATGAGGAAAGCAGAGAATGTGGAATACAGATGAGGGAAAGTGAATGAGGAAGACAGGGTGAGGAAGAAGGAAGAGGAAGACCTTAGGCAGGAAAGGTAGAGTGAGGAAGACAAGAGGTGAGGAAGGACAGGATGAGGAAGACAGAGGGTGAAGATTACAGAAGATGAGGAAGAGAGAATGAGGAAGACAGGATGAAGAAGAAAGAAGAGGAAGACCTAAGGCAGGAAAGGTAGTGTGAGGAAGGAGGATGAGGAAGACAGAGGGTGAAGATTACAGAAGATGAGGAAGAGAGAATGAGGAAGAAAAGGGTGAGGAAGAGGGAGGAGGAGGGAGACATAAGACAGGAAAGGTAGAGAGTGAGGAAGACAGAGTGAGGAAGGAGGATGAGGAAGACAAAATGAGCAGGCGAGTGTGAGACAAAATGAGGAAGGCAGAGAGTGAGGAAGAAGGTGGATAAGGGCAACAGAAGGTAGGGGAGAGAGAGAGAGAGAGAGAGAGAATGAGGAAGATAAAGGCTAAGAAAGAGACGTGGACGAAGAAAGAGGGGATACGGAAGACAGAAAGATGAGAAAGACAGAGAATAATTGGGGTACTGTCATTAGCATCTTAAAATACACCTACACAGATTTTGGCAGCTTACTCTCTCTCCAAATGAAGGGTGTAAATGAGTTGTTTCTGGGAAGTGTATATGTTGCCGTGTAGTTTGTTATTACTGCGTCTTTATTTATATTAGTGCCTCTTAAATTGGCTTTCTTTATTCTTATATTTTACCTTTAAGTTTAATGCCTAATTTTTTCGTATGTGAGGTCCCAGGTTTGTTTTTAATTCTCTCTCTCTCTCTCTCTCTCTCTCTCTCTCTCTCTCTCTCTCTCTCTCTCTCTCTCTCTCTCTCTCTCATCTTCCCTTTTTTCTTCAGTTTCCTCCTTCTCTTCCTTCCTTCCTTCCCCCATTTACTCATCCCATTTCATCCCCTCCCTTCCTTCATCCACTCCTTCTTTCCCTCCTCTTCCCCTTCCTTCCTAGTTCCCTCCCTTCCTTAGTTCACTCATTATTTCTTCCCTTCATACCAATCTCTGTTTCTCGTCCTCCCTCTCCCTCCTCATTCGCCTTCCTCTTTATCTCCCCCTTTCCTCGCCAGCCCTCTACCACGCTACACCTTTTGATAACTCCGATAGCGTTATCTATGCGAGGCTGTGTTGTAATGTACACACGCGCTAACAAAGAAGCTGATATATAAATGTGGTCAAATTTAGCAGAAGTATGGTTCGAGAGGTGAGAGTTTTAGGTGCGTATTTAAAAAGAAGCTTAACTAATTTTTGTGATGTGCCGGTTTCTGAAAGTCTTTTATTATTATTATTGTTATTGTTATTATTATTATTATTATTATTATTGTAATTTTTATCATCACTACCATCATCCCCACAACCTCTATCACCATCACAACTACCACCAGCACCACAACCATCAGTCATCACATCATCATCATCGTCACCACCCTCACCATCACCCTTCATCACCGTCTAAAATTATTTATTATTATTATTATCATTATTATTATTATTATTATTATTATTATTATTGTTTATTATTATACATGGCACGTTTCACAAGTACACACAGAACCGAACGACACATACTTTGTCATAATTCAGAACCACGTAGAGAATGACGACAAATTCACAAAGCGAACGACAGCTTGGATCCGTTCCCTTGGTAAAGCGTTATTTTCTAAGCAAACATGCATTATTTTACGTCACTCCCGCCTGTCTAAAGCAAGCTGTCCTCAAGCTGACTTAACCCAAATCCTGAATCGCGGTTCCTGAAAATAGTGTGTGTGTGTGTGTGTGTGTGTGTGTGTGAGGCATATGTTTGATCTAAGAGTATTCTTGTTGCGTCAAAGATGAAAATTTTAAGAACAACCTTAATATATCTTGTTGTTGTTTGGTAGTTATGTCTTAACAACAACAACAGTTCTTGATGGGTTGTTTATGTTGTTTATGCTGCTGCTGTTGTCATTATTATTGTTGCTGTTGTTGTCATTGTCTTTTTGTTGTTTGGACTTTCAAAACTTCGTCTAGAGTAAGGGAAGTTTCTTTGCCCTCAGTAGAGTTGCCTTTGATATCCACAGAATGAGATCTTAAATATGCAGCGATTTGTAAAGTATAATATTTCACTTCTATGGAGCATGTTGTCGTAAAAAAAGGAAAAAAGAAAGTGGGTAGGATCTTTTCTTAACACTTCATCTGGACTTCTAAAAAATAAAAAAATGCCAGGCTAACCATGGATATCCCTTCTCCGCACTCCCATATTTTTTCACAGTTTGTAAGTGGTGCTTCGACTTTAGCCTTTATCATGCGACTCTTCTATCTTTGACGTGCAGTTTTTTCGACACTGCTCTGTTATTTCAAGCCTAAATACTTTCTTAGAGTTTGGAGCAGGTTTTTCGACACTGCTGTTTGTTCTTTCAGGCTTATATACTTTCTGAGAGTTGGCTGGGTATTCGACATTTCTTTCTCATATTTCGAGCTTAAATATTTTCCTAGAGTTTCCAAGATTCCTGCCATCCACTACAACTACTGAGAAAGGGCTGAGGACGCGAAGGCTGGCAATTAACGTGATGCGCACCCTCTACTCTCATTACCAGGGGGTCAATACTCGTTAGTGGTGCCTCTGATGACCCGCCCCGCTGTGTTATATCACCACCTTCACCCCCCTGCCCTTCTCCCCTCACTGCCTCACCCCTTACCCCCATAGCTCCCATCCCGCACCGCCCCCTCCTTTCTTCGGGGGAGCTAGTGGGGATTTTATTACGTCATATCGTGAAGTGTGGAGAGGTGAGAGACGAACCTCTTATGTCTACGTAGTTTGGATTCACAACTTATAAAAGAATATTAACGTGCCATGTGTAGAAATAAACAGAGAGGTGCTAGGGAGCCCATAGTGTGTGGGAATAAGGAGGTTTGGATCGATGGACCTTATCATGGGAGGCTCTTAGGAAGGTAAGGGGGAAGAGGGAGGATTTAAGTACCATACATCAATACGGTGACGTCTTTTCTTGTTTCTTGATTTATTCTTACGGTGTTGTACTGATTTGCTCCTCCAATTCGCAAGTGCAAGTACCCCAGTTCGATTATACGTCCGACCAGACTCTTTGGCACAGTTTGTCTTTCCCCTTGTCCCTCTTCCTTCAGCAGTACAGTTAGGGACCTTGATGTAACTTCGACTGTTGTGGGTCGTGTTTTGGGAGATTAGTACGTAGGAAAAACACATTGTCAGTTTGTCGTCATGTCTCTCGTGCAGGTGATAGGTATACACTTAATTCTGCTTTTTGTATGACACGAGTCAGGGTCGAGATGGAGAGGAACGAAAGTGTTTTGTCTTCCCTGTCTTGCATGGCGTCTGGGAATAAGTTTTTGGAAATAGAAGGAAATGTAACTGCATTTTTTATGAATGGAGAGCACCTGTAATCTGGTGTATGTTTTTATTTATTTATTTATTTTTGTTCCTTCTTTTCTGTATAAAAATAAGTATGCAAAATAATCATAAGAATGTTTGAATGCAACTGGAGGATACTTTGGAGGAGATGTTTTCTTAATATTTCTTGGTTTTCTGCCCTTAAGAGTCTTGCCTCATTTCGATATGCAAAAGGATATTCTCATTCAACCCTTCACTTCGTTGACGCATTTTCTTAATATATTCTTGCCATTATTTCATTCGACTTGGGAAGAAGCTCGTATTAAACACGTCATTGAAGGGAATATATAACTTCTCTCGTTTGGAAAGTCCTCCCAGAGCTGAATAAAAAAAAAAAAAAAATCACGCTCCTCTGACAAGGATCCCCAACACCTGTGACCTCAGTTGATGGCCAAGTGAAGTCAGATTGAAGGGAAATTTTGACTACTAACCAAGGAGACTCATTGCTACCTCATAACTAACCCCCATCGAATTTCATGCAACCACGATGTTGTATTCAGTTTGTGATAGTGGTCCAGTTCCGTCAAATGAAAATAAATGGAGTATAGGGACTGGAATATAAGACTGTGACATACGCAATCGCAGTGAAGGTGTTTTATCTCCCTTCCCATACTCGCTTATTTTCACTACAGCCCTCAGTCCCCCCATAGGCTTCCCTCAGTCCCCCCCATAGTCTCCCCTCAGTACCCCAGTAGTCTCCCCTCAGTACCCCCAGTCTCCCCTCAGTCTCCCCATAGACTTCCCTCAGTACCCCAGTAGTCTCCTCTTAGTACCCCCATAGTCTCCCCTCAGTCCCCCCATAGTCTCCCCTCAGTACCCCCATAGTATCCCCTCAGTCCCCCATAGTCTCCCCTCAGTACCCCAGTAGTCTCCCCTCAGTACCCCCAGTCTCCCCTCAGTACCCCATAGTCTCCCTTCAGTACCCCCATACACTCCCCTCAGTCCCTCATAGACTCCCCTCATACCCCTCATAGATTCCTCTCAGAGTCCCCCCCATAGTCTCCCCTCACAACCCCCATACTCTCCCCTCACTACCCCCATAGACTCCCTTCACCTTTCACTCACTGTCAACTTCATCTCCTCATTACGGCAGACGTGAAAATAGTCGATACATTATTATGGAAAAAATACCAACGCCATGTGAGATTTCTAAAGCTTGATTGATAAGTGAATGAAGGTTTGGGCCAATAGTCGTCAGTCTTAGTGTTATTCTTCGTCCATATTACGCCCTTCTTCGCTGGCCATTCTGATGTTAGGTCTCCCTCTGTGTTTTTCCCTTTTCCTGTCTCTAGATCCTAAAATGATGATGAGGATGATGATGATGATGATGGTGGTGGTGGTGGTGTTTGTGGTGGTGGTGATAATGGTGATAATCGTAGTGAGTGTTGATGATGAAATGCTGAGTGATGAAGAAAATGATGATGAAAATTAGAGTGAGCAAGAAAATAATGATGATGATGATTCAACTTTCAGAATTGCGATGTGTTGTTTGTACCTATGTGGACCTATCTATCTGCTTATTTATCTATCAGTCTATCTATCAGCCCTAACAATAGCATTTTTTTTTCCCGTAATTGACCACTATATACTATTTCTGCAAGTCTTTTGAGGATGGATATTAATTTACGATTCCTGTTTGGTCCGAATGAGGAGTATATACAGGTGTGTGTGTGTGTGTGTGTGTGTGTGTGTGTGTGTGTGAGGGGGGGAGACAGACATATATAGACAGACAAGGTAATTCTCTCTCTCTCTCTCTCTCTCTCTCTCTCTCTCTCTCGTATCCTTCTTCTCATCATCTGTTTATTTTCTCCTCTCTTTCTCCTCGTCTTCAGTTTATTCTCCTCTCTCCTTCTCTTATCCTTCCCTCTCTCTCCCTATCAGTCTCTACCACCTTCTCTGTACCTGCCTGCCAACCTACCTACCTACCTACCTACCTACGCGACCAAGAATGCAAAGGACCGTCCGGATATTAAGAGAGCGACAGGTAGAGAACACAATCCATCTTAACCACCGCCCCTCACAACACCACAATCAGGGGCGAATTACCTGAACTGGCACTCGGCGATGATTGCTTAGTACAGTGCGTGGTGGTTTGGGGTAATTTCAGAGAGAGAGAGGGGGGGGGGAGGGAAGAGACCTGGTTTAACTGTAAATGCAGTTCCTTAAAGCCTGTGACTGCGTAGGATTTCTCTCTCTCTCTCTCTCTCTCTCTCTCTCTCTCTCTCTCTAACAGAGTAACCAAGAATTACCCAGATTTTAACACCAAAGCTTGATGATGGTGGTGAAAGGGTTACCAATATTTTTTTAAATTCTTTCAGTACATTACACTGCTCTGTACTGAATGAAATAAGTCGCAATGTACTGAGAATATGGAGTAGTATGGACGTCTGAATATCGCGACAAGAGGGTTAACACCTTCAGCCTAGATACGTATTTATTTTTATTTTTCATTCAGGCAGTTTCATCCAGCTTGGGAGAATTTTCGATCTAGAGGGGTTAAAATAAGCCTCAATCCTTTCACTCCCTACTGCCTCTCTCTAAGCTGAATAAATCGTGTGAAGGAGAAAGAATACAATGAACGTCACAGGAGGGAATAGAGTAAGAGTGTGTGTGTGTGTGTGTGTGTGTGTGTGTGTGTGTGTGTGTGTTAAAGAATAGTTGTCCAAGAATTCTGTGTGATGCGTACCTTATCATTGTCTCTTCCTTCGTCCTCCTAAATGTAGACCTGTGACATATTACTAACTGTGCTGACATATTTATTTATTTATTTTTAGTCTACATCAGGGCCTTGCATGTGGGTGGACTAAGATTTCCTACCTACAGATTTTAAAAAGAATTTTGCTATTATTTTAGGATGTCCTTGATTTATATTTTGAGAATTTTTAAAACTCAAAATCTGGCATGCATAATTTTAGAAGCATAATCCTCAAACCTCAGGAAATACCAAGGTGACGAGAGAAATCATATGGAGTTGGCAGGATGTGTTTGTTGCTGTTATTATTATTGTTGTCTTTGTGTATGAGGGAGGGGGGAGGGTAGTCAAATGGTGGGTGACAGCAACTTGGAGGCGTTTTGTCTGCGGCCACCCCTTGCAGGATTAGGGCGTCGGACTAGAGATAGATAGATAGATAGACAGTTTTGTTGTTAATTAACCAGGGTCATGTTGCAATATAAAACTGACGCTGTAATCAGAATATTTACTGTTCCAGAAGACGAACACTGGGATAGATAGTGCCAGGATGATGTGATATAATAACTGATGCTGTAACTTACCTTTATATTTACTGCATAGCGCCAGGGAGGTGTTGTAATATAATAACTGACTCTAGCTATCCTCGCTCTCGTTCTCTCTCACTCACTGCATCATTCCCCTCTCTGTTTTCTGTGACACCAATCATCCCTATCTTCCTCATTTTCCCCTCGTTATTTTCACTGTTTTCGTCACTTTCTTTACCGCTGCCACTCAGGGTCTCACTAGCAGTATTTACCTATTCCCTACCTGAGCTCCCCTCCCTTCCCCTCCCTCTCACCTTCCCTTCCCCCTAGCTCCACCTCACCCTCCATCTTCTCATTCCACGTAACTTCTCCTTCCATCACTCCCCTCCCCTATCACTTCCCTCTCTCAACTCAACTCTCCCACTCCTCCGCCCTCCCCAGCCTCACCGACTCTGCACCCCCCATTCACCCTCCCCCCTCAATCCTCACCTCCAGCAGTGACTGTGGCTGAGTGAGACGTCAGATTAGTCATGCAGGCAGCTAAGCAGGCAGGTAGCAGGTAGACAGACAGACAAACGGGCAGGTAAGTAGACGGTTCTTCCGGCAAGCAGATATACAGAGACACAAGCAGGCATCTAGACAGGAAGGCAGGCAGGCAGGCAGGCAGGCAGGAAGGCAAACAGACTGGCAGATAAAGAGACGTAGCAGTAGAGGGGCAGGCATACAGAGAGACAGATTGACAGAAAGGTAGGTAGGCAGGAAAACAAAGAGGCAGTTAGTCAGAGAGGTACACAGACAGATCGACAGGTAAACAGACAGACAGGCTGAGAGAAAAATTGACAGAGACAGACAGACAAGCAGGCAAACGAGAGCGAAATTAATTGATTAACTGATTGGTTGATTAGATGGTTGGTTATGATTTTAGCCACACAGACACACTGATAGAGAAACGGAGATGTAGAAAAATAAAAACAGAAAAAGAGATAAGCAGGGAAGCAGAGTCCGAATCATTAGTTATGCCATTGTGCCTTGACTAACAGAGGCCCATTAAATTCATGGTATTTCGAAGGTTCCGCCGCGACTGGAGACTCGTGGCGTCAGGAGGTCCACGGCATGACTCTTTTGTTTATAGTCACCCACACGGGCATCTATTGTCAGTTTAGGTGTTGGAGTGAGACGCCTTGGTGTGGTGGCACTGTTGATATGCGGCTCCACTGCCCGGTAATACAAAAGTCCCTCAACTGCCTCCTTCTCCTCCCAAAAGGAGAATGGTGGAGAACGGGAGGAGGGCAACATCAGCCTGCAGTCCACTGGGTTCACGTTCCAGATGAACCTATGACTGCAGTAACAATAATTTTACTCCTTAGCAGATTTACAGGCTTCCTCACACTCAGGGTCGTATTCAGTTTGGCTTTGGAGATTTCGTAACATCTCTTTCCTATCGATTTATCCTGCACACTGCACTGCAAGATCGTCTTATACGTTAGAGGTACAAACTGTGCTGCTCTCATAAAGATATAAATCACATACAAGAGAATAGCACAGCTTAGTACACCACATCACACCACACCACACCACACTTCACTACACATCACTACACTACATTACACAAACTGCACTCGACTACACTACGCTACACTGTCTTACCATACCACACTCACTACACCACCACACCACACTACCACACCACCACACCACGCATCTTTTGTTTACAGTCTCTGCTACACACGGGCTTCTATTGGCAAGTGTGCTGTTGGCTCCCTCTCTCAGATGCTGCTGTTGCCCTTAAGACTTACTTTTTACCTGGTAGTGGTTATCATGGTGGTGGTAATAGTGGTGGTGATATTTTTCTTGTGACTGGTGTGCTGTTGTGTGGTGTTTGGATGTCTGTGAGATCAATTTACAGTACAGAATAGAATCCATTTTTTTTAATGACTGATAAAAAAGAAAAAAATGTAATAAAAGTATTGTACATATAAAGCAGTTTTAAATATTTTTTCGCATAAACCAAAGCCGGTGGTATTATTACGCTGCCAATTGTTTCCTGTTTGTTTATATATAAGGGTTTTAGAACTGGCAGAACAAATCACTTATTTTTACACTTCTGAAACTGTACTGGGTGTTGGGCTTGATATTCTATACATGTTTTAGTTTCAATAAATACTGCTCATCGTGTTAGTAACAAGTTATAGTCTCTTCACTGTTAGCATCAGTTAAGATTCAACAGATCATTAAAGAAAACTACGGAGACTTGTTCTTGAGGGGCCTTGTTATTACGTCAGTTTTGCGGCAGATTATAGGGACTGCAGCTCCACCATCAACACGGCCACTCCTGCTTTAGTGAAATTGCCGCCAGCAGTAAAGACATCAGTAAATCATTGAGGTAACTCCACGTCATCGTCACCATCATCATCATCATCTTGTCCTCCAATTCTCTTCTCCTCCTCCCGTCTCATCTCTCATCGTTTTAGCTTCTTAAGTTTTTGTTTATAGCTTTCTCTCATTCATCTTTCCTGTCTTCATCTCCTTCGTGGAATTTTCCTCTCTTTCCTCTTCTCAACTCCTCTCCTCATCTCTTCGCCACTTTTCTCATCCCTCATCCTTGTAACTTTTGTCTCTTGTTTCTTTCTTACTCCTCTCTCCTCTCTTCACCTCCTTGAAGTCCTCCTCTCTTTTCTCCTCCTCGTTCCCTTCCTCATCTATCGTCCTCATTATAATCTAAAAGTATTTTCTCTAGTTTTATTTTCCGCCTCTTTATTATCATTTTTCTTTAGTTCCTCACCATTTTCTTGTCTTCGTCGTCATCCTTTCTTGTCTTCTCTCCGCCCCTTAATTATCTCTGTTCTTTTAGTTTAATTCCCCGTCTCTCTCTCTCTCTCTCTCTCTCTCTCTCTCTCTCTCTCTCTCTCTCTCTCTCTCTCTCTCTCACCGTATCTCTCCCTCTTTCTCCCTCCCCCCAGCACTCCCTCTCTCCCTACCTACTTCATCATTAATGTGCGCACCGTACCCCCCCCTGCTCCCCCACTCACACTTAACCAGCCACAAATATGCTGTTATTCCCCCATTACCCCAGCCGAGCGAGTCCCAGCAAAACAAGCACTTTGGTAGAAGATGGGGGAGGGGGGCTGGGGAGACGAGATGGGGGTGTGTGGGGAGGACTGGGGAGACGGGGGGAATGTGTGTGTGGGGGGCAATTAGAGATGACTACCGGTGATTAGATGGTTGCGTCGTTAGTGGACAGGCATAATAGAAGGCAGACGTCAAAACAAGCTTTATCTTCACCTGAGATCTCGCCATCGGGAGTCCAATTAAAGAAGGTGGTGGTGGTTTCCCCGCTTCTGACGTCGTCTGACAAGGCCTCACATACTCGTTAAGAACAGCACCAGAAAAAGGAGGTTGGCTGGGATGAGGTGGGGTAAGGGGGGGAAGTCTTTTTATAGATGATGGTGATTCTATTGTTGTGTTTATTATTTAGCTCTTGGTTCAGCGTTTTAGGATTTTGTTAAATATTTCCTGTTGATGGTTGTTTAATATTTTTATCATGACGGTGTTCTTGGTATTATTAAGCTTTGCCATATATACGTCGAGGTTTATTGTTTTGGTAAGTATTATTGTTATTTATCTGTGCACTTATTTTTTTCTTAGATCTTGGTGATATTATACAGGAAGGTACCCCAGGGTAACCCAAGTATTTGTGCCAAATATAAATGACCCTGACTTATTTTTAGATGTCCTGTATTCATTTTTCGTGCAAAAACTGCATATTTGAAATTGAAATGTCACAAACTATTTGAGATGCAGTTGTTTCGTTGAAAATCCTATGATCAAAAAGTTTGCTAAGACCTGAATATATTGCCATTTAGCCTAGTGGAAATTACCGATTTCAGATCTGCTCAGTGTGTTTTTTGCAACACATTTTAGAGAAAACCACAAAAACTGTAAAACTAACTTTACAGGAATATAGCTGTGGTCCCTCACATTATCTGAAAGGATTATGGTTACAGTTAATCATACATTAGCCAGTTATTGAGACAATTTTAAAATGTACCCATACTTCATTTATTTAACTTTCATGTTTTAAAATTTTGCACCGCTGAACTATATAAAAAAAATTGTGCAAATATCTATGTTGAGTTTATATAAAGTTTTTAGGCAGTGAACACAAAAGCAGCATTTGCATAACTACAAAGACAATCAGTGCCATTAACAGTTAGGGCGAAGCTTTCCTACTGTAGGTTCACTATAAGTAAAGAGGTAACTTATTATATTTATTATTATTATTATTATTATTATTATTATTATTGTGATTTCTTCAACTGGCTTACGTATTTCCAGCTGCCACTGTTTTCCAGGTTTTCTATGGCTTTCATTTCTCTCCACGTTCATAATTTTCGTTCGGTTATTTCCTTGTAGACAAAAGATTTTTCTTATCCGTCAGATGAATTAAATCGTCAAGAAAATTACTAAAATAAAACAAATAACCATCTCAAGGAAAGAGTTAAAGCAATATCTGTTAATTAACTTTGTATATTAGTAACTAGAATAAGGTAAAAAAAAATAAAAAAACACCAGCTTATTGAAGGTTTAAAGAAAGGGGTAGTTTAGTCTCTCTCTCTCTCTCTCTCTCTCTCTCTCTCTCTCTCTCTCTCTCTCTCTCTCTCCACTTGACATACCAAGCATCCTGACTTCGCCATTGTGTCTACTCGCTCCACTGGCTGCTTGCGACGTACACACACGTACACCTAGAGTACATACATGCGTACACACTCATGCACATGCAGTACATACAGAAACACATTCATGCACATGCAGTAAATTGTTCATACATGCGTACATACGTACACATAAAAACACACACACACACACACACACACACACAAACACACACACACACACACACACACACACACACACACACACACACACACACACACACACACACACCTGAATAACATGAATAGAGAGCGGAACACAGTATTCATTTCTTTTATACATTGTACGCTGAATGAACAGAAATTAGGGTGGGTGTACGCAGGGAGGAAAAGGGGTAATGTAGGAAAAATGTGTGTGTGTGTGTGTGTGTGTGTGTGTGTGTGTGTGTGTGTGTGTGTGTGTGTGTGTGTGTGTGTGTGTGTGCGCGTGCGCTCTCTCTCTCTCTCTCTCTCTCTCTCTCTCTCTCTTAGAGTATTAAAGTTTGTTTGTGTGTCTTTAGTATATCAAAATTTTCCCTTCCTTTATTTGTTATATTTTCGCTCATTTATTATTTGCATTATATTATTATTTACACGGAACGATTTTGTTTATTCTTATAAGTAATTTAAGTGGTGAAAAGGGTCTCTCTCTCTCTCTCTCTCTCTCTCTCTCTCTCTCTCTCTCTCTCTCTCTCTCTCTCTCTCTCTCTCTCTCTCGTAGTGAAGAAGTTAATATTGTCTGTTGCTGCGACCATGACAGAGTTAATTATCATCTCCCATTCTCGCCCTTTTGTCGTAGTTCCATAAAGGCGAAATTACTAGCTACCGGAGCAACAAGGACGCCTGGTGATCACTGCACCGATGAATGAGACACGGATTTTCACTGTCATTCATGGATAGTGTAGAATGATAACGGGATAGTACATGAGGGCGACTAGGATTGGGATGGGATAACAGAGGTACGAACGTTGAAGCATCATTTTCGCACCCATAGTGGATGCAGTGGATGAAGAACGTAGCTAATACATGAATGAAGGGTGACTTGGACTGGACTGGGAGAAGTGGTGACAGAGAATCAGCGGGGGAATTATGAGAATTGGTGACTGAGAATCTATGATGGGACTGGGAAAAGTGGTGACAGGATCTATGGGAGAACTGGTGACAAAGAATCTGTGAGGGAACTGCAAGAAGTGGTGACAAGGAATCCAGAGTTACATGTCAAGACTAGCCTGAATAACTACCCAGAATAAACTCTTCGTCTACGTTTTTCATGATAAGTTGAAAGCACAAAAGAGGGAGAGTGGCTTGGAATGACATAGGGGAGTGGGGAGACTCTGAGAGCATGTGATAAGGTGACCTAGGTGGCATATTCGTCACGGCCACCCTAGAGGAACTCCGGGATTGGGCGTCTGGCAATTGATATATATAGATAGACACCTGGCATTGACGGCCACACCTGCGCACGGCCCTCCCTCTCACTTACCCACACTCAGAGGCGAATTTACGTGAATTTATCGTATTGTAGTTTTGGGCCGAGTGAATTTCCAGGCAGCTGTGTGCAATTGTGGCTGAACACTGCTTATTATATCCGGACAGTGGCTACTTTGTCCTCGCTATTTTCCCTGGCGTATGCTCCGGGCTAACCTCTATCTGCCTTTCAATGCCATGATTTATGATTTGTTGGGTATTTTTGGCTCTGGCGTGTCTAGTAAGGGGATATTATGGTTCATTTTCTCCACTACCCATTGTTGCTCGCTCGCTGTTGTCATCATACCCGACGCCATTCACATCAACACTGAAGGTGGAAATGAATTGGGATTATTTCTTTTTTTGTGAATTAGAGAACGTGGTCTTTTGTGGATATGTTTGGCTTTGATCTTCTGTATGTATCCTAATTTGTTATTTTTTGAATTAGGAACCTTGTTCTTTTGTATGCGTTTGGCTTTGATCCTATATAACTAAAGTAATTTGTTCTGCTGTGAATGGAAAACTCTGTGACTGAGAGAACTTGATCTTTTGTGAAAGGGAAAATCTGTTCTTTTGTCACTGAGACACCTTGGGTTTTGTGAATTAGAAAACATATTTTTTGTCTGAAAATTTTTTGTGCTCGTTAGAAACCTTTGCCTTCGTGATTTTGACAATCTATTTTTTGTGAAAATGCTTGGTTTTGATCTTATATATTCAATTTACTATCGCCTTTCTGTGATTTAATAAACTTGTGCTGTTGTGAATGTCTGATTTTGTCGTATGTATCTAACGCAGCATCTTGTTCCGACTGTGGATTTTTAAAAACGTAACCAGCCAGGTTGTCAGTGATTTCAAGTGATTAAATAGCTGAAAGTGTGAAACGGAGAGCATTTTAATGGTATTGCTTTAAAGTGTTTTATAATATAGTGTATATAAAAAAGTATCACTATTAAGAAAAACGTTATTCATTTACTGCAAAATATTAATGGAAAATAATTTAAACAGTAAAGGACGAAAATAATGATGATGAGGGTCATTACAAATAATTACAGTAATGCTAATGCAGATTCCGTTATTTGTAACTAAGCATGTTTTGTTGCCTGATACAGTATAAAAAGACACATGGTGGTGGTGGTGGTGGTGGTGGTGGTGATGATGATGATGATGATGATGATGATGATGATGATGACATGGAATAGTGGTGGAATAAAGAGCACAAGGTCATGAATCAGATCCTTAGAGAGAGAGAGAGAGAGAGAGAATTTAGAACAAAGCGAAGGGACATGATGGCACAGAAGCACAGAGAAAGAGAAAAACAAACAAGAAACAGGGAAATATAATTATCAAAATATATTACTTTCTCATTAATTCTTTTGTTGGACATTTATAATTTTTTTTGTTTTTTTTTCTATTGTTTATGTTGGACGCCGATGTTGTTGTTAATGCTGTATGTAATGTATGTTCTTGTTGCTGCTTGCCCTTCCACTGTCAGTCAAGTGATTTTTCTCTGCTGGTGTGAGTGTGAGGGAGGGGTGGGTGGTGAGCGTGATTGATTGTGGGCGGGGAGTGGGAGAGTGTGAGAGTATAGTGTGACAGGTGTGGGATGGAGTGTGTGGGTGTGAGGGTAGAGGGTGGTGTGGGTTTGAGGGTGGAGTATGGTTGAAAGTGAGGGTGGAATGTGATTGTGTGACAGTGTGAGGGTGGAGCATAATTTTGTGAGGGTGGAGTGTGATGGTGGAGTGTGATTGTGTGAGGGTGGAGCATAATCTTGTGAGAGTGGCGTGTGATGGTGGCGTGTGATTGTGTGAAGGTGGAGCATAATTTTGTGAGAGTGGAGTGTGAGGGTGGAGTGTGATAGGGAAAAAGTTGTAGCCTGTATGTATGGGCGGGATGGTTGATGAGTGTGTTGTGAGAGTATGTGATTGATATTCTGCAAAGACTTTTGTGCCACCTAGTATACGGCCCTCTGTGAAGTGTGATGAGTGTGTTGTGAGTGTGAGGGCGGGTTGGAGTATGTGGTCGGGGTGGGCGGGGTGTGTTGTTAAAGGAGCCTTCACCCTCTGTCACCCCGTCGCCCCACCCCGTCCATTCGTCAGGCAAAGCTCAAAGACACGTGGCAGACAGGGGGCATCCAAGGCAGGAAATAGAAGGGAATGCAAGGGGAAAGTGTACTGAGTTTGGTGTTAGATTTATTAGTTAGTCGTCTGGCAGTCTTCGTTGTAGTTATCCATCGTCATTACAAAGGAGCGTGTTTTTGTTTAATATAGTAATCATCATCATCATCATCATTAGTAGTAGTAGTAGTAGTAGTAGTACTGTAGTAGTAGTAGTAGTACTGTAGTAGTAGTAGTAGTAGTAGTAAGCTTGTGTAAAATCTACAATTAAAAAAAAAGTCCTAATGCCCATATCATGTTGTAAAAAAAAAAATCTTATCCAGAGAAAGCAAAACAAGAAGACCATGTAATATGCAGGTTTATATCGAGATACGAGAAAGCCTGGAGATCATAGGCAAAGGGAATAATATACTGAGCAAGATAATGTCAGATTTAACCAGGTCTGTGCATGAATGGCGAGAAATAACAATTAACTTTAGCGTTCGAGAGCAAGGTAGATAAGGGGAGAGAGATGGTTAGGCTTGGGGTTTAGGCTTGCTGTGGAATTGTTTATGATTCTGACAGTATTTTTTGCTTGTGTACATCTATATTTATATTTGTATCAGTTTCCTTATGTCTCCTTGTCTATATATCTTAATCTGTTTATCTGTCTCTATCCTGTCTGTCTGTCTATCTATATATCTATGTGTCTGTCTCTGTGTGTATCTATCTAAATATCAGTCATTTTATCTGTATGCCTGTCCATCTTTTTGTCTCTCTCTCTGTCTGTCTGTCTGTATGATACTGTTACACGATATACTTTTAAAATTTGCCAGCCTGCTTCGTTAATTTTCTTTCAGTGTATTTAAGATCATTTTAATACATACGATAATTCATTGTACCATTTTCTGCCACTTGTATCATAGGCTTTGTTGTCTATTTTAACGCATGGAATTCCGTGTTTGAGTATCACATTTTATTTTGGCCACCTACCTCAGTATTTACCTGTCCGATTTCACCCGGGGGCGTTTGTGAATCTAGGGTAAAAAAGAAAATTTGTTGACCGTGTTAGATGAAAATTTAGCCTCAGCCGAAAACTGAAAATGGGTGTAGAAGACGGAGTGTAGTTCAGTGTGTTATTTGAAGGTGTTTCGGTGTCTCGTTGTATGACTTATTATGCTGGTTTGATATTGTGGTCGCTTTCCTCTTGTACTCCTTGTGCGTCTCCTCCATCTCTCAGCCTCAGTACAGTATTTCTCATTTCTTTACCAATCCTTCCTTTAGTTTCTTCAGTTCCTCATATTATCATTTTTTTTTACACTCATTTTTGCATACCATTCCTTCCCCAAGTTCCCCATTTTCCCAACCTGCTGCGTTCCCTTTTTTTTTCAATCATTTCTGTTTTTGCATGCTCACTTTTTCTTCAAACTTTCCATCTATTATTACACCCACTTCTTTCCCTGTTTTACTGCATCACTTCTTTCTTTCAGTCTTGTCATACTTGTTCATTTTTTCTTCCAAGTCTTTGCATCTGTTACCTCACCCACTTCTTTCTCTGTCCCACTCATTCACTTTCATCATTCTCCCTTCATCCCCTCACTTACCATTTGTTCTCTTTTTCTTACTTGATCACTTTTTCTTTAATGTCTCTGTTAATTTACCCAGTTCTTTCTTTTAATGTCATGTTTTCACCACTCATGTACTTCTTTCTCCCTCACATTTATTCCCGACTGCTATATATATATTAATTTCTTCCTTGCAGGTCAGTCGATGCGCAGGTCCGTAGGGAGATGGGGGAGGTCATGATGTCACGCTTTCCGCTCATTTGGCTAAGTATATCCTGTTCTCATTTGCATCCAGGAACTATGAGGTTACTTTGATGTTACTTTTTCATCAGTGTCTTATATTCATGTAATACATATAATCCCAAATAGCTTGTCTGAATAGTGTTGTTTTATCATAATCCTAAGGCAAAAGGCAAATATTCAGTACAGTATTTTAGTTTTCCGAGATAAAAAGCATGCAGTGAGAAGTGGATTAATGCTTGCTGTCGTGCAGAAAGTGAATCTAGACAATGTTTTCATATGTTGTATACACATCACTGAAATTATTTAACAGTTGACATGAAATTTCGATTAGTAGGCTTTGATAGGCCGAGAAGCCAATGAGCAGTGAAGAAGGAAGCTGTCCCTTCTCTCTTTTTGCCAGATGGTTAGTCAAATTAGCATACGCCTTGTCTACAGTATATAATGACTTCGTCTGTGTGTAGTGGTAGAGAGGTGTGTGTACAGTATGTGTGGATAGAGCAATGTGTAGTGAGGCAGAGCTGTGTGTTTGAGGGAGCAGCATTATTTGTGAAGGCACAGCATTATGTGTGTGGGTATGGCATTATTTGTAAAGGTAAGGCAATAGAAGTGTGTGTATGTGAGGATAGTGCAATATGTAATGAGGCAGAGCTGTTTGTGTGAGGGTGCAGCCTCGTTTGTGAAGATACAACATTATTTGTGCGGACACAGAATTATTTTTGAATGTAGAGCAGTGTGTGTGTTGGTGTAGCATTATTTGTGCGGTACGGCATTATTTGGCTGATAATCATGTTTACTGAAGAAATCATTACTGATTGTATGGAAAGGCATAGAAAGGGCCTAGTAAAGGGTGTAATGTTACATCTGACTTAGTTTCAGTGCCCAGGATTGGGACATCTGAAAAAGCAGAGAAACGAGGACTGAAGAGAACGTTGACAGAGATATTAAAAAACTTTGGTACCGATATAGATGATATCATTTGTAAAATAAACAGAAATGAAGAGAACCTGTATCGCAGCATACAAAACCTAAATCAGATAACACAGAGACTAGAAGAGTAAAACCATCATCTTGGGACAGAAAAGCTTTAACTAGGTGCTGAAACTATATCCAGCTTAGGATAATATGTAGGAAACAAAGCAAAAGAAATATAAATACAAACACTCTTGTGGAAATGTGGCGCGGTTGGCGGACCCCTGAATCAGTGGCGAGAGAGAGATCATGCGGTAGTTGACCTGTTTTACTGGGCCGTGACCCTATCCCGCAGATATTTTACCAAGCTTACCCCATTTTTCAGCGATCCTATCATCCCCACCCTAGACTACCTTTCCACCCAGACTCCCCTATTCTTCCACCAGGCCTAGCTCATTCTCCACCCATACTCTCATCCCCACCCCACTTACCCTAGCCTACCCTTCCACTCAACCTCCCCTTCATCCAAACTTCCCTATTGTTCCACCAGGCCTATCCCATACTCCACCCTTCCTCTCATCCCCACACCACCCCATCCCAGCCCTCCCCTCCACCTAACCTCCCCTGTTCATCCATCAACCCTACACCATTTTCCACCCTCGCATTCTCCTCTGCTCCCACAATGAGCGCTGGTGTGTAGCTTGGACGTAGAAATATACCTTAGTACACCTTGTCACCAATTAGTGAGGTGTTCCCTGTTTACGCGGAACTGTATCAAAACACTCCAGGTAATAACAAAGACAGAGGTACAGGGGCGTGAAAGGAGAAAGAGAGATAGGAAGGCAGAAGGGGAAAGGAAGGAGAAAATGAATTACGGTAGAGAGATGTATGGGGAAGGAAAGTGTAGGGTAGAATAGACTAGATTATGTAGCGAGAAAGGAAGAGAAACTTGTAGTGAAGACGAGAGATTGTGGTGTGGAGATAAATGAAGTTAGGTACACAAAACTTATGGTGAAGAGATATGTTTAAAGAGAGAGAACTTGAAGGTAATGAGAGTAAAATAAGCGATATATAAGACTAGAGACGGCTGGGGGAAGAAGGTGGGTGGACAAAGTAGTGGAGTATGAGGGAGGGAAGAATGTTGTGGTAGGACATTATTCTGTAAAGAGAAAAGAAATGCCTTGGCCCTTTCGCTGAAACGCCCTTTAGAGAATGCGACGTCTGGCAATGAATAAAAAGCCAGATTATTTAAACAGCAGAGCAGGTTAAGCATATTATGGCCAAAGAGAATGAAAAACTTATACATTCTTCAAACTTAGTGATCGTTCAGTCTACTCACATCTGCGCCTCTCTTCTCTCTTGATCTTTCTCTCTGCATGTAAATAGTGAGAATGTGATAGGCCGGGATATTGTAAATGCTTTGAAGAGATTTAGGGCGTTGATAAGGTCGACTCTGGAGTGAGAAAGGAGGAAGGGGTAGTGATGAACGAGAAAGATAGAGGAAGATGTGGAAGATAGATTGAAGAGATAATTTTAGCTGGAGCAAGACCTGAAGATAAATGAAGGAAGTGGGTAGAGAGACCGAAGACAGGGACACGCACACACATTTCTCACAATAACTACCTTTGCATTATATAAGTTTATTAGAATGCTAAGTGGATCATTAGCCCATTCAGTCAGAGAACTATTTATCTCATTTTTTATTTTAGAGTTAAATTCAACTGAGAGAGTCCCGTAGGAGGAGATTGGTTGATTAGAGCTTCGTCCTCTCTAGTACAAAAGTCTTCTTCAAGCTGAAAATCAAAATCGCCTGGAAACAACTAAAATAAAAAAAAATACGTAAATAGATTAAGGTAGTTAAATTATCAGGTGACCCCATGTTTAAACATAATCCAGATTACTTCTCCCTTCAAAAATTATCATAAGCATTTCCCAGTCCTTAAAATTTACTTTCTTACACGCAACTCACTCTTTAGAAGTTACTCCCATACACCCTTCACGTCTTTGAAAGTTACCTGTGTCTATCTGTCTATGGCCAGACACCTTAATCTTTTAAGGGGTGGCCACAAACAAATCGCCTCCATGATGCCCTGTCCCGTGCTGTTTTGCTACATTCCCCCCAACGTACACCCCCCTTCTCATATACATCTCCACTCCATCCCTCCATTCCCGTTGATCATTCGTAAAACCATATCTCATATCGTCTGCCATTCTTCAAAAATACTACTACCAAAATATCAGAGCAGCTCCTTATTTGCGACTAAACATGTCATTCACAAATATACCTGATAATTTAGAGTCACTCGTCATATGTTAAGCAAATATAATTCAGTCAGTCACCCTTCAAAGTCACCTCCATTTTAAGTCTCACTCCTGCAGGTTTATTTCAAAATATTTCACTTTTTTGGATGATGGAAAGATGTGGTATATTGCCCAGGCCAGCTTCAGACGATTTTATTCAGCAGGGGCCATTAACTGCTGTCTTAATTACCCTTTTCACTGCTTAGATTTTGCTCTGCTGAACGAGAGAGAGAGAGAGAGAGAGAGAGAGAGAGAGAGAGAGAGAGAGAGAGAGAGAGAGAAGGAGGAGGAGGAGGAGGAGGAGGAGGAAGAAGAAGAAGAAGTGTTGATATGGACACAAGTACTGAGACTCACTCCACGGAAATCAGTCACTCTGGCAGACGTCCGTGAGTGGCAGCCTTCATACCTGTACCAACTCATTACGTGGGAGCGAGTACTCATAGTGAGCGAGTGCCACGGTCCTCTGGCACTGTTAAAATGGCACCCCAAGACGCGACACTTCCCACACCTCGCCGCATACTTCGATGACAGCAGGGGGCGGGTTTTCACGGCAAGGACGGCCAATATACACCTTAACCTTCTCACAGACATACCAGAGTAACAGACACCGAAAACTTAGTGACAGAAACCTTAACCACAGACATGACATCAGACACACTAAGCCTTCTCACAGACAGACACACCGTAAACTTAGTGACAGGAACCTTAACCAGAGACACCAGCAACAGACACCTTAAGGCTTCTCACAGACATACCAGAATAAGACACCGTAAACTTAGTGACAGGAACCTTAACCACAGACACCAGCAACAGACACCTTAAGGCTTCTCACAGACATACCAGAATAAGACACCGTAAATCTAGTGACAGAAACCTTAACCACAGACTCAGCACCAGACATCTTAAACCTTCTTACAGACTCACTATACATCAGGAGGAAGTTTTTCACTGTGAGAGGCATACACAAGAGTGCCCAGTTGACGTCTTGAATGTTTTGTCAGACTTGCCAGATTAGCAGGCAGCAGCTTTGTTCACAGACGCAGTAACAGGCGCATCATAACCTCACAGACGCACCAGGTATCAGGACGACAGGTTTTTATCGCTAGATAGGTGAGAAAAGCCATCATTTCAGCCTTCTCACAGACACACCAAAGCGACAGAAACTTACAGCATTTCAGAGACGAATCAGATAGAATGGTTGAGCGATAGACATTATTAAGATTATCCAAGGAGACAGGAACGCCAATAAAGATTTTCATAGACTCAGATACGCTAAATCTTCTCATAGACGCGCCAAACAGAGATGGCAGAACGCCAGGTAAAATAAAGTGCAGCATAGGATGAAAAAGATAGCAGATTGAACATGCATTCCTTCTCACAAACCAGCTTGACACAGGGTAGGGCAGTAGGTAGTGAGAGAGAAACAAGTATCATCCTTGTTTTGCCTAAAGAAAACGTCCAACCGGTGAAATACAGTGAAATCCCCATCCCTGCCAGTGCGTGTTTCAGATGGTTCGACTTCTCCGCTATGTATTCGTCACTCTTTGGGAAGATATTTCTCTCTCTACCTCAAGCCATACAAAGGCGCTTCATATAGATTTTTATTTCTCTCTCTCTACTTCATGCCATACAAAGACGCTCCATATATATAATTATGAACAAGAAGCACCTTAAGATTCAGTGAACTCATGAAGCAGAGATAGCGAAACAAGGTGGAGGTAAACAGACATGAACGAGAAGCAGTGGGGAAGATTTTGACAATATCTTTAGCTAGTGTAAAACAGCTGAAGGGTAAGTAAGACTGGCAAAGAACGACGTTAATGTTATTTGCGAGAAGAGCATTAAATAGCGTGAATAAAAAGAGTGTTTAGATCTGTCAGTTTCCATAGCAAATTTCAGACATACATATAAAGGGAAAAAAAAAAAATCAGCATTTGTCGGTCGAGTGAAACAATCAAGCTGGAGTATGAGAGAGAGAGAGGGGGGGGGAGGGAGAGATACGAACTTCCAATTAATATATCTCATTCGCGTGAAGCCATTGAAATCAAACATAAATAAAAAAAAAAACACGAAATATATGCTAAGTATTTATAATGACGGCTCCGAGAATCACAGCAATTCTCAGCAAGTTGGGCATGAAATAAAGCCATATTTCCGAATCGACATTTACGCTTCTCTCATCACCATTATTTGGCGGTAATATTCGACATGAGAATTAATGAGGAGCTTCCTGCAGTTAAAATCTGTAGATCGAGGACGTAATTTTGTTTTTATTATTAATTTATTTATTCATTAGTACAGTTCATTATTTTACCTGAAGTTGTGTGTTAATTGAAAGAGTTTAACTCGGTATTTATAAAGAGACTTACTACAGTTCATTTCGGATATCAAGATACTAAAATCATAGTTATAGCAAAAACGAAATAAAGTCATCATATTGATCTGTTTATCGCCAGACGCCTTAATCCCGTAATGGGTGGCCACAAACAAATAGCCACCATGTCGCCCTGTCCCCTGCCATTTCGCTACCCAACACACAACTTACAGTCCCCCTCTCATATACCTCTGTCTACTCCATCGCAACACATCATCCTTAGTCTTCCCATCCCTCTTCCCCTCCACCCTACTCACATACACTCTCTTCATCCTCTCCTCATCCTTTCCTCATGACTAACATATTACACAGTGTTTATTCCAAATGTAACCAAAATTGTCGAAGAATCTTAAAAAAAAAAAAAAAATCACCATATATTTATAGGGGGAGCTTAGCACAATCCATTACAGATATCGAGACACTAAAAATAAAATCACATAGGCAATATTTTATGTTAGGAAGAAGGAATCAAAGGCCAGAATCCCCCAATAGTGTTCCCTTTAAGAAAAAAAAAAGTACAAAATAACAGATATCCAAAAATGTTAATTCCTAGTGTGACCAAAGTTGTCGGGGGGGGGGAAAAAAAAAAGGCGTCGCCATGTATTTATAGGGGAGCTTAGCACAATTCATTACGGATATTGAGGCTCCCACTCCATCCAGCAATACCATCACTCATGTACTTACTAATGGGGTAGTGGTTTCCGATATCAAATTAATGGGTACCCTTCTGACGACCCTGGTAACGATTGGTGGGTCGTCTCGAGTTGAGGTGTTTGGTAGGAACGACTTGGTATGACCGCTAGTAAGAATGTCAGTATTTTCATATTTGTTTATTCTCGCCCGCCTTCAGCAAAGCGAGGCGATATAGTTTTTATCGACGTGTGTCTGTGTATTGTGTGTGTGTGTATATGTATCTGTTCCCAACATATCTCGAAAAGTTGTGGACGAATTTTCACCAAACCTTCAGGAAATAGCAACTACATGGATTTGCAGAGGACTGTTATTTTTGGTGAGGATTTGATCAAAGCCGACCGAATGCTAGCCGCCATATAATTTTCTATACCTATTGGCTTTTTGTGAAACGCCGTGACTGAATTCCATGGAGTTTTGCCAATTTTTATCGTCCCCCTTTAGCACGGTGAGGCGATATAGTTTTTGTCGATGTGTGTACGTCTGGGGGGGGGTGTTAGGTGTGTGTGTGTGTGTGTGTGTGTGTGTGTGTGTGTGTAACAGTTACGGTGATGAGACGAAGGTGACGATAATAATAATGATGATAATATCCGAAGTTAGTCGCCTAAATTGAGTGATATTACTGTTTTTCATTATGTTTTTCAGAGGAAGCAAGGCACATTTCATAGTACTTTATAGTTCTCGTTAAGTCCCTGGGCCCGAGGACATGTTTCCTATTTAATTCTTGTTACCTGTAGGCGGGTTTGTAGTAGTAGTACTGGTAGTAATTGTAGTAGTGGTAGTGGTTGTGGTGATGGTAGTAGTAGTAATAGTAATAATAATAATAATAATAGTAGTAGTAGTAGTAGCATGCTTTTTTATTCAGCTTTGAAGAGACCTTTCGAGATGGACGGATCCCTTCACTGCTATACTCTGTTCATTTTACCTTGCCCTAAAATTGCCATCCCTCCATCTTGAATGCTGAGTTTTAACACTAGATTAACGCTAGAATGTCATGCCAGTCACGAAGAAGTGCCACAGAAAGAATATGGAGTCACTGATGTTAACTTGTGTGGTACTTTGGTGGTGAGAATTGAACTGGTGAGGTGATGTGGATCGTCATATACTTAACTACTGTGACTGACTAAAGTGGTATGGATTGTGGTGATGTGTGTTGAGATGATGTTAACTGTTGTGGTGCTTTGTGGTAGTGTGGACTGGTGTAGTGACTCTCCTAGTGTGGTTTGTCAAGAGGTGGTGTTGACTGGTGTGGTGGACTGTTGTGGTATTGAATGGTGTGGTGGACTGTGGTGATGTTGACTGGTGTGGTGGACTTGTGGTATTAACTGATATGGTGACAGTTGTGGTGTTGTGACAAATTGTGGTTGTGGTGTGGTGGTGGATTGTGTGATGGTGTAGGGATTGTGGTTTGGTTGGGGACTGTGGTGTAATGATGGACTGTGGTGTAATGATGGACTGTGGTGTGGTGGTGAACTGTGTTGGTGTGGTGGACTGGTGTTAATTGATGTGCTAAACTGATGGTGATGTGGTGAAAACTCTGTGGTGGACTGTGGTGGCAGTGTGGACTGTTCTGGTGTTAGCTGGTGTGGAGGTGGTGGACTGTGGTTGTGTTGTGGTAGACTGTGATGTGCTGTGGTGTAGTGGTGGTGTGACTGACTGTGGAGGTGGTGGATTGTGGTAGTGTTGAGGGTGACTGTGAAAGTGGCGGACTGTGGTAGTGTTGTGGTAGACTGTGGTGTGTAGCTGTGGTGGTGTTATGGTAGACTTGTGTGGTGTGGCTGTGGTGGTGGTGTGGTAGACTGTGATGTGCTGTGGTGTGGTGGTGGTGTGGTAGACTGGTGTGGTGTGGCTGTGGTGTGGCGTGACGTAGGGAGGGTGACAGTTCCGGGTAGTGGCAGACAGTGGTTATGGCCTCACTATCATTACCTATTAAATCCCCCACAGTTTCCTTCATAAATAAATCCCAACAGTTTCCCTCATATATAAATCCCCCCACAGTTTCCCTCAAATAAATCCACACAGTTTCCTTCATAAATAAATCCACACAGTTTCCTTCATAAATAAATCCATACAGTTTCCGTCATAAATAAATCCCCATACAGTTTCCTTCGTAAATAAATCCACAGTTTCCTTCATAAATAAATCCACCCCACAATTTCCTTCATAAATCTCCCACAGTTTCCTTCATAAATAAATCCATCCACAGTTTCCTTCATAAATAAATCCACAGTTTCTTTCATAAGTAAATCTCCCCCACAGTTTCCTTCATAAATAAATCCACCCACAGTTTCCTTCGTAAATAAATCCACACAGTTTCCTTCATAAACAAATCCACCCACAGTTTCCTTCGTAAATAAATCCACAGTTTCCTTCATAAATAAATCCACCCACAGTTTCCATCATAAATAAATCCACCCACAGTTTCCATCATAAAATAATCCACACAGTGTCCTTCATATATAAATCCCCCTCCACAGTTTCCTTTATAAATAAATCCCCACAGTTTCCTTCATAAATAAATCCACACAGTTTCCTTCATAAATAAATCCCGCACAGTCTGACATCCAGGGATTTTTCAACTTAAAGGTCTCCGGTCCTCGAGATTTGGGTTTCATATTTACAAACATTTTTTACATTAGAGAACTAAGATTTATACAAACATCATACATTAGAAAACTTTATGCATGACCCGTTTCACCAATGGCTTTGTTCTCTGTATCGTCCTGCTGTAACTGTCCTCGGTCTGTATTTTCGACGCGTAAGGAAGCTCTCTAACACCTATTGCTGATCGATTTATTTTATTACACTTTACTGTCCTTTTCTGCGCAACATTTTCGGCTAAAGAGGTGTTAGGGTGCTTCCTTAACCTGGATGAATACAGTACCTAATGCCTTTTATTTTTTTTATTTAGATTATCCGTTTCACCACGAGGAGCTGTCTGCCACGAAAAGGCGGCTGCCTGCTTGTGGTCGATGGGTCTGCTCTACGATAGACTGGGGTGGTGTAACAACAAGAACTTTGGGGGATCATTACTTTTTCAAGGCATCTCCAAGCAATTCTGTTAAGGTCTCTAAGCAATTCTATTAAGCCGAGGGTTTTGTTAATTTGCAGGGGTCAATTATAACTTCATTTACCCGTTCACAATTACACGTCCCTCCTGATGTTATTAAATACCTCCTTTTGATAAGATTAAATATATAAGTCATCATATTAAGGGAAAGAGGTTGCGAAAAATATTACTTGTTTCTTACTTTATTTTCATTCATACCACTACCAAACACTTCACAAACGAGAATGTGAAAAAATTCGAAGAGACAAATCTGTTTCTGATGTTAATTCACTGTTAATGGATACTACAGTTCTTTCACCTTAACTTGGCCCCGTTGTCGTCCTTTTGAAACTAGTTTTACATAGTTCAGTGGCAGAAAAAGACAATGCTGTGGCTCTGCATCCTTTCCATAGCGCGTTTTCGTGACTAGCATTTTATTCTAAAGTTACTCTCGCTACAACTCTGTATTTAAGATATTGAGAAGGCAATTTTCGGCCAAGTTAGAGTAGAAAGAGTATAGTTCATCGTAAATTCAGCCTGATGACGTATTATCCATATTTATAGTTTCACCGTCAGAGGATTTTACTGATCTGTAGTCCTTTCACGTTAACTTGGTCCAGATTCTCGTCCTATTGTATCCTATTTCACAAAGCTCGCTGGGAGAAAAAAATGAAGTGTTAAAGATCTTCATCCTTTCCATAGCACATCTTCGTGACCAGCATTGTATTCTGTTGTTAATCTTATGTTACAGCTTAGTACCGGGGTGGAGAGATGGCAATTTTAGGCCAGGTTACAGTAAAATGAGCATAGTAGTGAAGAGGCTAATGAAGGTTGTAACAAACTCCTCCATTTGGTAGTCTTTCCTTCCTTGAATAAACTTGTTTGAAGTTCGTAGGAGTAAATTAATGTATAAAGTACTTCTACATTTTTCTTTATGCAGGGAAGAGGGAACCAAAGGCTGGAACCCCACAAGCCTATTCCCACCAAGAAATTCAAGAGCGTTCATTCTGAAATACCTGGACACACTGCTAAAAAGACTGGAGGTCATAGGCAGTAGGAAATGCGGAAGACACCTAGTTGTAAAAATCTTTCTCAGGCTGCATAAAATCGTCTGGAGGTAACAAAAGCAAGATAAAAATAGCTTCCTCAGGTTATAGGGGTTGGGATCCTTTATAAATACTTTCCAGCTCCCAACCAGTGAAATTAAACAAATGTGTGGGGGTCCTAAGCTTTCTCTTTGTTGAGGCGGTCGGGTTAAGATTTCCTTTTTGATGCCGCTCACACTCCATTTGTAGCCTAAGTCTTTATGCAGGAATGTTATATTAAATTGGCTCCCATTTTTATCATCAGATTTTCGTTCTCGTTGTCATGAATTTCTGGTTGTCATTTTCTCGTCTTTCATTCCAGTTATTTATGCAGTTTATCCTGACCTAACTACCTTAATCTAAACTAAACTACATTATCATCCTTGTCTCTTTCCCTCTTCCCTTTCCCTCCTACCACATATCTCCCTTTCTCCCTCTCTTTCTCCATCCTCACTCCCCTCCCCCTCCATCCCCACTCCTCTCTCCCTTTATCCCCACTCCTCCTGTCTCCCTCTTTCTCCCATCCCCCATACTTTTCTCTTTCCCTTCTCCCACCCTCTATCCCTTCTTCTCCCACCCTGTATCCCTTCTTCTCCCTCTGTCTCTTCATCTTACTCTTTCTCTTTTCATTCGTCTGTTTCACGTGCTTTTCCTTTCTTTCCTGGATCTCATCCTCCTTGTCCCTTCATTCCTCCACGCCACTTTCACTCTCTCCCTCTTTCCCTTCCCCTTCGTCATTCCTTCTTCAGTTCCTCTTTTCTCTTCCCCCATTCGTCCCTTTCATGTCATTTACTCTTCCCTCTCGAATCCTTTCGTCTCTCCCTCTTTCTCACATTCCAGCTATCCCTTCCTCCTCTTTTCCCCCTCCCCCATCCACCCTTTCTTCTTTCTTCCCCTCGCGTTCTACCCTTTCTCTCACCTTCTCCTCCCTTTCCTTTCTCCTTCTCTCCCTACGTTTTGCCTCATCCCCATTATTCTCACTTTCTCCTCCCACACCTATCTTTCCTCCTCATTTCTCTCGCCCCTTCTCCCCATCTCTACCCCTCCCTCTCACCATTCCTCTCACCTTTTCTCTCCACCTTATTCCACCCACTTTCTCACCTTCTCTACCTCTCGTTCTCTTTCCATTTTTCTTATCATTCCCAGTTGCATCCTCTCTCCTTACTCCGTGCCTCATCCCTCATCCTTTCTCCCTACCCCTCTTCAGCATACCCCCATTACAACAACTTCACCTCTACCCCCTCCCCCCCTCCTCTCTTCCTCCTTCCCCCTCACCCCCTCCTCTCTTCCTCCTTCCCCCTCACCCCCTCCTCTCTTCCTCCTTCCCCCTCACCCCCTCCTCTCTTCCTCCTTCCCCCTCACCCCTTCCTCTCTCCCTCCTCCCCACCCCCATCATCTTACCCCAACAGTATCCCAACTCTCCTTCCTCCAGTCCCTCGCTCTCTCTCCTTCCCCCTCACCCCTTCCTCTCTCCTCCCCCTCACCCACCTTCACCTTATCACCCGTGCTACAACAACTCCTCCTCTCCCCCACCCCTACCCCTCCTACCCAGTCGGTAATGCACTAACAGAGGTTCCCAGCCGCCTCCCCACACATTAACATTTTATACCCTCTGCGATGGCCGATTTGCTCTCCTCCAAGTATTTAAATGTCGCAGGTCTGCCTCGGTTAATGATCTTAGTCGCCCTCACTCTAGAAGTATCCATAAATTTTTTTAAGCCTGAGTTACATATAGGATCGTTCGTTCAGACTTTTATCTTCAACTCAAATGGTGACCAAACACTTGACAGCCAAACTAGAGTGAATGTTTAAGTAAAAAAATTGCTTTAAAACTGATTCCTGCAAATTCTTAACTGTTATGAAGGCTAAGCTTACCGTACGTATTGCTTAAGATCATTGATGAATATTTCTCCTGTACTCTCACGTGTTTTTTTTTTTTTAATACAATTACACTACCACGATGACTGACACTTAGCTGCTACCACCACCGCCACCCCCTCGTCCCTTCCCCTTCCCCTTCCCCTTCCTCCCACCCCTTCCCCTTCCTCCCACCCCTTCTTCTTCACCCCTTATTTTGCCCCTCTTCCCTCCCCTTCCCCTTCATCCCTCCCCTTCCCCCTCTTCCCTTCCTTCTCCTTAATCCCTTCCCTTCCTCCTCTTCCTTCCCTTCCTCCTCTTCCTTCCCTTCTCCTTCATCCCTCCCCTTCTCCTTCATCCCTCCCCTTCCTCCTTATCCCTCACCTTTCCCTTCCCTTCCCCTTCTCCCTCTCACTACCTCACGGTTTTAACCCTTTCCCTACGATGGCGTGCTCAATTGCTGGTGATGCTTACTTATCACCCTCAACAGGGGAAAGTATTCTTATATTATTCTTGCTAGCTTCAGACGATTTCATTCAGTTTATGGGAGGCTTTTCGGGCAGGAGGGATTAGATGCAGAATTCATTTAACACCTCGGTACAAAAATTAAATCGTCGGAAGGGAACAAGAGCATAAATAAACCAATAAAATAAGTCACTCGATTAAAAAATGGTAAAATGGCTTGTGGCTCTCCCTTCACTTGCAGTTCTTTACTCCTATGTCACAGTGGATTATAATTTGCTTCGTGGACACGTTCGCTGGTACCGTATCGGTGTGAAGGCTTCGTGCGGTCGTAGTGAACATATCTGCTTCGCTAAAAACCGTGGAAGAGATGATGTACAATCGATATCAAAAGTCCTGTCGCCTCTCCTGTTTCCCCACGGACTCGGAAAATCAGTGTGGTGGACTTGCAGCAAACAACGCTTATGACCTCGATCTGAGGCTAAGTAATTTCATCAGTGTTAGTTGCTGTGGGTTCACCAAACTGATTATCACAGTGCATTGGGAGAAAAGCTGGAGAGGCGCAAGGACTTATGATGTCGACTGTACGTTATGCTCTTGTTACTGCTAAGCGAATTTCGATTTAGGGTATTTTTCCCCTCAGGGCAAGGGCTAGCAACGATACTATACCCTTTTCACTGTAACTTGGCACATATTTTCGTCCTTTTGCAGCTTATTTCACGCAGCCCAGTGGCAAGACAGTATCACGACTTTACATCCTTTCGTTAGCACTTTGTGGCTGGTATCATATTCTACTGTTACTCTGTAGCTACGACTCTTCATTAAAGGCGGTGAGATGGCAATTTTGGGCAGTGTTTGAGTTATAAGTCCATAGTTTCTCTCTTCAGCACTATTTTTTTTTTTTATTCCAGATAATTTAGTATAAACAGTATACACGAATATCTCGCAGTAAAAAGAAAAAAAATAAAGAAAGAAATAGTGTCCAGTAATCTCTTTACCATGAGGTCTCTGTTTTAGCCTTCCTGCTGCCCTATTATTATTATTATTATTATTATTATTATTATTATTTTAGTTAGGGTAGACATAGTGGAAATATTAAACCCAAAGACAGGTAATTCTTCCTGTACTGCACCGATACCTAAAAATTTAATAATGTACCATAACATTTTCTTCAGGCTAATGCACAGCTCTCATAGCGAATTCTTAAAGGATTACGTGGCTTTCAGGGCCTGTATTCCTGTCGCATAAGGAAGCACCGTAACACCTTTTCTTAAGTGATTTATCAGCCTATTACACCTTACTATCCTCCCCGTTACATAATTCTAGATGTGCAGATGGTGGATAAGAAAGTTGAACGTAGGAATAGGTACAGGCGGCTAAAAAGATGAACGTAGGAACAGCGCAGGTGGAACGTAGGAATGGGTACAGATGGCTAAAAAAAAGGATGAACGTAGGAACATCGCAGGTGGAACGTAGGAATTTGTACAGGTGGCTAAAAATGATGAACGTAAGAAGAGGTGCCAGAAAAAGATGAACATATGAATAGGTAAAAAAAGGTGAACGTAAGAAGAGGTGGCAGAAAAAGATGAACATATGAATAGGTAAAAAAAGGTGAACGTAAGAAGAGGTGGCAGAAAAAGATGATCATATGAATAGGTAAAAAAAGGTGAACGTAAGAAGAGGTGGCAGAAAAAGATGAACATATGAAGAGGTAAAAAAAGGTGAACGTAAGAAGAGGTGGCAGAAAAAGATGAACATATGAATAGGTAAAAAAAGGTGAACGTAAGAAGAGGTGGCAGAAAAAGATGAACATATGAATAGGTAAAAAAAGGTGAACGTAAGAAGAGGTGGCAGAAAAAGATGAACATATGAAGAGGTAAAAAAAGGTGAACGTAAGAAGAGGTGCCAGAAAAAGATGAACATAGGAATAGGTATGTTGATGACCCTTGTGTTATCTGCGAAATAGATTACTCCTTGGCATTGTGTGAGCCCTAAATACCTGGGGAGACACGAGGCCGTCTTACGGACCCCTCTCAAGATACCGTCTAACTTTACAACCATACTTTTGCTGGTGAATGGCGTGCGCATAACACCTGCTGAAATCTGACTTTCCTGTTGTTAAGATGGTTCTCTTGTTGATCATACGTGTGGAGAGGAAATTTTTGGCTCTTTCACCAGGTTCTCTGATCTCATTAATGTTACTGCACGTTGAGTTGTTGGTTTCTAGCACCTTTGACTAGGCGATTTGGTCAACGCCTTACACCTCATCATCATTTCTATGCCACTGAAGCAAAGTATCAAACAGTTCTATAAATGTTTCGCCTTGTTCTCTGTTCTCGTTAATGGCTGTTCTCCACGTTGCATTGTAGGCTTCGTAGCACCTTTTACTAGGCGATTGGTTCTACATCTTATTCCACAGTATCATCTTGTATGTCACTGATGTCGATATAAAAGCGATGTTAAGAGCACAGAGGAAATTGTTCAGGTGAAACATAGAGTAAATTGTTTAGGAAGAGGTGTTACGGAACCTCCCAGAGAATTGTTGTATTGCAGCTTATTTCATGTAGCACAGTGGCAGAATAAGACAATACTGTGGCTCTGCATCCATTCCATAGCACTTCTTCATGACCAGCAACAAATTCTCTGGTTAATCTCTTTCTACGACACCGTATTCGAGATGAAAAGATGTCAGTTTTGAGCCAGGTTAGAGTGAGAAGGGTATTGCGTAAGTCAAGATATTAAACGTTCCAAGGATTAGTTTCCAAAGGCGAGGAAGGAGAATTGAGTGTATTAATGTTGTGATGAGGAGGGGTAGACTGAGATGATTTGGCCATGTTGAGAGGATGGAGGATGGGAGTTGGATACGGGAGGGTGAGAAGTGTGAACGTCAGCGGCAGGGTTTCAAGAGGCAAAGCAAAAAAGACCTGGGACGAGGTCATAGGGCGTGACCTAAGAGATAAGGGACCTAACAGGGAGGATGCCAGAGATGGAGCAGCTTGGAGAGCCGCCATTAGGTGACCAAGGCCGACGCACGGAAGTATGATGGAGCCTTTATAAACGATACGGTACGACTATATTGATACGCAGAGATTCTTAGCATCCCTTGCCCTGGAGGAGAAGTCTTACCAGCTCAGTTAAGTTTTAAGATGTTACGTTCAGTGATCATAAATGAAACCCGGGCTTGAGAAAAATGGTAGCTGGATAGAAACGTCTCTTCTACAGATTTCCTATTTGTTCATTTTTCTTCCTATTTCTGGATCTTACCCTATTTTTAACACCAGTAATAGGGTGACGATGAAAATAAATGGCGATGGTCGTGTGATAATGTTAAGAATGATACTGGTTATGATAAATGAGGAGAAGAAAGTAAAAAAAAAGCCCTTAATCCTCGTTTGACAAGCATAATAGTTGTTAATGTGATGAAGGAGCTGTGTGTAAGTCAGAGGAACCAACCTGAGCTGCGACAGGAAGTTCTGAACAAGGCCAATTACGCTATTACCCTGGCATAGCTGATTAGGGGAGGATGTGACCTTGGCTGGTGTGGTGTGTTGTGGTGTTGGTGTAGGTGAGCTTGAGTGGCGTAATTGTGGGTATGGGTATGGTGTTGGTGGTGTGAGTGTGAGTGTGAACATGATAGGGTGGCGGTGGTGTTTTGTGTTGTATGGTTGTGGTGTGCTGTGGTGGTGGTGTGAGTCTCAGCAAAAGTAAGTGTAAATGTGAGTACGGTGGCGTGGTGTGGTGTGATGTGGTGTGGTGTGGTAGGGAGTGGTGTGTCGAGAAAAATACCGGCAATCAAAGGTAGGATGTGATTTTGTGTGGGGCGGTGTGGTGTGGTGAGTAGTGTGGTTTTGACGGTACTGGTGCATTGTGTGTGTGTGTGTGTGTGTGTGTGTGTGTGTGTGTTGAGATGGGTATAACAAAAATCCGTCATCATTCTGGGGTTAAAATTTCACTTCTCTTTCTTTAGGTACTGAATCTTCTCTCTTTCTCTCTTATTTCAGCCTCATTCCTCCCTGGCCATTATTTCCCTTTGCGTTTTGCCTCTTCTCTCATCCATTCATTTATTTCCTCTCATACTTTCCATTCTTTCTCGTTTTTTATTCGTATGTTCCATTCCTTGACTGTTTTTAGATCCAGATATTTTTTTCTTTATTCTCTGCCCCTGTTTCGTTTAGCTGTATCTCTCTCTCTCTCTCTCTCTCTCTCCGACTCGTTTCTCGCTATCGTCCTTTCTTCAGCCACTTCCTTAACGTTTCTTGTCCTTTTCTCATTGCCTTCTTCCCCCATTTCTATTTTACCAACATTATTTTAACTATTTTTTTCTCAGTTCTTCCTCTCTTCTTCCTTATATTTTTTTCTTTAGCTTCCTCTTCCTCACCCCCTCCCCTCCTCTCCACATTTATCCACCTCCTCTTCCCTCTTACCTCTTATAATTTCCCTTATTTTTCTTCCCAGTCTCTCGTTTCTTTTGCCTTCAACCTCTTCCTTGTCTTCCTTTCACCTTTACCCTTTGATCTCACTCCTCCCTTTGGCTTTTTTCCCCTTCTTCATTTGCCTGCTTCTCATTTTCATCTTTTCTC
This sequence comes from Coenobita brevimanus, assembly GCF_032717465.1. NCBI lineage: Eukaryota > Metazoa > Arthropoda > Malacostraca > Decapoda > Coenobitidae > Coenobita > Coenobita brevimanus. The sequence goes on from NC_137034.1 coordinate 1,803,031, forward strand.
TTCTGACTTAATCTTTTCTCACCCTCATTTCATCATTTGCCATTGTATTAGTTTTATGGAATTTAGTTTTCAGGGCAGTATTAATATGAAGGTAATTTGAGGAAAGAATTATGCTTTAGTTGAGATTTTTTATTGACTCAGAAATATTAAAGAATACTAAGTCTCTGTCTCTGTGTCTGTCTGTCTGTCTGTCTCTGTCTGTCTGTCTGTCTCTCTCTCTCTAGCTGTATATGTGCCCATGGTTCGTATTCTCGTATCATAAGGAGGCTTCCTAACACCTCTTCATTAGGGATTTATTTTTGGATACGGCAGGTTAGTAATTTTGTACTTCATTTTTTAAGAGCATGGTGATATTAGAACGATTTAAATTGCACAGAAGATAACAGCAATGCGTAATAAGCAAAATAAATCGATTAGGAGGAGGTGTTAGGGAGCTTCCTTACCCGACAAGAATATGGTTCCATGCGTTTAGCCATCCATTTATCTGATTATGTAAACGGAGAAGGAAACCAAGGTAGCGTTTGTCCTCTCCAAAGGGAATACAGATGGGAGGGTCGCCAACTAAGCCAAGGACCCGCCACGTATGTCTGTCCTTTTGATGTAATATCCCCTTTCTTCCCTTTGCAATCCGCCACGTATGTCTGTCCTTTTGATGTAATATCCCCTTTCTTCCCTTTGCAATAATGTCCCCTTTCTCCTAGCATGTATACCTCTCATAGACTCCAGCAAAACAAGTACATTACAAACCAGGTGCGGTACTGGTTAAGCCTTTCAGTTAGATCACTATTTTTTACAGTAATTTTTTTGCTATCGTGATTTTCTTCAACTGAGGAGAGACTTTCAGTTGGAGGGGTTAGGTAGTCTTCATTAAGCCCTTCACATCCTAACTTATCAGCTTAGATTTGGGTTGGGTGGAATTACAGACGCCACTTGCCTCTTATAAAATAGACTCACACAACTTAACACACATTGGAGCGTTGCAAATCACACGCCACAGTAGTATACGTAACGGAGCACTACACAGCACATGGCACACTTAGACGTAGCCACATCATCAACGGTGTGGGGAACCAGTGGGGTAACACCATAGGGAGGATTGCTTGCCTGTGGTTGATGGGTCTGCTTGGTCAGGCGGTCTAGGGTTAAGCAACATCATCTAGAGGTGTGTCCCGAGCGAAGCAGAATACAAAAATCTGATGGTAACAAGAAAATAAAAAAACACGGCATCGTAGTGAAGGGTGTGACAGACTAAGCCCCGTAAGGAAAGTCTGGAAAAAGCTCGAATATTAGACCAGATATGTAAAAATCTATATTCGTCCAAGGGAAATCTGATAATAAATATATATATGAGCGACTTTGGTGTATGTGTATATTCGGCTTACATAAACCACTCGCTCCGTTATCGCTAAGGCATGCGGGTACCTGGAAGTGAGCCGGGTGTAGCCTTGGGTGTGGAGGCTTCCTCTGGGTGTACACAAACTGGGCACAACCCCTGACACACTTACTTTTTTCTTTCCTTTCTTGTGTTCGACTCTGGGCATAGGCTTCACATCCCGTTCCCCGAGGCCCAGCAACCCCCCTACATACTTGATACCTCCAAATGCCACCACTTCGGCGCTAACACCCACCGTCCATATTGAATTCTTGCTAGGGTTGTCTCATGTACTTGTAATAGCGAGGGATATTTTTACATGTCGGCTGGTCTTCTGGTAGATTAGTAAAGTCGGCTTTAAAGAAATACAGTTCCTTAAACACTTCCCTGCCCCAGTCGGAATTTGAACCCGCGTCGACTGGGGTGGCAGGTCACCTCTCCACCGATTAGGTCACCGCCTTGTCTTGCTTAGCTGCGTAACCTCGCTTGATTTTCACCCTATTTTTTGATGCCTTAATTAACCCCATCACTCCAGGAATTCTTACGTAAGTTGTATACCACAGCCAATGTAGTGTTTATTTTTTCTCCTCTGCCACGCGGAAAAGCTTCAATAGGATCGCCTTATTCATTTTTTTTTTTTTCGTGTATGTAGATCAGTAAGTCTGTGAGGTTTATGGAGGAGAACAGAAACTAAAAACTACTCAGAATTTGCCTCAGCGATATCCTAAATCCCCTTGACAAACTTAAGGATTGTCCAGGAGTAGCGGGTTAAGGTTGCTGTAATGAAGACTATAAAGACTACTAGAAATATCCATAATGGTGGGATTGCCTATACTCATTTTACTCTAACTTGGCCTAAAATTTCCATCTTCCCACCTTTAATGCCGAGTTGTAGCAGTGGATTAACCTTCGAATATGGTTCTAGTCACGAAGAAGTGCTCTCGGAAAGATATAGAGCTGCAGTATTGTCCGTTTCTCTTAAAGAGCTGCGTGAAATAAGCTGCAAAAGGACAAAATTCTGAGCCAACTTAGTGTAAAAGAACTGTAGTTAGCATACTCTCTTCAGGTATAATGGTGATAGATTCTGAGGGTAATATTTAGGTCCTCAGTACGAGAGATGGTTTCCTGAGTAGATGCCATATTATAAAGACTTCAGGAATTCAAGAACATGCGTCATCCTAGGAAAAGATATTGGAGATTCATTTTAAATACTCTTGTACGAGGGGTCTTTCTTAACCTGAGAGAGAGAGAGAGAGAGAGAGAGAGAGAGAGAGAGAGAGAGAGAGAGATTAAAGTTAGGGTAATTAGCAGTGTGAAGACAGATAGGGGTGGCCACAATGGCGGTGGTGTCTTGTTAGCGTGCCACCTTAATCTTAATTAGTGTGACAGGTGCTGATGGACAGATTATGCCCTTCAGTTTAAGGGGTCTTTCCTAAGCTAAAAAAGATCGCCTCGGGTTAGCAAGAATAGGAAAAAAGTCTTACTGAAAGTCTTAACGGGGATATTAGCTCCAAATCACTCGCCCCTTCGTGTCTTAAAAGTATAATATAAAAATCTGCCACTAACAAGCAGTGTCCTCAGCTCTACTTACAAATACAGCAGAAGGCGATGTGTGTTTGGGTCTTCTGTGGCACCAAGATAATGTTTTACGTTTTACATCAGCCTGATCTGATCACTCTAATGGGGATGTTCCAATATAGACGACGTGAGATTCAACAACATACACCAATGTCCCATAAAGCCAACAACACGCCACTCCCTGTAGTACTTATAAATGGTGGTGACTGTACACAAGGGAGATTGAAATTTAGGTTACTGTGGGAGTGTGTGGACGGCTTGAGGTCTCCATTTTCGTGTATATAATCATCTCGTAGCAGAAGATAATAAGAAAAAGAATTATAGTGTGTAAATTCTTTAGGACAAAGGCATTTCATGTTATAAATAAATTCGTCTCCCAGTAGCAAGGAAGGAGACTATCGTAGGGGTTAATTAAAAGTGTGAAGAGTACAAACGAGCACAGTGACGGTGGTGTGTTGTTAGCGTGAGTCGTTAAGATTAATTAGAGTGATACAGTCTGATGATAGTATGAAAAATTGCGATATGAGTGTTCTGAGATTCGTAAGATCATGTGAAACTAGCAAGAATATATCATCGAAAGAAAGGGGGATTATGCAGACTTACTATGACTTATTCAATATGAAGAGAAATAACCTAACTTAATCACCTGGCATACCCTTGTCACCTTAACTTGGCTTAAATTTTCACGCAGCTGAGTGGCAGAAAAAGAGAACGCTGCATCTGTACATTTTTTCCATGACATTTCTTCATGACTAGCATCATATTTTAGCGTTAAATCCATTGGTACAACTCTTGCATTTCAAGATGTAGGGACAGAAATTTTTGGCCAGGTTAGAATAAGAAGAGTACAGTAAATATAAACCACGACAACAGTAGATAAGATTGATAAAGATAGGGTGATTAGAAGTGTGAAGACGGGTAGATACGAGTATAATGGTGCTGGTGTCTTGTTAGCATGGCATCTTAAAATAAATTACGGTGAGAGTGGATGATGGTTTTACTAAGCCCCTCATTAAGTTTCATGATGTGAATAAGATCGAATATGGTCTGCAGTTGTCAAGACTTCACTAAAAAAAAGATGCACCACTTTTTAGAACTTAACAGAGGTTGATTTTTAACTTTTGTATGAGGGGAATTTCCAAGTCTAAATAGAGCCGTTTGATAGAAGCGTGATATAGGAGAACCGTATGTAAAATTGATAGAATGGGAAGTCAGAAGTGGGAGGATAGTGTGAGGATGAGTATACACGAGCACAATGGCGGTGGTGCCTTGTTAGCGTGCCCCCTTAAGATTAATTAGGGTGACAGGTGGTGATGGTTGTATTAAAAACTTGGCACACCTTACCCTCTTCCCCTCTACCCCGTTACACTTACACCTTCCACCCTTTTTACACTTATAGTACACAGGCGTCTGGGCTTTGTTGCTCCCTACACCAAACTACTTTATTTACTTTTAAGGTTAAGAGACAGATTTTAATGTGTACGTTGGAAATATTCTCCCTTCACCTCTTTCAGTAACATAACATTTTTTATTCTTGTCATTTTTAGACTTAAATTCGGAGAGAGAGAGAGAGAGAGAGAGAGAGAGAGAGAGAGAGAGGGAGAGAGAGAGAGAGAGAGAAAACCTTAATGTAAAAGAGGAACCGTCTTCATTAACCTCTTTCACTGTGACATTTTTTAAAATCTTGCTATTGATAGACGATTTTATTCTGCTTGTGAAAGGGTTAAGTATAATCTCTGTTAGCCTCTTCAGTAAACCAAACGATTTTCTTCAGGTTAAGAAAGACATTTCATTGTCTAAGAGGTACATAGCTCCATTAACATCTCCAGGAAAGCTGTGCAACTCTCTCTCTCTCTCTCTCTCTCTCTCTCTCTCTCTCTCTCTCTCTCTCAAATCTTGCCAACTACTAAGCAATTCTGTCCAGCTTAGGAGACACCCTTACTGAGAAATGTAACATCCATAGACCTCATACCAACACATGTCTCTTGTCTCTATATATCGGGGAGGTAAGGACGTTTCTAGATGTAAAGTAGACAAAGGTAAAAAGTATAGTATAGTTATAGCGTCGTCTCTGATAACGCCTGTCGCATTCTCTGAAGATTTGTCATTCTGCCCTGATATCTGCAAAGTATCCTCGCGGGCACTGGATATTCTCAAACACCTCATTCTTGGCGATTTATTTTATTTTGCATCATACATCCTATTGTTTATTGACTGTAATTTGCTTGCGTTGAAATGTTAACGGGATGAAGGCTTCTGGCAATAGATAGATAGGTAGATAGAGATATTGACACATTTGGCTGAAATGGTATACAAGAGATGGCTAACGTACCAGATAATAATAATAATAATAATAATAATAGTAATAATAATAATAATAATAATAATTGTGTGAAAGGAAGAAGTATGTACTGTGAAACCCACTAAACCAAGGGGAATATGACCCTTTTGTAATAATATGCAGATTATAACTAAATATTGAATGTGCAGTGGCTGTGTGCTGTTAAATGTAATCCTTAATCATTCCATGCGGTGACGTCTTTAATGCTTAATACGTTTACTGCTAAATATTAAACTCTGGAGAGAGACCTTCCGTTTCTGTAGATTATTATTACTACAACCGAATGATTTTATTTAACTTAGGAAATGCTTCTTTCATTTAACTTCTCTATTTAACTCCGTGGGCTCAAAAAGTAAAAAGTATCTATCAAACTGAATAAAATCAATTGAAAGCACAAGGGGTAGAATATATATAAATCATCGTAGCGAAAGGGTTAGAGTTATGCTTCCCGAGAGGATAGGGGAGGGAAGGGGGACGAGGTGGAGAGGGTGAGGGTTGCTAGGTGTGGTGGATGTCAGGAATAGTTGAGTGAAGTAGGTGGTGAGGGTGTTGTGTGAGGTGTGTTTTAAGAATAGGTACGGGTAGGGTGAGGCTGGGACAGGGGGTGAGGTAGGGTCGGATGGGATGGGATGGGATGGGAAGCACAGTTTAGAAAGGATGGGGCAGGGGTTGAGGTAGGGCCGGAGGGGAGGGGATGGGATGGGATGGGATGCATGGTTTAGAGCTGGTGATTGTTAGAAGAAAAAAAAATGTTCCTCCATACGCCGGACTGTTTTGTATTATTTTTCAGTTTAAGAGACAAACTTTCTCGTTTAAGTTGGAAATACTCTCCCTTCACCTCCTTCAGTAAGATGATTTTTTTCTCGTGCTACTCTCAGGCTGTTTTATTTGTATTCCTTATGATTTTAATGACGAAGTGTGAGGTGTGTTTTAAGAATAAGTACAGGAGAGGGGGCGAAGTGTAGGATCGGCATGGGTTTGGTATATATTGATTAGAATGGGTGATTGTTAGAAGACTGATCGAGCGATTGTATTGCTTATGGGTTACTTAACTGTCTTGTGCGGTGTGTTTCATGATTAGATACGATTAGGATGGTGTGGGAAGTAGGGAATGAGGTAGGGTGTGACTGGAATGAGGTGGGAGGCAGGGAATGGGGTAGGGTTTGGCTGGGATGAGGTATGTGGTTTAGGTATGGGTGATTTTTAGGTTGGCAGAGTGAGTGTGTTGGTGATGCTTTACGTATAGATATTGTGTGATGTTTGCGTCTAGAATAGGTTCATGTGGCGGTGGATTGGGAACTTGGGCTGAGGTGGAACAGTGTGGGATGGGATATGTAAAGTAGGTTTTAGAATAAGCAGTGGCGAGAATAGTAAGGTGATGTGGTTTACGATGCCTCTGACAGATTACGTAATCATGTGTGAGGTTATTTTCAGGAACAGGTACAGATGAGGTAGGGAGGGTTGGGATGATGTTTGTTTTATAGAGTAGGCGAGTGTGTCGATGGTAAGAAAGTGATGTGGTTTCTGACTACGTAATGCTTCTGTGCAAAGTGTTGATGTTTCATAGCAAATAGGTCTGGGGAAATGGAGGGTAAGGGAAGTTGTGGGGTCGGGGTGGGATGGGATGTGCAGCTAAGAGTGAGCAGCTGTCAGGATAGCGAGAAAGTGGTGTGGTTCCCGAGAAAGATTACGTAATGATATGCGACGTGTTTTTTCAAGAAGAGGTGCGAGTGAAAGGAATGAGGCAAGGTTGAGTTATGGTGTACAGAATAGGTGACGGTAATGAGAAAATGAAGTGGTTTCCGTTCATTATCTAAGACGGTTTACGTAATGATAATATGGAAGAGACATTACAAGATCTGACAGGGATGATGGGTAGGAAGAGGAGGTAGTGTCGGGGGAAATGAAGTGTAGTTTACATTTCAGACTAGGAGATTGTAAGAAGAGTAAAGCGACTGTGTTTCTGTTAGCTTACCCTACCATGATAAGAGAGTGGATTGTGTAACTTTCATGTATTTCTGATGAGATTATTGACGATAAAAGATAATGCTACTGTTAATGGTGGCTGATAATGGGTTTCCTTCACAACTTTGACCAGTGTAACAAAATGGATGTTGCTAATGGTATAGGTAGGTGTGTTATAGCTGTACCTAGATGGGATTACTCGGTTTATATATTGACAGGGTTATAGATGGTGAAAGTAGATGATACGGTTCAGAACAAATGATTGTGAAGAGATAGTGGTATCGACGTTGATTTTAATAGCTTACTTGCTGATGGGTATAATTATAAAGATAGACTGCATTGTTAGGCTTGTATATTGATGAAATTACGATTAATGAAAGACAGCAATGTGATTTAGGGGAAGGTGCTGGTGGTGGTGTTAAAGAAGTGATCTGCTGTTCAAATGGACGTGGGTTCGATCCTAAGCAAAGGCAGGAAAAGTTTGATAGAATTTCGTAAAATCAGACTTCACTCATCATCCACTGACTTGACACAAAACGCCCCCGGTGGTACAGATACACCAGAGAGAGAGAGAGAGGGAGAGAGAGAGAGAGAGAGAGAGAGAGAGAGAGAGAGAGAGAGAGACTTAGCATGTACGGTATTCAGTACAGATGGTGGGTACTAGCGCCGAAGTGGTGACATACAAAAGCGTGAGACATATGAGAACTGTCGGATCCTAAGAGCAAATTGCCAAGGCTATACTGACACACACACACACACACACACACACACACACACACACACACACACACACACACACACACACACACACACACACACACACACACACACAGCTATATCTAACCCTCCAGTTCGAAAAGTCTCCCTAATCAGAATCTAAACTTCTAAACATGAAAACAATAAGATGTATGTCGCTGGATGTTGTTGTTGTAACCCCATGCTCCTCTGGACGTGAACCCAGTAGACTGCGGGCCTGAAATTTTCCTTTGCAGTTCACCGCCTTCTTTACCTTCTTTACGGGAATAGGAAAGGAGGTTATGGATGTTTATAAAAGTAGGCAGTGAAGCCACCCGTTTGTATGTGTGCCACCACATGAAGGCGTCCCTCTCCACCACCCATCATCAGATTGAAGTATTTAATGGCACTGCTGATGATGATGCGTCTCAGAATGGGTAAGCCTGCTGAGTTGCGTAATGAAGGACATAATTACTCAGATATATCGGATAGCCTGGTTGATTTATTGATGATTATTGATGAACGGTGCGAGTAATTCAGTTGATGAAGGATGATTATGAGGTGAGGTAACACTATATCACCTGTTGTTGATGAAGTGAACGTATTGGATTGTCATATATAACTTAAATATGTGTGCAGTAAGTTTTTGTGCTAACCAGATTGCCTGACTAATATCCCTGAGCAGAAGTGAATTAGTGATACTTTTCATTGCTGCTGAGTTATGTTACGTTAATGCTCCTTATGTTGATGGTAGAGTTTCGCTGCATTATCACCAAGCACGCTAACTTGCTATGACCCACCAACATGCACCACAGTCACCACCACCACCACCCAGTACCTCAGACACCATCACCACCACCACAATCACCACCATCAACAGTCAGCACAACACGTTCACTAACTCCACCACCATCAGCACAACATCGTAAACATCCCACCAATACTCTACCATCATATCATCACCTGCACAATTACCAGCACTGCTACACCACCACAACCACACTAAGTGGTGTATGGTATGTAGGAGGACTGCTGGGCCTTGATAGCAGGCTGTGAAGCCTATGCCCAGAGTAGGACACACACACACAAAAAAGTACACACTATCATTATTACACCGTCAGCTCTATCTTAGCATAATGCATGAGGTGTCTACATATTTTGTACTGTATAACAAGCAAACAGCCTCCTACCACCACCACCACCACCACCACCATACCATACCATAGCAGCATCGCACACACCATCACTAACCACTCCACCATAACACCGCTTACACCAGCACTACTACCATTCAACCAACACATTACGTACCACAGCGTCACCACCACACCACCACCACAGTCACGAGGCCACAACTAATAACTCTACCATAACACCACCACTTACACCAGCACTGCTACCATTCAGTCAACACATCACTTACACCATGACCAACACCACCACACCACCATAGTCACAAGGCCACGACTCATACAGTACCGACTAGTCCACTATATTATCACCACACTACAACCATCACACACCATCACTCCTTACATCACCACCACAACATACCACCACGCTTATCACCACCACCACCCACACTACCAACATAGTCACAATGCCATATAACCAACATTCCACAATATCTCCAACATCACTCCTTACATCACACGCACAGCACCACCATTACACCACCGCCTCCACAACGCAGCCGCCGCCGCCGCCACCACCACCACCACCACCACCACCACCACCACCAATGAAGTAGAAGAGCGGGGTGTCCACACGCTTTACAAGGTGCAGCAAGGCAACACCCTTCCACCAGAAACGCACCAACCTCACTCCACGACAACCATCATACCACCACACCACCACAGCCACCTCACGACCGCAACTGACATACCACTACAATCTCCACACCCAGCACACCACCACTTCAACTACACCTTCATATTCACCAGTACCACCACACCAAGACTTTATCACTCCACCACCAACACACCATCACCCCAACTCCACACTCGTATCACCAACACCGTCACCATCACATCACCACCACCTTCAACCACCACCACCACCACCACCACCATCCCAAGGCAGTACAAGGCAATACCAGGCAGTACTGTCTACACGCTTAACACGGTGCAACAAGCAAGCATCCTCTCACCGACAACAGACCACCACCCGAAGTCCACTCTTATATCATCACCATCACCACACTACACCACCACCACTACCACCAACACACCACCACCTCAACTCCACCCTTACATCATCATCATCATCATCATCATCACAGCGCCACACCACCACCGCTACCACCAACACACCACCATACCACCACCCAAACTCCACCCTTATATCATCACCATCACCACACTACACCACCACCTCTACCACCAACACACCACCACCACCACCACACCACCAGCTCACCACAGTACAAGAGCGAGCTGTCGACACACTTTACACGGTGCAACAAGCCAACACCCTCCCACCGCCACTTCCTAGAACAGGTTTTCCGAGATTATGATAATCTTTATCGCAAAAATTAGTCAGCCTCACCCCTTAACGGAGCCAGTATCTTAATTAGCCCTCATGGCCTCTCCGCCACGCCGCCCCTCGCTCCGCCGGCGACACGACCAGCCCGGCACAGATAAGCGGCTGTATATTTGGTGTGAAATATAGCCGGCAGATAGCAAGCCCGGTCTGCCCAAGCCCCGCACCCCACGCAGTTGGTTTTTCAGGCTCGGTGGTGTCCAGTATTGTTTGGATGTGCTTCATGCTTAGCTGGGAGGCCGACCCGTGTGTGTGCTGTGGTGAAAAGATGGGTGTGTCTGTGTGTTTTGACGTGTGCTGTGGTGAGTGGTTGTGTGTGTGTGTTCGTGTGTTCATGTGTTTGTTTTGTCGTGTGCTGTGGTGAGAGGTTGGGCGTGTGTGATTTAATGTGTGTTGCGGTGAGAGGTAGGGTGTGTCGGAGTGTTGTGAGAAGGTGGGTAGTCCGTGTGTTTTATCGTGTGCTGTGGTGAGAAGTTAGGCGTGTGTGTTTTGACATGTGGTGTGGTGTGAGGATGGTTGTGTCCGTGTTTTATCGTGTGCTGTGGTGAGAAGTGGCAGTGTATGTGTGTTTTCGTGTAGTGCTAAGGTGAGAACTTGGGTGTGTCTGTGTGTTTTGGTGTAGTGTTGTGGTGAAAAGGTGTGTGTGTCTGTTTGCCGTGGTGTCTGCTGTTGTGAGGGGTTAGGTGTATCAGTGTGTTTGGAGAGCAGTGATGATAGAGAGGGTGTGTCCTTACCAGTGCGCTGTGGTAATGGAGATGGTGCGTGTTGGTAAATTGTGAGGTGACGGTGTGTGTGTTTATAGTGTGTACTGTGGTGGATGAGTGTGTCTGTGTGCTGTGGTGGAAGAATGAGTGTAACTGTGTGCTGTGGTGAGATGGTGGGTGTATCCGAGTGGCAGGGTGTAGTTGAAATGTGTGCCGGTATTTCGACTCAGGAAGTGTCGGCCTGTATCTCCGGGGCCAGAAATTAGGAGTATGCGGCTTGGATATTAGGTATGCTCCTTACGCTGTTTTTTCGATCTTGACCGTTATAAATATTTCTTAATATTACTAGGTGATTTTATTAAGTTTAGGGGAAGCCTCTCGTTGGAAGTGGAGTTAGAAATACTTCAGTTACTCTTTCAGGCAGACTTTTTCATCATATATATATAATATCGGTATAAAAAGTACAAACATTCGCCTTGTCACCATATGCTCGTTGTTTCTCAGCAGTCACCACCAAACCACATAACCAGCGTCATAGGCATATATCTCCCCGCGGTAACAATCAAGTGTTCCGTTCGGAATTTCAGAGTCATCCACTACTTCCTATCACCACCACCACAGCCGTCAGTAACCCGCACTCCACCCTCAGTCTCCACCCTAACTGTGCAGAGCAAAATTTTTACACTTGGTACTTTTCCCTGGTCTCAGTAAATCATGTCTCCGCCGGTAACTTATGAGCTTTAATGCGTCAACGAAAATTGTAGCATGTTCGCGTTACGTTTATTGCACTTCCTTTGTAGGCGTCATCACAAAAACAAGAATGACAACAAAGAGTAAGATAGTAGTAATGCCAACAGGTAGTATCAAGAATATATTTAAAAAAAAATACAGGAACACTAACAACAAAGATGATAACGACAAACCACAATGAATATCACAAAAAGGATATTTTTAAAAAGTCAGCAACAGTAATTTCAAAGCAAGAAAAGAAACAGCAACAGTTGGAACAAGTACAGGAACACGGTTAAAAAGCAGAAAAAAAAATCGCAAACAACAACATTGCAACATCCACCACAATAACAATATAACAAATAACGCAATAACAACTACAAATACACCATCACCACCACCACCACCACAAGCAACAACAACAACAGCAACAACAACAACAACCAGGGAATAAAACCGAAAGTTATGAAGGAAATTAAACCAGCATTTCCTTTCCCTCATCCTCCCTCCCCACAACCACCGCCACCTTCCTTCCTTCTTTCTTCCTGCTTCTCTCCCCACACCACCGCCACCCTCCTTCCTAGTCTCTGTGTCTTCTTTAACCTACTGTGGTTACTGTAGGCGGGGTAGGGGTGGATGGGGGAGTGTGTGGGGGGATGGAGGGGGTGTATTGTTTGAGTTCAACGATATTTATTTTCATGCATAAGACTGTGGCCGTGCAATACCGCAGCCCGTTCCCTAGGTACAGCAGTCCTCGAAGACAAACTTATGTCACACACTCCTTCACGTGACGCCCACCGTCCATACTGAATACATTTTAAGACTTGTTTCACTGAGGTCTAGTATTATGGTGGTAACTTTTTACTTATTTATTTATTTTAAGACTTGGCTGTTGATCGTGTCCAGGATCTGGTAAGACTCACAAAATTACACTCCTCAAACTGTTCCCTGCCAAGCCTGGGATGGAGCTAATGTAATTTCGAAAGGCAGATGAACTTTATACCCTTTTATCACCACGTCTGCCGTATCACCAAATCAGCTCCACATTGACTGCAGAAATCCAGCCACTTTTGCCGGACGCTCCCAGAGACCCTTTAGTGAGATAGTGTTAAAGAATAATCCAGGGTGTGTGGATTAGGTGCTAAAGGTGAGTGCGTTGTAGGGGTGAGGTGCGTAAGGTGAGGATAGAGTGAGTTGTTAGGTTGAAGCGTGGTGTATGAAATGGGTAAGTGTGTTGTTAAGGTGAGGTGCTTGTGGAATATAACTGTGGTATAATGGAGATGTGTATGATGAGAATAAAAGGGTTGTGAGAGTGACGTGGATGAAGCGAGTATGTTATGGTTTGAGGGGAGACATTACAGTGTTAGCAGAGTGGGTTGGTTGTGAGTTACATTTTGTACTGGTATGAAAATAGAGTATGGTAAGTGGATAGGGAGAGGTGATGGAGTGGTAAATGTCTTGGTGAGGTCGCGTGGGTTAGAGGTGAGTATGGGGAGGGGTGGATGGAATGGTGGATGTTTGGGTGGGGTGGGGTGAGGTGGGTCGGGGGGAGGGTATGGGGAGAGGAGATGGAGTGGTGAGTCATTGCGTGGGGTGGGGTGGGTCAAGGGTGGGTATGGGGGAGAGAGGATGAAGTGGTGAGTGTTTGGGTGGGTTGGGGTGGGTCAGGGGTGGGCATGGGCGTGTCTGAATGGGCAGGAGTGAGGAGACAGACACATTCTGGCCATTCGAGTGGACAGTGACTGACTATGGGCCCTTTTTCTCGTGGATTTTGGTGGTTCCTTGTCACCTTTTCCTTCCTGCACATTTGACGTTATTAATCCCTCGAATAGTATTATGGAGTCCTGGAGAGGGACTCCTTCTCATGATGCCATCGACGTAACTATCTATCTATCAATTACCTCAACAGCTTTATTGAGGCAGCGAGAAATTTCAAACTGTGAAGGGGTGAGTGAAAGCTATTTAAACGGCTCCAGATCAAAATAAATCTCTCTACTGGCAAATTTATAAGAAGAAAAACGCGCCATCGTTGTTGAAGGGGTACAGAAACTGGAAAAAACGCCAAAGAAAAATAGTAAAAAAAGGTATTTGTAGTGAAAGGGACACAGAAAAAAAAAGTAGTGAAACTAGCACAGAAAAAAATATTTGTAGTGAAGGGCGCGGAAGAAAAGACGTATTTGTAGTGAAAAGGGGTACAGAAAAGTAATTAAAAGACTTATTTGTAGTGAGATAGGTAACGAAAATAATAGAGGTATCGAAGATTAATTAATAAAGATCAAAGTGAAGAGGGGTAAAGAATTAATAAAGAAATCGTCATTGGACTGGAAAGGGGCAGAGAAAACGAATGACATCGTGATAGTGAAAGGGATTACAGAGAAATGAAAATACGTCATCGCACTGAATTTAAGGAGGTGAAGAAAGAATGAAAAGCGCGTCGTATTATTGACGGTGTTACAGAAAAGATGCAAATATACCATAGCATTGAATGAATTACAGAAAATGAAAAAAAAATGGTCATTTTAATGAAAGGGTTAGAGAAGGAAAAGAGGAGGTTATCGTTCAGGATACGGAAAAAAGAAGAACATGTCAATATAATGGAGAGATTAAAGCCAAAAATTTAAATGACGTCACTTCATTAAAGGGATTACCGAAAAAAATGAGAAAGGGGAAGCCACCAAAAATAAAATGGTCAACACACAGAGACTTCTGATATATATATATATATATATATATATATATATATATATATATATATATATAACAACAACAAAATAATTATAACTCGTCATCGAACTGAAAGGACTCCATTTAAACTTAAAAAAAAAAAGTCCTTCATCTTCCTTCATTAAAACTAAAAACAAATCAAAAAATAGTCCTCCATCTTCCTGTATTAAAAAATAAAAATTGAAAACGTCCTCCATCTTGCTTCCTCTTACCTGAGCCCAGCATCCCACACAAGGGGCCGATAGAACCATGGACTGGAAATTCATTAAGTGCGAATTCCTTTAAAAATATTACCTGGGGAGAGAAAAAATGCCTTAAATGAGGTGATTGTAGTGCGCGATTACCTGTCAGGGGACTAATGAACTCCCTGATTGAGGCATTACCACTGATCCCGACCCTCTGTTGCTCCGGGGCGTTGAAGATGGGGGTGGAGGGGTGGAGAAAGGAAAGGAGGAGGGAGGGAGAGAGGTTGAGGATGGAGGGGTTGAGGGGTGGAGAAAGGGGAAGGGATAGAGGTCGAGGATGGAGGGGTGATTGAGGATGGATAGGTGGAGAAGGGAGACTAGAAGGATGGGAGAGGGGTTGAGAAGGGAGAGAAGGAGGGAGGGAGAGAGGATGGAGGGGTTGAGAGGTGGAGAAAGGGGAAGGAAGAGGCCTGAGGATGGAAGGTGTAGAAGGGAGAGATGGAGGGGGGGGGGAGAGAGGTTGAGGATGGAGGGGTGACTGAGGATGGGGAGGTGGAAAAGGGAGAATAGAAGGAAGGGAGATAGGTTGAGGATGGAGAGTTGGGGAAGGGGGAAAAGGAGAAACATGAGGAGGAAGAGAAGAGAGAATAGGAGGAAGGGAGACGAGGAGGGAGAGAAATGAAGGATAAAGGAGAAGGGGGGATAAATGAAGGAGGAAGAAAAGCTGAGAATGAAGATGGAGAAGATGTGGAAAGACGGGGTGAGTGTAGGTTAGAGGAGAGGAGAGGGAAAGTAGAGGGATGGAGAGAAAGTAGGGAGAAAAGAGAGGAAAAGAGGAGGAGGAGAGGGGGTGAGAGGAAGGAAAAGATAAAAGAGAAGGGAAGATAGAAGATAGATGAATTGAGAGTAAGGATGGAAGGCGAGAGACTGGCGATAAAGGGGAAAGAGAGGGAAAAATGGTAGGGATAACTAACAAGGAAAATACTTGACGGAAAGTTGCGGAGGAGAGATGTGGGAGGAAGAGGGAAGAGACTGGTAGAGAGGGAAGTTAGAGAGAACGGAGAGAAGAGAGATGAAGAGGAGAGGAGGGAAACAGGAAATGGTGGGATAGAGACTTCAGGAGGGAGAGAAAAAGGTTGGAGGGAAGAAGAGAGAAGATGGAGGGAAACAGAGAATAATGAGAAAGAATGCTTAAATATGAAAAGAAATGGATAAATAGCTGGTGTGTGTGTGTGTGTGTGTGTGTGTGTGTGTGTGTGTGTGTGTGTGTGTGTGTGTGAGAGAGAGAGAGAGAGAGAGAGAGAGAGAGAGAGAGAGAGAGAACCTTGTGAATGTAGAGTGAGAGACTGGAGAGAGTGCTGTGAAAGTGAAGGAGGGGGAGACTCGAAATTCTTGAGAGGAAACCCTGTGTTCAGAGAGACAGATGATGAAAAAAAAATAAATAGATGACTCGTAGGGTGAAAGTAGATGTAGACTAAAATCTGAGAATATTGGATCGGTGAAAAAAATATCTGAATATGAATGTTGAAAAAATGAGGAGAATACATAACTACAAAGGCTACGGAAATCAAAAGAGAAATCTATATATGATAAGACTTAGGATCTACGTAGAATATAAGTAAATATAAGTACAGGGAAGGAATAATTCTGAAGGTAGAGCTAATTTAAATAAGGAAGGTGAGAGAATAAGGCTGCTAAATTGGAAGTGGTAGAGGAGGTTCAGAGAGGGAAAGTGGATGAGAAATATGAAAACGTAAGAAGTGAGAAGAAAATTTATTAGTAAAATGACTGGAAAAATAAATCTGGAGGTAAAGGAAAAGAACCTGAACAAGAAGAGAGAACAAGGCCAGAGAACGGAAAATGCAGGAAGTCTAAGGATGGAAGAGAAGCGAGAAGTTAAAAGAATTTTAGGTCGTAGGAACAAAGTAAAACAACGATAATGAAGGAGCTATGATGATACAGGATTAAAAAAAAAAATGAAGATAAAACCCAAGGAGGAAACTAAAAGAGGAAGAGGAAGTCTTGAAGATAGAAACCTTATAAGGGACGTAAATTGTAGAAAGTAAAAGAATTATTATTATTGGAAAATTATTCGACAGAAATGGATTACAGTGACAAAAATATGTAGTGTGTCCAAAAGCTGTAGATGGGGGAAAGTAGGTGGATTGAATGCGTGCCTAGGTGTGTTTAAAGTCCTCAGTCCAGTTACGTATATTCTCTCATTCTTTTTCTCCTGATGGCTTTGCTTACTGTTGAATGGACCTTTCGAATGATGGGGTTTGATTTAGTTTTCAACTCTCACTTCAGTGGTGGGGAGGGACCCTTCATGTGGTGACGCTGATATAGCTGGGTGCCTCCATTGCCCGGTTATACAAACGTCCCTTGACTCCTTCCCGATCCCTCAAAAAGAGGCTGGTGGATTGCCTAAGAAGGGTGACTTCAACCTACAGTTCACTGCGTTTGCTTTTCATATGAACTTAGGGTTACTACTACTGTTACTACTAATACTAATACTAATACTGGTACTGATACTGCGGCCAGTTCATTTATTAATTGGGCACTCATTCCTAAAGTTAAATAATTTGCCAGTAGGAAGAATAAAATGAAAGTGACGTGCAGATTCTTCTTAAATTTCTCGTTCATGAGTTAATTTTTCCAATCTTTCCAGTAACACGAAGCCTGTCTCATTCCTCTGATTTTTTGTCTGTCTACCAGTTTATTTGTCTCTTTATCAACCTACCGATCTATATCTCTGTCTGTCAATCTGTCTGCTTTTCTGTTTGTCTAACCATTTCCAGTAACAAGTAGCATATCTAAAATTTTGGGAGTAGAGTGAGGTGGGTGAAAGTTTGGCCAGCTGTGCATTATACCTCTGCTTCTTTCTCCTGTCTCATTCTTGTAATTTTGTCTCTACCTGTCTGTCTACCTGTCTAACTGTCTGTCTTTCTGTCTGCCTAACCATTTCCAGTAACACGTAGCATGTTTAAAAGTTTCGGGGGTTGAGGCGAGTGGTAGGTTGGTCAGTTGTGTATTAAACCTCGTCCTCCTTATCCTTCAGTTTGACACATTCTTCTCCAGTTTCTCATTCTTCGTTTAACTTTGCCCACCATTTCCAGTTCCATTGTTTCTTTGTCCCTCTGGCGACCTCTCGTTATCCCCCCGATTGTCTCCCTCCTCTCTTCGTCCTCCCAACAATCCCTCCTTTCTGTGTCTCTCCGTCTCTCCTTTCCCTCTCCTCCCAACAATCACCTCCCACCCTCTTCCCCCCAACACCCACCCACCCAAGTCTCAGTCCCGTTTTCTCATCAGTTAAGGAGGTTCCCAAATACCTTCTCTTTACCGATTTATGTCATTCATGACACGTAAATATAAAGTTTTATGTGATTTGGGCAGTCTACATCGGTTTTAAAAAGTCATATAAATAATAGAAAAGAGAATGATAATGTATACTATGAAAAAAAAAATCCTTCAAGCACCAAAATGGCTTCAAATTCATACTGTCGATTTGATAAGCTTTCCCAGCCTTAAGATATATATAAAATTGCTTGATTAGGCTCGTAATTAACCCGTAAGTCACCAACACTTATCAGTCAAGTTAGAGTTGATAATAAAATGAAAGAATCCGAAAAACAAAATGATCTGTGATTGTAGTTAATTGATACAGACTTGTTTAGCCTGTACACTGTTTAGGATCCTTTATAAATACGAGTCTCGGTGTAACAGGGTCCCAATGGCGAGTTTGTCCCTGTGGTAGACCGCTGGACCCCGCCGACAATTAAAAGACACATTCTGGGCCTCCTCGGTACTTCAGGCCCCACCACCCACACACACATTTGCCTCCGCGTCCCTCCCACCCCAGTCCTCATTGGCGCTTTCCCACACTCCTTGTATGAAATCTCGTGTCTCATTCTGGCTGTTTTTATTCTTAAGCCTCCTCACTGCTGTAATGCCATTTATTTTGTTCTTTATTTTGACTTTGTTATAAGCAGATGATACATATTCTACCCCTAATAAGGTCACCTTCTCATCAAGAGTCCCATGCTATCTTCTGAAGTGAAACATCTTTATTTTTCTTCTCTCTCTCTCTCTCTCTCTCTCTCTCTCTCTCTCTCTCTCTCTCTCTCACCAGATACAAAAAACACATTAATCTCTTCGATGCATTGAGTCCGTATTCTCGTCGGTTAAGGAAGCTCCCTAACACCTTTTCCCAAGCGATTTATTTTGCATATTACACCTTACTGTACAATGCTGTGTGACATGATCCTACCAATATCGCGTATACTCTTCATAAAGAACGTACAAAAGGATATTAACTAGCCATACCAGAAAATATATCGCTGAGGAGGAATTAACCAGGCATACCAAAAAATTAATCGCTGAGGAAGAAGTGTTTGTCTTTGCCACCCTCCCCTCCCACACCTGTCTCACGTTCCCACACTTCTTGTCTCTACTTCCAGGTCTCATTCCGACACTCTTACAGCTCATTCTAACATTCTCGTCTCTTACTTTACACATTCTTACAAAGTGCACCTCTTGTTCACACGGACATTATTCCTTTCCACACTTATTTCTTGCATTCCCACACATTTATTCCTTATATTGATACATTTACACCTTTTTGCAGATGCTTACAACTCGCACCTCTCAATTTTACAACTTACTTTAGTCCCTCAGACTTCCATTGTAATCAGCATTTCTTACACCTTCTCAAACCTCACTCACCGTAATTTTGAATCCTACACCCACATACACCTTTCATAATTTGACTTCTCTCCCTCACACTGAACTTCACACCCACATACACCTTGCATACTTTGACTTCTGTCCCACACATATTGACTTACACACCCACATACACCTCGCATACCTTGACGTCTCACCTACACCCACATACACCTTCATATTTTGACTTCTATACATTGACCCTTATACCTACGCACACCTTTCATACTTTGACTTCTCTCCTACACACTGATCGTCACACCTACATACACCTCGCAAGCCTCGTCCTTCCATGAGCCTTACATATCCATACATTTTTTATATCTAGATTTTTGTTTTCCCCTTACACAAACCTCACACCCCCACAGCCCAAGAGGTGACATGTGAAGCTGAGGTGCCATCAGTTGTAACGAAGATTACTGTTTGACCTCAGGGAACGAACTCCCTAATCTGTACCGAGAATCGAATATATGAAAGTTAAATTTTATGTACAAGATTAAAAGTTCTATTCTCCTCCTTCACGCCATTCGACCATAAGATATTCTAATATTCAATAAGAAACAGATGAACGTCTTAGTTATTACAGAGATGGCCAGAATTTAGTCTTTTATTAATGTCTATGATTATCCAATTATCATTCTCCTCTAAGCGCCCCACACAAGCTGGCTCAGATTCGTTTTCTCGTCTATTAAGAAAGCTCCCTAACATCTCTTCCTTATCGATTTATTTTTGGACATGGTTAATATCCTTTTGTACGTTACTTGTGCAGAGTATGGCGATATTGGGAAGATTTATGAAACACAGAAGAGGACAGTAAGGTGTAAGACAATATAAACAGCTTAGGAATAGGTGTTAGGGAGCTTCAACTGACAAGAAAACGGGCCCGCAGTGTTGATCAGCAATATCAGGTAATGTTCTAGATCCTCTTGTGATTATTGTGATAATTTATTGGAATCTAAGCAATATAAAATACACACACACACACACACACACACACACACACACACACACACACACACACACACACACACACACACACACACACACACACACACACACACACACACACACACACACACACACACACACACACACACACACACACACACACACACACACACACACACACACACACACACACACACACACACACACACACACACACACACACACTTATAAGACTGTGAAGAAGCTACGTAATTGCTTCTGTAGTTCTCTGTAATCCTTCAGCCAGAGACCTTATTTCTTTACTTATTTTTTATTTATTTATCTATCGCTATCTTAGATCATTTTATTCATCCCACGAAAGTCTTTTCTAACTTGAAGGGTTAGCTATAGCCTTCATTAACACCTTCACTATTAGATGCCATTTTTAACTTGAATATAATCGTCTGATAGTACCATAAACTGGAAAATACGTCATCATAGTGAAGGGTCAGTGCTATTGTTGAGTAACCCCTGTTTGTTTGGCCAAGCAGACCCGTCAACCACAGGCAACCACCTCTATATGGTCGTTCAGTGCAGTGAAACGATGCCCCCTTATGGTAGACAGCGCCTTGCCACAACGAGGCGCGGGGAATTGTAGGAAGGTTGGGTTCCTGAATGGATGCCACATTTCCGTTCATCCACCCAGTTAGCAGGGGCACTATAGGCCTCACATCACCACATTATTCGGTTATATGGTCACCACCCAGCGTTGTTAATGGATTCTTGGGTTACAGGCTGGGGTACATGAAATTTTTGTAGTGACGTGGAAAAGCTATGAGAGTCACAGAACTCTCTCTCTCTCTCTCTCTCTCTCTCTCTCTCCAACGTTATTTCATCTGAGTTAGCAGTTCCCGGTGACTCCCACGCTGGACTGACTCAAGTGACTGTACCGAGACGACTAGCAACTCAGTCCACGGAAATCTCTCTCCTCCAGTGTGTAATTTGCCTCTTGATCACAGCCTTGAATCAGTTTATATCAGCGTCCCCGCAAAGCCGAGGAGGAGGGAGGGGGAGAGAGAGAGAGAGAGAGAGATTCTGTGACTCTTTTTCATAGCTTTTCCCCTTCCAGAGAGAGAGAGAGGGAGGGAGGGAGGGACACACACACACACACACACACACACACACACACACACACACACACACACACACACACACACACACACACACACACACACACACACAGAATGTCCATAAAAGTTTTTGAGCTCAATTTGGGTATATAAATAGTTTGTGTATATTTTTATCCTAACTCAGTAATGCTGCCAGACACTTCAAATATAGAATAGATAATACCGCTAAAAATAAGAGGCTTTTTTAGGATAATAAGCAGCTAATATGGAAAATTGTTTATCTTGGGATTTGCCACAGGTGAATACAATGCAGGGATGGTGGAGAGAGGGAGAGGGAGATAGGGAGAAAGGGAGACGGAGGGAGGGATGAGGGAGTGAGAGGAGGGGTCAGGGAGAGATAGAGTGAGGGATAGATGGAGAGGGAGATGGAGAGAGAGAGGGAGAGAGTCCTTTATAGTGTAGCTAGTGTTAAAACAGGATGTATCATCTTTCGGTACTAAAAAAAAAAAAAATAAATAAACTAATTAATTTTTAGTTCGTTCACTTTAGATTGGCAGAGTTTTTTGTTTTTGCATCCTCTCTCTCTCTCTCTCTCTCTCTCTCTCTCTCTCTCTCTCTCTCTCTCTCTCTCTCAGGTCAATGGCAGAATAAGACAGCACTACGGCCCTGCTATGAGTACGAGATCGGGCGTGGAGGGAGAGAGAGAGAGAGAGAGAGAGAGCCTTTGTTACAGCTCAGTATTGAAGATGGAGGGATGGCAATTTTACGCCAAGTTAGAGTGAACCGAGTGTAAGACAGAGTGGAAGTGTTTTGCATTGGCAAGAATATATTGACAAAAATTCTTACAGGGACTAAAGATATTTAATGAAGACTCAGACTTTTATTGGAGGGCGTCTTACCTAAACTAAATGAAGTCGTTTGTCTTTAAGGATAAAAGCAAAGTCCTCTGTCTTCAAGGAATAAGTGGCAATATTTGCATCCTCCTTACTTTCCTCTTCCTCTGTTGCTTTAATCATAGCATACACAACAGTCACCCTTCTGCCTTCCTTCTTTCAGTTCCATAGCTTACTGCATACATTACCATCAACACTTCTTCCTTCCTTTGCTTCCTTCTTTTCCTTCCTTCCTTCCTTCAGTTACTACAATCACCCGTTCTTCCTTCCTTCCTTCCTCTTTTGCCTTTCAGTTCCATAGCTCACTACATATACTACCATCTCGCCTCTCTCCTTCATTCTGTTCTTCCTTCCTTCTTTTCTTGCTTTGCTTCCTGCAGTTCCATGGCTCATCACATATACTGCTTCCTCAATCCCATGGCCACCATTCCTCTTCCTATCTTTCCCTCAGTTTCATAACTCACCACACACACTTGCTTCATTTCCACCTCTGTCGTTCCTTCCTTCTTTCCTTCTCTCCAAGACTTCTTTTCTTCATTTTATTCCTCCTTCTTTACCTTCTAACTTTTCTTTCTTCCTATTTTTTCCCTTATTCAGTTTTCTTACAGTCCCAGAGTTCATCATGAACATACACTCCTGCCTTCAGTTCTATAGCCATTACCCTCCTTCCTTCTTTCCTCCTTTTTTCAGTTAAATATCTCGCAGCACACACACACACACACACACACACACACACACACACGACACTGACACACACACAGTCCCCCCCCCCCTCTCTCTCTCTCTCTCTCTCTCTCTCTCTCAGTTCCATAGCAATCACCCTCCTTCTGCGCCTTCGACAATAGGCAACCAATCCGCCGTCTCTCTTAAAACAGGATATCGGGTTGGAAATTACTGGATGATTTATTGGGAGACATAATTTTGGCTCAGGTTATTCAGCGTGAAGTCTTTTGCGGGCGTCAGGGTCGTTGGTCGCGCTTGTGTTGCGTTGTACTGTGTTGTGTGGTGTGTTGTGGGGTGGGGTGGGGTGGTGTGGTGTGTTGTGTTGGAGTGTGGTGTGGTGTGTTGGATTGGGTTGGGTTGTACTGTGATTTGTGTTGTTGTTGTGTTGTATGGTGTGGTGTGGTGCAGGAGGGTGTGTGGTGTGTTGTGGTGTGGTGTGGTGTTCTGTTGGATTGGGTTGGTTTGCACTGTGATTTGTATTTTTGTGTTGTGTTGCTGTGTTCTGCTGTGTTGTATATTCTGTTGTGTTGTTTTGTATTGCCTAGTAAATAAAAACACACATTGCTATTAGTATTCTGACTGTGGTGCCTAGTGAGCAGAAAATAACTGTGTTCCTTTTTTTGTTTTTCCAGGTAAACGGAAATGATGATCGTAGTGTTGCTGTTGCTGCTTGGTGTTGCTTGGTAAGTATCACAAAATTAAATGTTCCTTAGCCTTCTTTGTGGATCGTGGGAACAGCTTATCATTGTAATAGTGTTTCTCTTCATTAATTTTTGACTCCGAATTTCGATTCTTATTTTATTAATTAATTTATTTTTTTCTCGGTTTGTGTAGGTTGTCAGGATCGGTGGAGAGAGAGAGAGAGAGAGAGAGAGAGAGAGAGAGAGAGAGAGAGAGAGAGCAGCATGTAATGGTGTGCTTCTGCTTTAAGAAATCCTAACTTTCAGTGTGCTAAAATTTAGTTTGATTTTTTTTGTATTGCTATTGAAACTGTACTCCTTTTACTCTAACCTGGCCCAAAATTATCATCTCCCCTTCGTTAGTACTGAGTTTTAAGAAGAAATTAATACTAGAATACGTTGCTAGCCACAAAGAAGTGCAATGGAAGAGATGAAGAATCATAGTATTGTCTTATTCTGCCATTAGCTATGTAAATTCGAAAACCTGAGCCAAGCTAAGGTAAAAAACTATAATCAGCGAGGAAAAAAAATATTGAATTAATTTTGCCATTGCTAGTGGGTACAGTTACGTATTTTTTCGAACTAACGCCCGACGATTTGACTCATTTTAAGGGAACCCTCTCGCATCCAAAGGGTTACTGTCAAAAAAAAAAAAAAAAAAAAAAAAATCGTCCCTCAGATTGCATGTCATTCTTTTTCCACTGTAATGAGGGAGAAGCGAATGGATGTGGGAATGAAAACAGGGGGGAAGAATAGGGAGGGAGGGAGGGAGGGAGGGAGAGAGGGAGAGAGGATGAGACTGTAGGAGGGCGAGTGAGTGAAAGAAGACAAGAAGAGCAAGGGTGAGGGAAGGAAGAATGGATGGAGGGAGGGTGAGAGGGAGTGAAGGAAGAAGAGTGAGCGAGGATGAGAGGGAGAGAAAGAAGAAACAGTTAGAGAGATTGAGAGTGGGTTAAAGTGAGAGAGATGAGGGAGGGTGAAAGGGAGAGAAGAAATTGGAGACTTGGGGAAGGTGAGAGTGAAAGTGATGCACAGTGAGAGTGAGACAGGGAAGAGTGAGGGAAGGAGAAAAGGAAGGGGAGAGTGAAAAGGAGGGAAGGTGAGAAAGGAAGGAGCGAGGGGGAAAAAAAAAGGAGAGGGGGAGGGAGGGAAGGAAGAGCGAGGTATGGAGGGAGAGACTGAGATGTGGGCAGGCCAGAGACAAGATAAGAATGAGTGGAGTCATGTAGCAGAACCTCTCCTCAAGTCAGCCTAGAGGTGGTACTCGTCATATCCTCACCCTCACCCATGGTACAGTTCGTTCACCTCAACTTGGCCCAAATTTTTGTCTTTGGGCAGCTTGTTTTGACGTAGCTCAGTGGCAGAAAAAGACAGTACTACGGTTCTGCATCCTTTCCGTGCACTTTTTCGTGACTATTCTTGTGTTAATCTCTTGTGATAGTTGAAAATTTAGGGTGCGAGAGGGTAATTTTAGTCCAAGTTAAAGTTAACAGAACATACTAAGCAATGATCTTTCTGCAACGTCGCACATCTTTCCTTCCTGCTCGCCTTGTAACACCCCCTCCTCTGCGCTCTTAACCTTTGCTGTCAAGGGGTGATCTTTGTCATACCTTCACCCACACACTATATATCCTGCAACCTCCTCGTATTTGTCCTTACTAAGTAACGATCCCTTTTGCCAGACACACATACAAACCAACTGTATACCCAGACTTTGTACCACGCACTCGTTTCTACAGTGGTGGATTCTCACAGCTCTCAGACAGTAATAGTTCTCGTCATGTTCTCAGCCACACCTTTTCTGTAACTTGCAAATTTCCAACCTCTTCCGTCTCTGTTAAGCAACGATCACTCTGTTACAAGACACATCCACCTCTATTCACTCACACTGTCACCCACCCTCTTCTTAACTCATAGGCTAGAGGATATTTCTTGTCCTATCCTCATCATTGTTCTTTTTCTGTCTTACGAACTTGTAGATATTTCTGTCCATACTGAGGAACGATCTCTCCCGCCAGGTGTACATCCTTATCTCCTGTTCGTTCACGCCTTGTAGCACACCCTTTTCTCAACAACGGATCCATACGCCTCTCACTTTCATCCCACGTCTTCCTTTCCTCTTTCCATAGCTTGCCTCTGACAGCGTTCAGTGAAGGGTTTCCTTAACAAAATAAACGCTAAGCATTATGTGTCCCTACAAAGCAGCTGTCTTTCTAACACATATGACTTCCTTTTATTTTCCTCACCTTGTCCTTTCACATTTTTCCTTGTTTTCTGATAGAGAATATTTTCCCTCAGTCAGATCACGTAAAATTTCAATAAAAGTTGTTACGGTAATATATTTCCTTGTGATTTAATACTGGATAACTGCACGACACATCTCACAAAAAGTTCCGTTGGTTTGCTTGACAAAGCAGAACGCAGTCACCTGTAAACCCATCACTTAAATGAAGTTTATGAGGTATCTGGAAGATCGAGACTTTCAGACGAATGTGAGAAAAGACTTGTCATCCCACTCCACATCGCCTCAGGGCAGAGCTTGGCTTAACCCGTTCGATACCGCCTCGCGTTTTTATATTTTATTTCTCTTACTAGCATTTCATTCGACTTTGAACAGACTTTTCGAACTGGAGCTGTTAGATAAATCCTTCGCTGAATAAAGTCTGACGTTATATGGAACGAAGGGAAAAAGATGACCTAAGGCTGAAAAGGTTAAGAATGACAGCCAGTGTGCCTTCCCTTATGAATTAATTCTTCCGCCAAACAGTCCGATGACGTATTTTAAGTGTAGTTTTTCTGATGCTATACAATTTTGTTCGGTTTAAGCGAGTCGTCTTGAGGTGTTGCAGTGAAGTAGTTAAAGAATGATAGACCTGACCCCTGTATCTCAGAAACTTTCTCCTAAGCTAAATGAAACCGTCTGAAGGTTAACAAGAATGGATATGTATGTATGTATTTATATAGTTATTTATTTATTTATTTATTTATAATGTTAACAGTAGTTTCTTGAAACGTAATTTCGAGTGAGCGGCGGTGTGATAACATACACCAAAGGAGCTGAAAATTTCGCAAGTCTGAATTATGACCACTTGGAAGTGAGAGCAATGTTTCGCTGGTCACTCTGATGATAGTTTTCCTGCGTTGCGTTTTTCCTGCTTTCCCGTGTCTGGCTCCTTCCCTCACCATTAATGATGATGGAAATGGTTAGGGCGACGACTGGGGAGGGAAGGGTTTGTTGACGTTGGCGTCTCCCTGCATGTTCAAGTTTTGCTGCAATATTCGCGATATTTTAATTAATGCAATCATCCTTGAATATTAACGATTATTCTAACAAGTCGTAGTGGACGAAAGATTGTAATAAAATGGATCAAAGGCGGATCGTTTCCAAGGATACCATCTCTCAATAATGCCCTATTTTATTAGGCCTTAAAATGGAGGTGAGTGGTTTGGTGGTTAACGTACACGTCTTGCGATGCGTATGACCCAAGTCTGGCAGTTTGTCCATTCATATACATGCATATTTTGACACCTTGTCGCATCTCTCGAAAATGCGCGCGCGCACGCACGCGCGCGCGCGCGCACGCACACACACACACACACACACACACACACACACACACACACACACACACACACACACACACACACACACACCATTGCAACTCTGACATCTGTTTCGCTCTTTCAACAGACACTCCTTTCCTATTCGTACTTCTCCAACATGGGGAAGGCTCCCCCCCTCTCTCTCTCTCTCTCTCTCTCTCTCTCTCTCTCTCTCTCGGACAGAAATAAACACAAGATTCACAAAACATTGTACTTAACCCTTCAGTACCTTAACAGCCATGATATCACGTTCTTGTCACCTTCAGACGGTTTTTATTACTTCCATATAACACCGGACGATTTTATTCAGCTCAGGGACACCCGTTCCTCCCAGATTTTGTAACTTATTCCATCTTATGCCAGACGATTAATCCGTGACCAGACCCACCAACCGTAGTCAAGAATTAAGAACCTTTAACTTTCATTCCGGTTACCTCCAGACGATTTCCTTCAGCTTAACCCACCTCAGCCGAAGAGTTGTTGTAAAAGAAGAGGATTATATTTTTGACTATGGACTCTACAGGGGTTATTTAGGCATTATTTTGCTGAGGCACAGTCTTCCCTGAGAATACAACCTCCAATAGTCTTTTTTCTTTTTTTTTTAGTCGAAATGCGGAGTAGGCAGGCTTTAGTGGTGGTGGTAGTAGTAGTAGTAATTGTTGTTGTTTGTTGTTGTTGTTGTTGTTCTTCTTCTTCTTCCTCCTTAGAGCCAGGTTTATCTGAAATGTCAACCCATTGAACTGCAGGCTGAAGTTGCCCACCTGCATTTCCCCATCCTCCTGTTGGGGGATAGGGAGTAAGCTGAGGGATATATGTATAACCGGAGAGGGAAAGAACTCCGTTATATCTGTCCCACGACGTGAAGGCGTTCTTTTCCAGCACCGCCCTCGATTTTTCCCCTGGGTGAAATGGGGTAAGGGGTAAACCATCTTAGCCCACCAGTCTGACCGGCGAGAAGAGTGTGACTGCTGCTGTTTTTCCGCTTCTAACCGCAGTGAGGGCGATGGAGGACGCACTTCCCCGGTCATTTAGAGAAATAGAGTGGCATTATCAATAATTAAGGAAGGGCGATAAGTTGTAGGGTGTGGGATGGGATTACGGGATATAAAACGTGGACCATCCTATTGAGATTAGAGAGTACAGCGCTGCAATTGTGAATAATGAAAGGCCGGATATGGTGGGTGTTGGGAGTCTCCGTAGTGACTATTAGATGACTAGATAGAGCACCACTACTCACCCACCCACCCACTCATCTGCCTAGCAACCTACCCACTCAGTCACCTACCTACCCACACACTCACTTACCGTCTAACCTACCCACTCATTCACCTACCAGCCTGCACATTCACTGTCACCCATCCACCTACCCACGCACTCACCTACCTGTACCTAGTCAGTTACCCTACCTACCTACTCACGCACTCACCCACACACACACTCAGACAGACACCCAGCTACCTACCTGCCTACCTAGCCACGTGATAACCAGCCGTCCACCTACCTACATAGCCACCCGCCCATTTACCTACCTACCTAGTCACCCACCCACCGACGCACCCACTTACGCACCTAGCCATCCACACCTCCTCCTACCTACCAGCCTACTTACCTGCCTACCTTGTTACACATTTACCTGACCATCAACCCATTCAGCCACCTACCTACCTACAATTCCACTTACCTAACCAACATCCATCCCTAACTTCCTACCTGCTTTCCTAACCATCCATCCATCTACTTATCTACTTAGTCACATCCACTCATTCACCTACCCATTCAGCCACCTGCTTACGTACCTACCCATCCTCTTACTTAGCCAATATCCACCCTACCCACCCACCTACCTGCTTACCTACCCATCCAGACACCGACCAACCCACAGCCTGTCGTCATTGCTGTGTAGGTTTGTCACTTCCCTCACTCTTTCCTGCCACACCCACATTCACACCTGTATACACACACACACACACACACACACACACACACACACACACACACACACACACACACACACACACACACACACACACACACACAATCAGAACCACAATCCTACACACACCATTTAGAACCACAATCCTATACACACATTTGAGAACCACAGTCCTACACACACACACACACACACACACACACACACACACACACACACACACACACACACACACACACACACACACACACACACACACACACACACAATCAGAACCACAATCCTACACACACCATTTAGAACCACAGTCCTATACACACAATTGAGAACCACAATCCTACACGCACATTTCAGAACCACACACACACACACACACACACACACACACACACACACACACACACACACACACACACACACACACACACACACACACACACACACACACACACACACACACACACACCACCTGCCTTAAACAGCAGCACAATATCGCCATTCTCCCGCACCACAAATGTACCGCAGACTCTATTCTCCCGTACCACCCTGGCTCCGCTACCGTACCTTCATATCCCTAACCACAATCCCTTGTCCAGTCATAGGTTACTCTCAGTTAAGGAGGCCTGCCAAGCACTTTTTCCTTAACGATTTATTTGTATGCTTGCTACCTTGATAATCACATGTAGTTCGATATTAAATTACTGTACTATGATTAACCCAAGACAAAAATATCAGCGTGTAATATGCAATTAATTCTCTGATGAATAGGTGTTAGGAAGAGACTGTCAACGTGAAATAAGCAAAATAAATCGCTAATGAAGAGGTCTTAGGGAACTTCATCAGCTAACGAAAATACGTGTCAGGGAAACTTGACCAATATTTCTCCATCTGTATTGCTCTATGGGGTTATATACGAGCGGCTTAAGGAGTTATCCGGTGGCAAATTATGTAACTCTATTCCTATATCAGGCACAATAAATAAATAAATGAATAAAAATAAAAATATGTGCTAATGATAATAAGATAAATTAAGATGTAAATTAAGAGACGATCTGCCCTAGAAAGGTTAATTGTTATACTGGTAAAAATTATCGGATGTGGCATTCCCTCAGGTAAAGTATACTGGGGTGGAGGTTGCTACAAAATAACTTACCTATAGACCGTCCTTACCTTCAGTTCAGGGAGTGAAAGCAGGAATATTGTGTGTGTGTGTGTGTGTGTGTGTGTGTGTGTGTGTGTGTTAGAATACCTTATGCAGAACAGTGTTTCACAGCACTTCATCCTGCGTTTCAAAATGGAAGGCAAAGTAAACGAGATTTTTCTTTTTTTTTTCTGTACCACGATCCACCTCATTATGGACTTTTTTTTTTCTTTTTTTTTCACACCTCTGTTGATCAGCCTCGCGATCATCTTGTCTCCCGGTGATCAAACTACCCCATTGTCACCACACTCTCTGTAATTCATCACCATTTCCTACTCGTTGTGGATTTTGACGTCATTTCCGGGAGCATAAAGTGGGTGATTGAACCTCGGCCGCCTGTCGTGTTTGTAATGTCACCAAGTATGGATAAAAGATGGAACGTTTCGTGGATAAAAGATAAAACGTTTCGTAGATAAAAGATAAAACGTTTCGTAGATAAAAGATGGAACGTTTCGTGGATAAAAGATGGAACGTTTCGTGGATAAAAGATGGAACGTTTCGTAGATAAAAGATGGAACGTTTCATAGATAAAAGATGGAACGTTTCGTAGGTAAAAGATAAAACGTTTCGTAGATAAAAGATAAAACGTTTCGTAGATAAAAGATAAAACGTTTCGTAGATAAAAGATAAAACGTTTCTCAGATACAAGGTAAAACGTTTCGTAGATAAAAGATAAAACGTTTCGTAGGTAAAAGATAAAAGTTTCTCAGATAAAAGATAAAACATTTCGTAGATAAGAGATAAAACGTTTCATAGATAAAAGATAAAACGTTTCGTAAATAAATAATAAAACGTTTCGTAAATAAATGATAACACGTTTCGTAGATGATCCATTGTGACCCGAGGAATTGTTTGTTGGGAGAGAGACAGGGTAGAGATTGAATTCTTCATTGGGTGGGGGAGAGAGACACATTAGAGCTGGAATTCTTTGTCTTCTGTAACTTTTCGGGCTAGACAAAGCTCTATGAAGATGGGTTTGGTGTAGCTCGAAACGATAGAGAAAATACGGGCTTCAAGCTCTAACCTCTCTCTCTCTCTCTCTCTCTCTCTCTCTCCCCCACCCAGCATAGAAGGTTTCGCCATACTCTCGTTACTTAGCAGGATTCGCAGCACCACTTTCTTACCACTTTGTGTGTGTGTGTGTGTGTGTGTGTGTGTGTGTGTGTGTGTGTGTGTGTTTTAAAATTGTATTGTAGCTCTTGGTCAAGCGAATATTTTGTAGCCTATTATCAGTGTGGTCCGAATCTACAGTACATAGGTGTAATTACCCTAGAAGAAAATATAAGGGTGGAATATGCAGAATAAACCAGTAAAAAAGGTATGTAACGAAGCCTACCGACCCCCAAATGCCACTTGATGAAATAGCTAAGAATATTACAGCTATTTTCCAGCTATTTTCCTTTTTTTCTTTGCGACAATGTCTTTTTCTTTTATTCTTGTCTTTCTTATATTCTTGCCACCGTCAGACGATTTTATTCGGCGCTGGAAGGATTACTCGTACTGAAAGTGTCATAGAAAATCCCCATAAATCCCTTCAGTACGATAACGCCTCCCCCCTCCCCATTTTTTCATTTCTTCTCTCGACTGGGAATTTGAGATAATAAAATACCTTTCGAACAGAAGGGGCTAAAAGGAAGATCATATAAATGCAGGTAAGACTCTAGTTCTTTGAAGGTCGTAAAAGGAAGAATTGAAGTAATGATAGTGATGTTGATGATGGTGAAGGTGATGATGATTGATGATGGTGATTGGTGATTGATGATGATGATGATGATGATGTAGTGAGCCTATTTTTCACGAAACAAACCATTTAACGACGAGGAAAACATATTTTAGCATCATCACTGGTTTCACAAAAAATCAACGGATACTGGGAGCCTTATTTCCTCTTTGCTTAATATAGTTTTCCATCATCATCATCATCATCATCATCATCACCTAGAGAATGGTCAGGATGAAGAATAAGGCTTGCCAACTTAAATGGAAAATGAGTAATAAATGACAGGAGAGGGAGGGGGAGGCATGCTCTAAATCTCTCCTTACTAAATGTTGTTCCTGAGCTGAATAAAATCGTCTTGTGGAAGGAAACTACAGTCCGAAAAAAAAAATCACCCTGGAAAGACTTAACCCCCTCACTGCTAAGTAAATTGCACTTAATTTTGGCTTCCAGACGATTTACCAAGTTTGTGAGACCTAGGACTCCAAAAATGTTAAATATTCTCTCGATCACATTTATAGCCAGGAATAAGGACCATGTTATTTACCAGCTTAGGACGGACGATTTATTGAACACGAGAATGGCCCAGATCATGAGGGGTTGGTGGTGACAGTATTAACCCACTAAAGCTCCTGTATCTCTCAGCTTAAGAAAATTCTTTGACTTTCTGTGGATTTTAATGTGTTGTTTAGGCCATGGAAGGATTGATATTTAACATGTGTTTAAGAGAAATGTCTATCTATCTAACTATTGCCAGACGCCAAAATCCCCTAAGGGGTGGCCATTTGACTTTGAGTTATTTGTTTTACGGGGAGGGGCACTAACCCTCCACCAACCCTCTTGTTGACACGTAGGGAGCACATATGGTTTGGTTATATGGTTACCACCCAGCGTTGTAAATGGTTTCTTGGCTTACAGACAACCATTTGGCTTGTCACTCAGTGTAAAGCCACCCGTAAAGGA
Source organism: Coenobita brevimanus (assembly GCF_032717465.1). Taxonomy (NCBI): domain Eukaryota; kingdom Metazoa; phylum Arthropoda; class Malacostraca; order Decapoda; family Coenobitidae; genus Coenobita; species Coenobita brevimanus. The sequence continues at coordinate 1,836,397 of NC_137034.1, forward strand.
ATGAAAAGCAATAAGATGTGACAGGAAAGATGGGAGAAACAGGAAGAGAGGAGGCCTGTAACTTTATTTTTTTTCTAAGGTGATGTGGCTTGTGAGTTCCATGAAAATCTCTCCCTGAAAACCCGACGCCGTGGTTCTCTTGGGCTGCAGCGTTATCATGAGGGAGCTGAATTGCCTCTTAATCCTTAATTGAAGTGTATGCAAAAATCGGGAAAAGTTCTCTTTGATATCAAATCCAATTTCCATATTTAATTACAGTAGGTAAATCCAATCAAATAGGCATATTCCCTTCCCCCTCAAGTGTACACAGAGGCGAGCCTAGGCCTATAATGCCGTCTCAAAATTAATGCCAGACTTTTCCATATAGAAGATGAAAGAATAATGCGATTTTTTATGCCTCTGTGTTCATCACCATTCTTTCCTGTTCATCATCTTGGCTTGAGTGGATTGTTATGACTGCGTGTGTGATGGAGTGAGTTGGTGTGTTTGTGCTGCGGCGATTGTACGTAGTGAAATGACTGATAAAACAGCAAACTGAGGTGACGCTGGCAAAACTCTCCCCTTCTCTCTCTGTGTGTCTCCCCTTCTCCTTCCCCTCCACCCCCTCCTCTCTCCTCCCTTCCCTCATGCCTCCGACGCCCGACCAACCAACCCCCGCCTTCCCTCCAGCTCTTAGCAATTTTTTTCAGCCGCTTTCAATTTTTCCCTCTGTTTCTCGTCCACTTAAATGTTCCTCCCCTCATCTCTGGTCTGTACTCGCTCTCTCTGGCTTCCCTTTTCCCTCTCGTGTTTTTTCCGTGTGTGAGGGGGTGTGAGTGTGCGAGTGTCCAGGTGAGAGAGAGCGAGTTGTAAGTGGCAGTGAGTAACCCAACACGCCGAGCATAACTTGTGCAAGAGCGAAGGCGACGAGGACGAAATTGGTCCTCAAAATAGATAGGGGGGGTCGAGGGGGATGGCGCTTTTCTTCTTTTTTTACCATATTGATCGCGCCTATAGGCCTATTCACGAAATGCACCGGCTTTAATTAGTTTTCCTCTTCTCATATTCTGGAAGGGGGACCGCCCGAAAAACCTTTTATGCAATTTTCTTAGGAGTTGCGAAACTTTCCGCCCCAAGTCTCCCCCAGTTCCTCCTGGCCGGGGCGAGACACTGTGGCCGCCGACACCCATACGCTTGTCTTACGGCGTTATTTTTTTCCTTTTCCTTCTTTTTCGGGAACGCATTTGTGACCAGATACAACTGCGTAGGCTCCACGGTGTATCATTTTTAGTTCAGCAAGTAGATATTTGTTTTTTAAATACATTCGCGACCAAATACAGATACGTAGGTTTGTCAGTGCATTATTATTAACAAGGTTTTTCTGTGAATACTTTCGCGACTGATTAAAAATACGTAGGCTCGTTAGTGTAGCATTTTTAGCAGATCCCTTTGGGGGTCACATTTGCGGCCATGTAAAACTGCGTAGGTTTGTGAGTGTAACATTTTTGGCAGATTCTTTTTGCGAACACATTTGCGGCCAGATATAACTGCGTAGGTTTGTGAGTGTAACATATTTGGCAGATTCTTTTTGCGAACACATTTGCGGCCAGATATAACTGCAAGGTTGGTGAGTGTAACATTTTTGGCAGATTCTTTTTGCGAACACATTTGCGGCCAGATATAACTGCTAGGTTGGTGAGTGTAACATTTTTGGCAGATTCTTTTTGCGAACACATTTGCGGCCATATATAACTGCGTAGGTTTAAGTGAAACATTTTTGGCAGATTCTTTTTGCGAACACATTTGCGGCCAGATATAACTGCGTAGGTTGGTGAGTGTAACATTTTTGGCAGATTCTTTTGCGAACACATTTGCGGCCAGATATAACTGCTAGGTTGGTGAGTGTAACATTTTTGGCAGATTCTTTTTGCGAACACATATTTTGCGGCCATATATAACTGCGTAGGTTTAAGTGAAACATTTTTGGCAGATTCTTTTTGCGAACACATTTGCGGCCAGATATAACTGTGTAGATTTGTAAGTGTTGCATAACAAGTAGCTTCTTTTAGGGGACAGATTTGCGGCCAGATAAAACTACGTATTTTTGTGAGTGTGTCATATTTAGCAGCGTTTGGGGGGAAATAATTCTTGACCAGATACAACAGTATAGATTTATTAGTGTAGGCCTGTCATTTTATACCAGTGCTTTCATTACATGTTGTCTATTACATATATAAACCAAATTTTTTCTTGCAGATGAAATAAAATTGTCAGGAATGTATTAGGATATATAATGCTACAGATTATATTAGTTTAAGAAAATATATTGATTTCTTCTTAGCATAGGTTGAGCAGTGCTTGAATGGACTAAATAAGGAATTACTTTAGGCCTTATTTCTGTATTAGAATTTAACTTGTAGGGAGAAAGCGTGCTCACAATATTCACCTTGTCAGAACCACACTCCGTCTTCTCGTTGGTCAAGGAAGTTCCCTAACACCTCTTCCTTAGCGATTTATATTTGGATACAACTGGTTAATATCAATTTGTGTGTTTTTTATGCAGAGTATGGTTGTATTTGAATGATTTAAATGGCATAGTGGGGAACAGTAAGGTGTAATAAGCAAAATAAATCGCTTAGGAAGAGGTGTTACTCCATATGACGAAGATGAAACACGTCTGGTCTTCCTGTATTACTGCTGACTATGCTCTGTAATACGAGGGTAAGTAGCAAAATAAAAGGTAATAAGCGATCCACGAATTGTCAGAAGAATTGAAGGCTTGCTTTCACGGACCCTTATGTATATAATCTGTTTTAGGTTTGTGGCTTGGGAGACCGCAACACATTTCCATAGCGATTTTTTCAGCATATTATTCCTCAGTATATTTTGTAGTACTGAAGAAGCCCTGTAGAAATTGTAGGATATATTTAACATGCAAGGAAATGGTGAGTTGTAAGAAATAAATCGCTAAGGATGAGTTAATAAGAAGCTTCCTGTGCTATGTTATGCAATTCTTAACTATATTGGGCTTAGGGTGACAAAGGAAGTCTGGATGATGATGATGATGATGTTGATGATGGTGATGATGATGATGGTGACGATGTTGTTGATGATTGTGATGATGATGATGATGATGATGATGATACGGGTTGATAATAGTATAGGCTACCTAGCTAACACAGATTTTATTTTATTTTATTTTTTGCCAAATATTTTGCTGTTTGTGAAAAGATTGGCCGTGTACAGTGTTAGATTTTGCGAATTTACAGAGCAAAATGGTGAAAGGTGTTCGAGGCTATATTGATTAGAGAGAGGAGGATTGGAAGTGTGAGTGAAGGTTCAAGAAGGTATTGGTGAGGGTGTATGCTGGGGAGAAAGTTGGGGGTGGTGGTGTGTAGGGTGTAACGTGGATATTGTGTGTAGGGTGTAACGTGGATATTGTGTGGTGAGGTGTAGGGTGAAGGTGAAGATGTTAGTTTAGAGGGTAGTGATGAGGGTGTAGGAAGGTATCGGTGAGGGTGTGAACTGAGGAGGAGCTTGGGGAGTGGTGTGTAGGGTGTAAAGTGGATGTGATGTGGTGAGGGTGTTGGGAGAGCTGGGTGTTGGTAAGTGGTGAGAGATGGTAAGAATAAATGTGAGGGTTAGGGTGTGAACGAAGGAGCTTGGAGGGATTGTAGGTAGGATGAAATATAATGTGGTGAGGGTGTGTAGTGAAAGTGTGTGGTAATGGATAAGGGTGCTATGTGGTGGTGAGGGTGAGGGTGTGATACTGGCGATGAGTGAATGAGCGTTGATTGGTGGAAGAGGATGAGGGTGTGAACTGAGGAGAAGTTTGGGTGGTTGTGTTTTGAGAGCAGACGTAGTGTTTGAGGGTGTAGGGTGACAGTGTAGCGTGTTGGCGAAGGTGTTAGATGGTAATGAGGATGAAGGATGTGTCCTGGGGAAGAGTGTAGATGATTGTGTTTAGGGTGTGGTGTAGATGTAATGTGATGAGGGTGCAGGGTGATGAGTGAGGGTGAAGGTGTTGGGTGATGGTTAGGGTGATGGATAAGGGTGGGAACTGGGGAAGAATGTTTGTGGTCGTGCTTAGGATGAAATGTACTGTCGTTAGGGTGTTGAGTGAGTGTAGGGTGTAAAGAGATGATCAGGGTGACACAAGGGCTTGGGGGTGTAAAGTGGTGTGACTCAAGGCAAGAGATTAAAGCGAGAGGAAGTAGTAAGGGTGTGGGATGGTATTTTTAGGGTGCAGGGGACGGAAGCTAAGGACAAGAAGGGTGGAAGAGGGAAAGAACGAGGGTGTAGGAAATGACTAATGTGTGTGAATATTGGGGTGTAAGGATATCAGATTGTAGGTGTGAGGAGGAAGTTAGAGTGGAAGAAGTTATTGATTTGGGGGTCAATGTAAGGGTTGAAAAAGTAATTGCTGAAGTCGAAAGAGGGAAAGGAATGTGTAAAAATTATTGATATGAGAGTGAGCTGGAACTGAGAGTGCAAAGTTGTTACTGTGGGTGTGAATGGAGGTAAGTGTGGTAAAAAATTATTGATGTTGTAGTGAGACGGGAAATTGGAGTGTAAGGAGTCATTGCTATGGCTGTGAATCGAAGTAAAAGCTTAAAAATTTACTGATTGATTGTCAAATAGAAATAAAAGTGAAAGAATTTGTTATGTCGATGTGAATGGAAGTAAAGATATAAAAAGCTATTGATGTGGATGTACAGTCGAGCAAAAGGTATAAGAACTTATTGATGTGGATATGAGCTGGAAATGTGGGTGAAAGACGTTACTAATGCCAGAGTAAAATGGAATAAACTTGTAACAAGAAAGCATTCAGGGAGTGCATACATCCGCAACTCCAATAAAATTTCTAATATAATAAAGCAATTCCTCTTTCCTATTAGAAGAATACTTTTACGGTCTCGCGTAGTTGCTTGATATTACGGTCTTAGTCTGAACTATTACACAGTCTCAGAGCGCGCATACATCCGCCAGCAACAGTAAAAATTTTTGATTTAGTCTTTCATGGTCGAATCCACCTCAAAAACTAATCAAGTCTTTCTCGATCCACCAGCCACCTGTTCTCTAGATTTCATTTTATTTAGATCTTGTACACAAATTGACATATAGACACCACTGAATACACAACCTCCGTCTGACTTCGTTGGCGGAGGAGAAAAAATATCAGTGTCCGTGTTGATGGAAGCAAAGATGTAAAAAGCTATTGATGTACGATAGCGTGAAGTGGAAGAAAAAGTCTTAAGAAATTACTGATATTGGTGTAAATTGAAAGCGAGGGGGTCCAGCAGGATATTGTGGTATTGGGAGTCAAAAATAAAGGTGTAAAAATATTAATGTCATTGTGAAGGGTAGCATATGTTTTAAAAAGTTCGTGTGGTGCGAGGTGGAAGAAAAAAACCTAAGAATTTATTGATTTGGGTATGATTTGAAAGAGAGTGTCTAGAAGGATATTGCTGTGGGTATGAAGTGGTGTAGGGTACGTGGAGGCTAAGGTGTGGAGTCTTAAGGTGAGAATTTATTGATTTGTGTGCTAAGTGGAGCCGACATCCTAGCCCTGGAGGAACATTGTTTTGGGTGTGTGATGGATGTAGTGGTTAGTAGTAGTAGTGGTGGCAGTGGTGGTTGTGGTGGTGGCGGTCTTAGTAATAGTAGTAGTGGTAGTAGTAGTAGTAGTAGTAGTCGCAGCCCCAGGTTCATACTTAAGCTGATCTGCAGGTCACAATCCTCCTTCCAGGGGATAAGGTGCGGGTAGGGGGACGTTTGTTTAACTGGGGAGAGGAGTCGCTCATTTAAATCTGTGTCACCACGTGAAGGCATGTCTCACCAGCCCTGGATGTATGGGTGAAGAAGGTATATACAGTCTGTGGATATGAATTAAGAACTAGGTAAAATAGGTATTTGAAATATTACTGATTAGGTTTAAATGAAAGTAAAATGTAAGAAATTGGTGGAGTTTGGAGAGAAGGCGAGATCCAAGAAAGGCACTGTTATGGTGGTGAGGTGAGTGTAAAATGAGAAAGTTATAAAGGTAAAGGTGGAATGGCGGATGTGTAAATATAAGTAGTTACTGATTTAGGTGAGAACAGAAAAAGGGGTATATGAATTTTTTGTTGTTAAAAAATGCATAAAAAGCTGTGAAGATTGGTGATGGTGGGTGGTGTGGTGAGAGCTGGTGTAGATGGGTGTGGTGGGAGCTGGTGTAGATGGGTGTGGTGGGAGCTGGTGTAGATGGGTGTGGTGGGGGTGTTGTGAACGTGTGATGAGGGTGTGGTGAAAGTGGTGGCGGTGTGGAATAGTAGTGATGACGTTGGGTGGGTAGTGGTGAGAACTGTCGGGTGGTGAGGGCAGATAGTGAGATCTTAAATTAGACGCGGTTAGGGGAGTGATGAGTGTTTGTGGTGAGGGTTTGAGGTCGCCTGGGATGACATGCCGCTGGGTGTGAAGTGGATGGTGGATGATGAGAGCTGTTGTGAGGTTGTGAGGACTGTTAGTAATGAGAACTGTTGGGTGGTGAGGGCTGGCGGTGGTCAGGGCAGGCTGTGGTGGTGAGGAGTTGTATTGGAGGCTGGTTGTGAAGTTTAGGTAAGTAATGATGGCTGGTGGTGATGAAGGCTGGTGATGAAAGGTGCAGTGAGGGGCATGGTAAGATTTGGATGAGTAATATAGGCTGATGGTGGTGACGACTGCTGGTGGTGATGAAATTGGTGAGGGCTGGTGGTGATGAGAGTGGTGATGAGATATGGGAGTGGTGAGGTGTAGTGGTGGTAAAGGCAGCTGCTGGTGACATTTGCCCCCACCCTAGTAATGACGGTGCTTGCTTCGCTATTATTAGGCCTCTCCACAAACCAATTAACCAGTAGGGGAAAACCTTCATTAAGAGGCCTAGACGTGCTTAGTCAAAAAACTTAATTAGGCCTAGGGTGGGGCGGTGAAAGACGAAGATGAAGATAGGGGAGACGAGGGGAAGATAAGGGGGAGGGAATGAGGGACGGAAGTAGAAGAAGGGGAAAAAGAAGTCAGATTTCAGACATTTTTTACTGTGTGGTGTGGGGTTGAAAGAGAGAGAGAGAGAGAGATCATTGTACACACAAGTAGTTCAGGGACGTGATTTTAAGTTATACCTAAAATCTTTGAATTTCATATGCTTTTTACAGTTGATACTTTAAGATTAATATATTACCCAACATTATCCCGTTGAATTAGACAACATATATCTTTCGTATTATTGTTGCTGCCTTCAGACGATTTTATTTAAGTAAGGTGAAAGCTCTTGCAGTAAAGGGATAAGAACTGTGTCCATTGAACTCATTTACTAAGAAAATTAAATAGGAAATATAATAGTCAGGTTTTTTAAAGAATTTGAGTCATATTTGCTGCCCATATTTATTTTATTCTAATATATAGTTGGTAAATAAAAAATCATACTAGCTAATAGAATCAAGAGAAAGAAATTAAGAGTATTTTTAAACCTTATAGCGTTTTAATATGTTACTGATAAAACAAAAATCATATTAGCTAATTGAAACTAGAATCGGTAAGGGGAGAAGGGTTTGACTGGAAGGGCCAAGAGGGGAGAACCAGCACGATCCACACCTGCAGTACCCCTTATCATTTAGGTTTCCCCTCATTAATTCCCCTCGTTCTCTTATCATATTCACTCTTATAATTTCACTTTAATCTTATTTTCTCTCTCATTTCATGTTTTCTTCCCTCACTTCATGTTTCCTCCCCTCACTTCACATTTTCTCCCCTCACTTCATGTTTTCTCCCCTCACTGTTTTTCCCCTTACTTCATGTTTCTTCCCCTCATATCATAGTTTTTTTTCCCCACCACATTACTCGTATTTCTTTCTTCACCTTTTCATCTCCTTATTGTCATCCCTCACTTTTTCTCCTACCTTTCTCACTCTTTATTCACTGTTTTCACCCCTCCTCCTGTTCCTTATCGCTCCTCTCTCTCTATTTCACCTTCCTTCATTCTACACACCCTTCCTCCTCCATTTCACCCCCCTTCCTCCTCCATTTCACCCCCCTTCCTCCTCCTTTTCACCCCCCTTCCTCTTCCTTATCATCTCTTCTCCACTTCCCTTCCACATCTGCCCCTCTTTCTTTTCACTACCCGCCTCCTCCTCTTCCTCCGTTTTCACCTCTCCCTCCTCATTTACATTCCTCAAGTCTTCCTACTTACCTCTACCTTCCTTTTTTTCCCTTCATATCTGTCATATCCTCTCTCCTCTGTCTTCATTTTCACCTCTCTCCCATCTCAACATTTCTTCCTCTCCCACTTCATCATCTCTTCCTCCCCCATCTCGTCACCCCTCCCTCTCCAAGTCATCACCTCTTTCTCTCCCATCTCATCACCCCTCTCTCTCCATCTCATCACCTCTCCCTTCCTATTTTATCATCTCTCTCTCTCTCTCTCTCTCTCTCTCTCTCTCTCTCTCTCTCTCTCTCTCTCTCTCTCTCTCTCTCTCTCCCATCTCATCACCTCTCCCTCTCCCATCTCATCACCTTTCCCTCTCCCATCTCATCACCTCTTCCCTCCCATCATCATCACCTTTCCCTTCCCTTCCCCTTCTTTTCTCTCCTTATCAACCCTACCTTGTTTTTCTTCCCATATCCCTTGTCTTTCCCATATCCCATTCCCCTCCTTACCATCCCTTTCTCCTCTTTTGCCCTTCTCAGTTTGCCTTCGAGAGGGAGGAGGAAGGAAAGAAGGATTACACAGGAAAGCAAACAGCAACAGACCTTATGGTCCTTTCGAGGCTGCTTGTTAGAGAAAACTATGACTACAAGATCTAACTCTACATGTTGAAGGATAAGGATAGGAAAGCAAGAAGGCTCCCCCCACCACCAAACCCTCCAGGAAAAAGTGAGAAAAACCACCATGCAGCATGGAAAAACTGACATGGAAATTTTATAGGAAACATTGGAAAGGAAAAGTCACATTCTATAATACTTTATCTATAAGCTACCCGATAGAGTAACCTGAAAGAGAAAGTAAACAAATAAAATAATAGTTACGGCATGACATTATAAACCAGTTACATTGAGTTAATGGGAAGTCTGTGGACATAACGTGGAAGCTACGCACTGCACAGTGTGGATGTTTAGGGGTGGTGCAGCAGCCTTGCCTGGCGCTTTTAAGGTAGGCAGCAGTCAATCAGGCCCTAGCTCCGTTTGCTCCTCTGAGACAAGGAACTCTCCCATGTGGGACAAGTACACAAGTTTCATCCTGAAGCAGTGACCCCTGGTACATTAAAAAATCCCGATGGTGGTCACTTGACTAACAGGGACCCTCAGTGATCCACAGCCCATCACAGGTCGAAAGTAAGAGTAGTGACCGTTAACTCAGGGTTATCTGTGCAGATCCTAATCTGTGCTTATATTGCTTTCTTTGCGCTGGGGAGACTGAAAAGTATATAGGACGGGTGTCTCAGATAAAAGGGGACTGCACAGTGCACAGTGTGGATGTGCAATGCACAGAGTGGATGTTTAGGGGTGGTGCGGCAACCTTCCCTGGCGCTTTTTAGGTAGGCAGCAGTCAATCAGGCAACAGCTCCGTTCACTCCACTGAGACAAGGAACTCTCCCATGTGGGACAAGTACACAAGTTTCATCCTGAAGCAGTGACCCCTGGTACATTAAAAAAATCCCGATGGTGGTCACTTGACTAACAGGGACCCTCAGTGATCCACAGCCCATCACAGGTCGAAAGTAAGAGTAGTGACCGTTAACTCAGGGTTATCTGTGCAGATCCTAATCTGTGCTTATATTGCTTTGTTTGCACCGAATAAATTGGAAATGTATAATATCGTGACGCAACACTATGTACGGGTACATTGTTTACGGGGTGTCTTGTAGACTAAGGGGGCATGAACTTACATGTACCGTAGCTATAAAAGCAAGTTATTCGGACAGAAAAAGAGTCAGCTGAGGATTTTCATGCAAATACTTGTCTAATTTGTTTTTGAATGTCTCAATTGAGATACTGTTCACGGTATCTGAGGGTAATCTGTTCCAGATATTTACAACTCTGTTAAAGAAGAAGTATTTTGCTTCGTGGGATTGGAATCGTTTTCCCATGATTTTGCAGCCATTACTTCTGGTTTGACTCGACCGGTCTATATCAAAATATTTATTCATGTCTAAGTTGTCATATCCCTTCATGATTTTGAAAACTTCAATAAGGTCCCCTCTTAACCTGCGCTTCGTTAGGCTAAATAATTTAAGTTCTTCAAGGCGTTCCTCATATGGTTTGTTTCTAAGTCGTGGTACCATTTTTGTGATTCTTCGCTGAATTTTCTCTAATTTTTCAATGTCCTTTCTGTAGTACGGAGACCAGAATTGCACACAATACTCAAGATGGGGCGCACTAGCGAGTTGTACAAGGCAAGTATGACTTTTTCCGATTTAAACTCGAAAGTTCTTCCAATAAAACCCACTAGCTTGTTTGCAATTTTTACCGCATCGGTACACTGCTTGCTTGGTTTTAGGTCATTTGATATTATCACACCAAGATCCTTTTCACTGTCTGTACTTGATAACTGAATATTGTTCATTTTGTAATTTGCATGGACATTGTTACTTCCAATATGAAGTACTTTACATTTTTCTGTGTTGAATTTCATTTGCCATTTTTCTGCCCAGCTTGCTAAAGTATTAAGGTCATTTTGTAACTGCTGCCACTGTAATTTTGAAGTGACTTTACTGGTTATTTTAGTATCATCTGCAAATTTGGATACTTTACAATTTAGACCCTCATCAATGTCATTTATATAGATAATAAAAAGTATCGGTCCAAGTACTGAGCCTTGGGGAACGCCGCTGATCACATTACGCCATTTGGATTCCTTTCCGTTTATCACAACTCGCTGTTTTCGGTCTGACAGCCAGTCTTGTAACCATTTTAGCGTCTTTCCTTTTATTCCATGTGCTTCTATTTTTCTCATGAGACGCTTGTGAGGGACAGTGTCAAATGCTTTCTGAAAGTCGAGGTAAATTATATCTACTGCTCTTGAGTCATCGTATGATTTGTAAACATCATGGAAGAAGTCCAGTAAGTTAGTTAAGCATGAACGACGATGTCTGAATCCATGTTGCGAGTCTTTAATTATATTATTTTCTTCTAGATAATTAACTATTTTATCTCTTATGATTTTTTCCATTAACTTGCACACTACTGATGTTAAGCTGATTGGTCTGTAATTTCCTGGGTGCGACTCATTTCCTTTTTTGAAAATTGGTGTTACATTTGCTAGTTTCCATTCGCGTGGAACTTTCCCAGTACTTAATGATTTATTGAATAAGACAGAGAGTGGCAGCAGTAACTCATGTTTTGCTTCTTTGAGAATTCTCGGTGATATTTTATCGGGGCCAGGGGTTTTGTTTATGTCCGTACTATTTATGGCTGAAAGGATATCATTATTATGGATAGCATAGTTACTAAGGACTGTGCTATTTGCTTGGTTTGTGGGTAACAGTAGGTTTCTGGTGGTGTTTTCTACTGTAAAAACAGACGCAAAGTAATCGTTAAGAATGTTTGCCATTTCGACCTCATTTTCAGTGTGTCTGCCATTGTTTGTTTCTAGAGGACCTATTGATGTAGTCATAACCTTTTTCTTTCTAATGTAACTGTAAAATTCTTTAGGATTTGATTTGCACGTATTAGCAATGTGGATCTCCAGTGCTCTTTTGCTTTGTTTAATAAGTCTTTTCGATGTGCGGCGTAGATTATCGTATTGTAATTTATCATCATTATTTTGTGTAGCTTTATATTTATGGTATGCCTGTTTTTTGGCTATTAAGTTACTTTTTATTTCACTGGACCACCACTTTGGTTTACTATTTCCAGCTGGACGTCTGTTACGTAGTGGCACACATGACTTTACCACTTCATTAAATTTTTCGGTGAATATTTCCCATGCTTGGTTTATGTCATCGGTTTCAGACATTTGATTCCAATCTGCAGTTGCAAGTAGCGCTCTGAGCCTGTTGAAATTAGCTCTACGATAATCTGGGACCTTTTCTTTGCTCTCCGTTTCTTTTACTTTTTCAGTAGTAATATTAAACTGTATAGTTCGATGATCACTGGAACTAAACTCAGGTCCTATTTCAACGTTGTTGACTAGGTTATCATTTGTAGTCAAGATGATGTCTAGGATATTGTTTCCTCTCGTTGGGTATTCTACGTGTTGGGAAAGGGCGCTTTCCTGAAGATTCGTATAAAGCTCTTGTCCTGAGTGTGCTGTCAGTGGTTCACCCCACTTTGTTACCGGTAGATTAAAGTCTCCAAAAATTACGCTATCCTCTTGACAACAAATTTCCGCAATTTGATCATAAAGTTTTTCATCTGTCTCAGTTGACTGTGCTGGCGGACGATAGATGAGACATATATTTATTTTGTGTGAATTAATACTTAGCTGAACATAACTGGCATCTATGTTGGTAATACTGGGTTTGGATAGCACAAGGGGATGGAGACTAGTTTTCACATATAGTAAAACACCGCCACCAGCTCGATGTGGTCGCTCACAGCTGAAAATATTGTACCCTGTTAGTGAGTATTCCGCTAGAAAGTCACGGTCAGATTTGTTAATCCAGGACTCTGTGATGCCAATGATGTCATAATTTTCTAGGTAAATTAGAGATTCTAAATCCTCAAACTTGTTACGTAGACTACGTGCGTTAGCATAGCAGACTCTAATTCCGTTCCGAACAGTTGGTGATCTGACTTTGTGGGTATTTACGTTAAGGTTACTGTTCCTGGACGTGCCGCGTTTTTTGATCTGAAGAGGGCAACATTATCGTGTAGAAGTCTACCTAGCCGTGCCGCTCCTACTGAGTTCAAATGGAGACCATCTTTCTGGAATAGAGTATGTTGCTCATAAAACTGGTCCCACAGATTGACAAAGTCGACTCCCTCTTGCGTGCAGAGAGATTTGAGCCGGTTATTTGTGCTGAAGGCCTTATCATAGAAACTATTTTCTGCCTTGATCCTTGGGAGTATACCAGATATTATCACATTTGTGGACTTAGTTTTGAATCGTTTGATCATTTCATGATACTTTGCTAGCAATTCCTCTGATCTACTGCGCTTCAGATCATTTGTACCAACATGGATAACGTATAGAGTTTGATCATTTGCGTCTTTTGTGACCTCATCGCAGGCTTCTGTGATATCACTTAGTCCACCTCCTGGAAAACAGTACCTCTTTCTGCTGATGGGGGCACGTCCACAAAATTCCTGCAGCTGACTGCGTACAATAGAGTCCCCAATAAGCCTTGTTTCTTCTGTCTCATTTACTGCTTCGGCAAGGATCTGGTAGCGATTATACGTAGTTATGGGAAGATGCTTCCTCGAATCTTTTCCGGGTTTTGCGCCATTTCTTACCATAGTAAAGGGGACTTCGCTTGGCGAGGAACGTACTGAATCGCTGGGTGAGGAAGATACTGATACACTATTATTTGTGACTGCCTGATGGGCGGGGGCTTGTACGAGCTCGGTTTGTACGCTTCTTCCTTCTCGAGTGCTGTTGCTGACTCCTACATTTGCCACTACAAACTCTTTCAGTGTCTCAAACTCTGCCTTGAGTTCCCTGTAATTTCTCTGCGATTCAGCTAAACCATTTTCTAGATCTTTTCTCAAGATGCATAGTTTGCACACAGGCGTCGAAAAGTAATTTGAAAAATACTGAGCCGCAAAGCGACCAGTACACTCCTGGCAGGCCTTTAGGGTAGATGGCATTTTGCAGCAATATTTCCACAATCCCACACAAATAAAAAATAATATACAACTGGTTAATGGATGTTGTTACAAATGGTCAATTTACTCTATATATGAGATATTGAATTTCTAGGGAGGTTCACTTACTTTTTATATATTATCTTCCTTTACCAGCATAAAAAGAATAGAAAATCTACCTGCTATGGCACAATCCAACCTACATGGATTCTTTTACCAGTGTAAGAGGAACAGAAAATCTGCTTGCTATGGTACAACCTACCTTAACATGAACTGTGTAAAATGAAAAGGGAATCTACTTGCTAGGGTATGATCTAGCTTACCATGAATTGTGGAAATACACCATACACTGATTCACTGGAGAAAAAGGAAAAACAAAAACAAAACAAAAATAACAATGGAATGTTGGGGAAAAAAATCAAAATAAAAACCTAGCTTCTCTCAGTGAACAACTGAAAATAAAAATAATATACAACTGGTTAAGGGATGTTGTTAAAAATGGACAATTTACTCTATTAATGAAAAATTGAATTTTTAGGGAGATTCACTTACTTTTTGTATACTATCTTCCTTTAACAGTATAAAAAGAATAGAAAATCCACCTGCTGTAGCACAAGCCAACCTACATGAATTCTTTTACCAGTGTAAAAACAGTAGAAAATCTGCTTCCTATGGTCCAACCTAACTTACCATGAACTGTGTAAAATGTAAAGAAAATTTACTTGCTATGGTATGATCTAGCTTACCATGTATTGTGGAAGTACACCATAAACTGATTCACTGGGAGAAAAGGGAAAAAAGAAAATAACAATGGAATGTTGGGGAGGAAGAGGAGTAGGAGGAGGAAGCACAGGAGAAGGAGCAGAGGAGAGGAGAGAAGGAAGAGGAAGATAGGGAGGAGAAAGGGAGGCAAGAGGTATATTTGTAAGAGGAAGAGAAGAGAAAGGCGAAGCTAAACTAACAAGAGAACCAGACTGACAAGAGAACGAGAGAGAGAGAGAGAGAGAGAGAGAGAGAGAGAGAGAGAGCGAGAGAGAGCGAGAGAGAGAGGGTGGGGAGGAGCCTGAGTAGAGGAATGAAACCTAAAGAAGAGAGATACTTAAGTAGCGGAGAGAAGGAAAGGACGACAGGAAGATGATGATGGGAAGTTAAAGAGAGAGAGAGAGAGAAACCATGAGCAGATCCGGTAGTTTATGAGAGCACCACAACAATTTCTCCCTCTAAATGCCCCATTCGCTGGAAGAGACCGGCACTTTTCATCTTAATGACGCGATTATTTGGCGACTAATTGAGACACATGTATCCCTCAGACATCCACTTGGACCATCCACCTCTCCCTATCAGTCTCTTTCTCCACATCTCTTCTTTCCTCCTCCTCCTTCACATCTTCCTCTTGCTTCGACTGTTCATTTTTCTCCTCCTCCACCTCTTCATCTATCTCTTCCTTCATCTCTTTATCTTTCTTTTTCTTCAGCTCTTCATCTTTCTCTTCCATCACCTCTTCTTATTTCTCCAGCTTCACTTCTTCCTGTCTCTCCTTCTCTTCATCTTCCTCCTCTTTCTCTTCCTCCACCTCTTCCTCTTCCATCACCTCTTCCTCTTCCTCTACCCCTTCCTCGTTCGCGTCCCCAAACCTTCATCTTTCTTTGCCTCCACTTCTGCCTCCTCATCTTCATTGTTTTCCCATTCCATTTTTCCTTCATGAATTCCTGCAATATTTCTTTCTTCTTCCCCTTCCCCTCTTTTCCTCTCCTCTTTCTCCTTCTGTACACTTCTTTCAAGCTTTCTGTCTCTCTCTCTCTCTCTCTCTCTCTAAGTAATAAATATATATATATATGTACATATTTATCCATGTATCCCTCAACCCTTTCTCTCTAGTCTGTCCACAGTTACGTGTAGTGTATTATATTACCGGTATATATTTAGTTTTTCTCAGCAAGTTCGTTATTTTTATAGATGTTTCTCATTATTTTCATTTGTTTAGTGTTTCCCATTATTTTTGTCTTTCCTATGATTACATTGGCTCATTATCGTCCTGTCGTCTACACCCAATTATTTATCTTTCTCTTATGTTTTCCCTCTTAGTTGTGGCATTCTGATGTTTCCATCCTTTTTATTACCTTAGTCTTCCTTCTTCCCCTCTCAAATATATTTCGGCAGCTCTTTCCTCCTAATTTTTTTACATCCCTTTATATATTTTGCTTCATTATCATCCTCTCCTTGTAACAAATCTTTTATTCAAGTCCTTCTTCATATTTCCTAATTGAGTTTGCTTCCTGTTAATTTGGTTTTCCCCTCTAATTATTCCAGTCTCATTACCATCCTTTCCTTTCGCCACTTTTTTCCCCAGTTTTTTAAATCAATGTAAGTCCTGCATAATTTATTTTGTAATTGACTCTTTCTTCTATTGTATTGGTGTCCCTTCTATTATTCCTTCCTATTATTCCTCTTGTTATTTCCTCCTGTTATTTCCTCCTATTATTTCCTCGTATTATTCATTCCTATTACATCCTCCTATTATTCCCTCCCATTATTTCATATTATTCCTTCCTGTTATTTCCTCCTATTAATTCCCCCTATTACTTCCTCCTATTATGCTTTCCTATTATTCCCTCCTATTTTTTCCTATTATTTCTCCCTTTTAATTCCTATTTCCTATTATTTTCCCTATTTCCTATTAATTTCTCTTATTTCCTCTTATTTTTAGTTTTCACTGTAATTATCTTCGTCTCATTATCACCCCCTCCTCTCACCCCAATCTTTTATCATAGTCCCAATGTTAATCCACAGTCTTAGCGCCAATCCTGATAACACTAGTCCTGATCCGAGAGAGGCCTTTATCTTATCTAAATGAGGGGTAATTAACGCCACACAAGCGCCTCATTGCCACGGCCCTCTCATTTTTATCTCCCTTATCTGAGAGCTTAATCTTGGGCTGTTTTTTTTCCACATTTTATTCAGTGTTTTCATTTATGGTGTTTAGTTTGTATGGTATTTTTTTAATATTTTTGTCTTTGGGTTGTATTGGTTGGGGTTGATTCTCTCTCTCTCTCTCTCTCTCTCTCTCTCTCTCTCTCTGGTTTTTGGTTAAGTCCAGCTATTTGTAGTGCTTTTTTTTTTCTTCTTAAGCACTTTATTTAATTTTGTCTTACTGTATGTATGGCACTTTTTTTTTTTACTTATTTTCCATGGATTTCATTTTTACTTCAATCCAGCAGAATATGTGGCATTTTAACTCATTTTCTGTGCGTGTGTGTGTGTGTGTGTGTGTGTGTGCTGTGTGTGTGTGTGAGTGTGTGTGTGTGTTTTATTTATATGTTTGAATCCAGCTGCTTGTGCTGAATTATTCTTCCCTTCTGTATATTCCACGAGTGTTATTTGTGAGTGAGGCCAGCTGCTTTTGAGTCATTCTTCCATGCTTTTTTTTTTTTCCCTCAGTATCGTTTTTGGTCAGATGCAGCCGTTTCTATGCCTTTTTTTTCTCTCTCTCTCTCTTCCGTAGGTTTCAATTATGGTCGAGTCTGTTTGAGTGTATGGCTGTATTTTGGTTTTTAATGCGGGGTTTCTAATATTTGTTTTTTATCTGTTTTTTTTTTTTTGCCAAACTCTCAGTCGCATATATCATACAGGATGGCCACTAAAAAAAATCCAAGCTCTGTTTTTCGCTGTTTGTCTCCCTCCAGTTTCATATTTTTGTTATTATATTTTTCATTAGATTCAGGCAGTGTTAGGTTAGTTTAGGCTATGTTTGGTTAGGTTATATCATGAGGGATGGCTTTAATTTCTAAAACGTTTGTGTTTATTGCACATTTTCTAGGAGCTGTACACATTACCTGGCTTTGTACTTTAATATAATCGTGTTTTCCTTCCTGTTTCCTATAATATCTGTCGATCTAAACTCATGCCTCCCAGCAGCTTTTTCTTTATTGGTCAGTATCTACACAAAGTATTTCGAGAGTTCAGGTGACGTAAATAGCCCCAGCTTGCATTACATTAGGTGCTTGTGTGTGTTTTGTGGCGTGTTGTGTGTGTGTTGACGACGATGGCCCCACAGCATGACACGACCCCAATCACCCTCACCCCCACCATGGTCTCTATCCCCTTCACCTCCACCAAGGCCCCTTGTCTCCCTCACCCCCACCATGGTCCCTGTCTCCCTCACCCCCACCATGGCCCCTCTTTCCCTCACCCCCGTCATGGGCCCTATTTCCCTCACCCCCACCATGGCCCCTATTTCCCACACCCCCATCATGGCTCCTATTTCCCTCATCCCCATCATGGCCCCTATCCCCCTCACCCCCACCATGGCCCCTATTCCCTTCACCCCCACCATGGTCTCTATCCCCCTCACCCCCACCGAAGACCCTGACACCATTATCACCTTTATTATTATATCTCTCGTTTGCAAATTAAAGAAAGAGTTTTGGTAGGACGATCATAGTCGGTTCCTTACACCGTTTAGAACCGAGGGAATTAGTAACAGCTCAATTTAATCTCTTCCTGAGTAGACCTCCTCATTAAGCTGATTAAAATCGTAAAAGCAAGGGTAAACTTAAATATACGCCATCCTTTTGAAGACATAAAGCTCTACTGCACGATATTCTCCAGTGTTGAATAAAAGTTGATGGTAGGTAAAACTTTAGTAAATAATATCCAAGTATTCAGGAGTTCATGGAGATAACATTCATTGCCTCTTTAGTGTGACAAGTGCGTTTTCTTTTAGTTTATTCTTGTTACCTTCAGACGATTTTGTAATGCCTGGAGAAATGCCTTAGAAAATCCCCCAAATCCCCATTAACCTTTTCAGTCTTATTTCTCCCTCTAAACTGAATAAAATTGTCCGAAGGTAGCAGTGGTTGATATATCGGATTTAGGAGATTCAGCTAAATGAAATCGTCTGCCTTTAACAGGATATAAATGAGTAACGCGTCGCAATACTCACAGTGTTCAGTGTTCTGTGTTGAATTACTTAGCCTTTCTCAACACCAGACTTCCTCCTCTTCCCCTCTATTTTTGCTCCTGTGTCTCCTCACCTTCCTTCCCTCTTTTTTCTCTTCTATTCGTCCTCCTCTTCCCTCTTCTCCCTCCACCCCCTCTTCTCTTCTGTTCCCTCTCTTCATCTTCCTTCGTCCTCCAATTCTCCACGTTTCTTCCTTTGCCTCCTCCTTCTTCCCTCCTCCTCTTCTCTCCTCCTCCTTTCTCTGTTTTCCATCTTCACTTCTGTCTTCAACCCCTATTTCTCCCTCTTCTTTTTCCTCGTCCATTTCATTCCCATCATTACCTTTTCCCGCATCTTTCCATCCATTATCATCCTACTCTTACCCCCAACTATTCTACCTTTCCCTCTTCCCTGTATTCCCCCTCTTCATCTTCCTCGTCCTCCTATTCTTCACGTTTCTTCCTTCGCCTCCTCCCGTTCCCTCCATCTTCTTTCTCTTCCCCCCTTTTTTTCCATCTTCACTTCCGTCTTCGACCTCTATTCCCCCCTCTTCTTTTTCCTCATCCTTTTCTTCCCCATCACTCCTCTACCTTTGTCCGCATCTCTGTATCCATAAACTTCCTGCTCTTACCCTCAACGTTTCTACATTTCTCTTTTCCCCTTCCTCCCTCATCCTTCCCTTCCCCTTCTTTTTCCCCTTCTTCCCTCTTCTTCCTCTCTCTCTTTTGCTTCCTCCTCCTCCTCCTCCTCTTCACGCCGTTACTTCCACCTCCTGTCGCAGTGCCGGGAGGGGGTGGGGGAAGGGTCGGTTGAGAGGGAGGGAGGTTGGTGGGGGTGACGGAGAGGGGAGAGGGGGGAAGGGGGAGTCCAAGAGTCACACTAATTCAAGGAAATTACACCCTCTCCTTCCACCTGCTCCACCTCCTCCTCCGTCGTCGTCGTCTTCCCTCCACCCTACCTCTTTTTCATTTTCACTCCCAGGCGTTTTATCTCTATATTTATCATCATCATCATCATCATCATCATTATTATTACTACTCGCTTAAAGGCAGCCTTCTGCGGCCTCCGCTGGATGTCAAGTCAATTCCTACTTTCAGTCGAAAGGTAACAGAAATTTGAATTACTCATGCCGTGAGCGAGACGAAGCGAGGAATTTTCCCTTAATTTTATCCTGCTGGGACACCCGTTGAGGAGAGAGAGAGAGAGAGAGAGAGAGAGAGAGAGAGGCATGATAGTAATGTTTGCCATTATACAAAATTATACTATAACATTATATTTTAGGAGTATGAGGAGGGTGGATGGAGAGGCGAGAGAGTAATAATACAACAAACACGTCACTCTTCTCTCTTGTCATGCTGGTAATTTCAATGCCGGACCAAGGACGAATCCATCCCCTCAACTGAAAGCAGATACTAAATTTGAAGCAAATGGCCAGAAATGAGTCATAACTCGGGAACCGGTGGCCCGATTGGCCTGGAAATTGTTTTATTCTTCAAGTTGGAGCATTTTAACGGTACCTTACACTAACAAAAATTGCTCTTCGTTGCACCGTTTTTACTGTGTTACGGTAGCAAACAAACATACAGAAATCGGATCATTATAATTTAGATTATTATGATTATTACAGTTCACCCTTTCCCCTTTACTATGCGCACTTAAACACATTCCTTTATCTTTCTATCGTCTCATGCCACATCCTGTACTGCCTGGCCACAAGACACGGAACTCTATCTTAGTCTCCCTGCGTAGGAACCTCCTCTCACCCCATGATAGTCCACAGTCCCTTTTGTAATTTGACATAGTTCTTTTACGTAATTTGGCCCAAATGCTTGTCCTCCTGCAACTCATTTTCGTACATCAAGAGCAGAGTATGCCAATAATACGGCTCTGCATCCATGCCTTAGCACCGCTTCGTGACTCGCATCACACGTGTTAATTTCTTGTTACAAGATGAAGATGAAGAGATGTCAATTTTAGGCTAAGATAAATTGAGCAGAGTATTGCTACTCTCGTGTATTCTTTGGCCCGTATTCTCGTCGGTTAAGGAAGCTCCCGAACGCCTTTTCCTAAGCGACTTATTTTGCTTATTACGTCTTACAGTCCTCCTCTGTGTTGTGTAAATTCTTCTAATATCGCTTCATTTTGCATACATAACGTGCGATAGGATACTAATCAACCAAATCTAAATACAAATCGCTGAAGAAGAGGTGTTAGGGAGCTACCGTAACAGAGGAGAATACTAGCCTTAGTCGTTCCTGTAACAGTAGCTATGAAATGACCAATAGGTATGTTGCTATTAGCTTTCCTTTATACTCCATTTTATTCCTTATGTCGCCATGATTTATTTTCTTTTTAATTCTTGCTGTTTGGCGATTTTGTTCTGCTTAGGAGAGCCTCTAAACCCTTTTTACTTTAATTTGCCCTAAAAGTGACATCTCTCCATCTTTAAGGTTGAGTTGTAACAGGAGATTGTCACTAGAATATGATGTCAGTCACGAAGAAGTGCTGTGAAAAGAATGCAGGACCGTAGTATTTTTTTCCGTTGTCGACCTGTAAAAAGTCAGCAAAACGACGAAAATCTGGGTCAGATTATAATGAAAGGAGTATAGTAATGAAGTTATTAGCAAAGGCTGTATCTAATCCTTATAATAGACCAACCATCTTTAGTTCTCACTGTACGCTTTTTACTCTAACTTGGCCATAAATTGCCATCTCTCTTATATTGAATGCTGAGGTGTAGTAGCAGATTACCACTAGAATAGATTGCTAGTGGTGAAAAAGTGCTATTTGAGATGGTGTAGAGCCGTGGTATTGTCATTCCCGCCGTGGTATTGTCATTCTCTGCCTCTGAGCGGCAAAGGAAAAATAATCTTGGTCAGTTTTGTGTGAATGAACTACAGGATGGCCTCATAAGCTGAATAAAATCGTCTGGAGATAACAAGAACAAGCTTAAAAGGGAGTTACGTCACCAACACCGTCATTTAGATCCAAACCAGACGTTGCCAGGAGAAAGGATAGGTTATAACATTTCACCACAAGGGTTCTCTTCTTAGCTAAGTAAAATTTGGTGGCAGAAAAAAAAAATGAATGAATGAATAGATGAATAAACCAAACAAAGAAAGGTTAAATCATCTACACCAACAGAATCTCCCGTCGCCTTAGGGAACTCGGCTGTAGCAAGGAGAGAGGGAAGGTTGTGGCAGCTAAAATATGAATAAAATCATCTGGTAACTCGAAGAATATAATGCCATTGTCGTCCTCAGGAACACCGTTTGTCGCCTTGAAGCACTCAACTGTAGCCAGGAGGAAGGGAAGGCTAAGGCCGGTGGTAAGCTATGTCATTGAGGAGCGATAAATAACATGAAACAAAGCCAGTAATTCGCCGACCATTATCATAAAATATGGGTTGCTAAAAGCGCCCCTTCTGTGTATGGTATTGCAGCCGCGAGGTGGGGACGCTGCGACCATGGGCATTGGCTTCCCTTGTGTTGTTGTTCCTGTCAGTTTATTTCGTTGTTTGAGTGTGTGTGTGTGTGTGTGTGTGTGTGTGTGTGTGTGTGTGTGTGTGTGTGTGTGTGTATGTTCCGTCTCTTTCTTTGTCGACCTGTTTCTTCCCGTTAGTGTCAGTCTTTTTGTGTTTATCTCCCCCTTTCGTTTTGTGCGTGTGTGTGTTGTTTGTGCTTCTATGTTTCTGTGTGTTTAGGTCAGTATGTGTTTGTCTGGCTTTGTTCGTTCGTCCGTTTCTTTCTCTGTCTGTCTCTTTCTTCATTTTTATGTGTCTTCTTGCGTCTCAAGTTGTGTGTATATGTCTGGTGTTTTCTCCCGTCTGGCATTCTACAGTATGTCCGTCTTTGTGTGTGTGTGTGTGTGTGTGTGTGTGTGTGTGTGTGTGTGTGTGTGTGTGGCTTTCTGTGTCATTTCCTTTTTCCCTGCTTGTTTTCACCTGTCTTTTGGTACCTTTGTTTGTCTTAGCCCTGTGTGTGTACTCGTATCTGTTGGTATGTGTGTGTCTGAGTGTTGCGTATGGTTTTGCGGTCGCGAGATGGAACGCAATGACGCGGGCCACTGCCGTTCCTTAGTTTCCTTGTCTTTGTCTTTCTGTGCGTCACTGTGTTTCGCGGCCTCATGCTGTGTATCCGGTTTTCTCTGTTCACTTGAGTTTTTTTTGTTATTTCCAATTTTTATGTCTTTCTATGCATGTGTGTGCGTGTATGTCCCTGTCTCTTTCTCAGTCTGTGTGTGTGTGTGTGTGTGTGTGTGTGTGTGTGTGTGTGTGTGCGTCCTTTTAATATGCATGATAAATCGCCCACAGAAGGGTACCAGGAAATCTCTCAAGCCACTTTTAAGACAGCATGGCCGATATTAAAACTCTTACGAATTTCTTAACATGTATTATCGCTTGTCCTGTTAATGTACATAATGAATCGCTAACAAAAAGGTGCCACGGAATTTCCCATACCACTTCGGAGACAGCTACTTTTGTCGATTTTAAAGTATTTACGAACTCCCTATATAATAAATCGCTCACAGATAGGTACCACGAAATCTCATGCCATTTAGGAGATAACATGATCGATACTAAAACTCCTACGACATTCTGAACGTGTATTACCTCTTGTCCTTCTTCTCTTCCAGGTAAGGGCGGCATCCATCATAACCAGACACAGGTAAAGAGAGACGCACCTTGAGGTATGTATTGCCCCTTGGACGATACGCATAAATTTCCCGAAGTTATTGTTAGGGCTGTAAATTTATATCTAGAGGGCGAGGAGCTGAAAGTGCCTGAGCCAAGGAGTGAAAAGTGTAATTCTATCAACCCAAGTGGACCCCTTCAAGTGGGGACGTATTAAGAATGTAGATCATGGGGGAGGCGGCTTAAACGAGTGTGCTTAAACGCGGTAGGTAAAACGAGTCTGCCTGGTTTCAATTTCGCAAATGTGATGTATACTGTAAGCCATAATGACCATGATAAATGCAGCTATGCCAATAAAATGCTCTGAAAAAAGTATCTCCCTTCCAGAATAAAAAATGGTTCCTCACATACTGACAGAATTAGGTACTTAGTGTCCCTCTCTTGAAAATATCCATCGTGCTTAGCCAAACGAGTAAATGTAGAGATTCCGATAAAGAGTAGGAAAAATGTCTCCCTTCTTGAAAATAAAAATGGATTGGCATAAACTGAGAGAATTAATTTTTTTTTCCTCCCCCCCCCTACCGTTTTTTCATACTGGTAACTGTAGATATTTCAGTAAGACAAACAGAAAAATAAAGTTCCTCCAGAAGCGAAAAATGGGTCGACATCTTACGAAATTAGTGTTTTTAGTTTCGACCCCTTTAATAAATAAATTAATTAATTAATAAAAAATCCTACCTGACCAGAGGGATTTATGTGCCTGTTAAAAGAAAACGAGCCTTTCAAAAGTAATTAAATAAAAATAAATAATCATCTATATCCCTTCCTAAATGAAAATTCGATTGGCATATACTAACACACCTTTTTCGCTATCGTCTCTTAAGTACTCTGCCTGACCAGATAGGTAAATTATACAAAAAAAATCCCTTCCAAAAATGAGAAATAGATGGACACATACTGACGAAATTATCCTCCTTAGCTTTACCGTCTTGAAGATAAATATCGAAATAGGCCGCTGGGTAAATTAGATTAGGTTGCTCTTAGCTGGAATTGCTAGAGTAGATTTTACCATGAAAGGGTTAAACATCCTCGAAAAATGCGTAAAATGTATAATACCTCCCTTCGAAAATGAAAAGCAGATTGGCATACACTGACAAAATTATTCAGCATCCCCCGTTCTTGATAATGTGCTACCTGGTCAAAAATGAAAAGTAGATTGGTATATACTTACAAAATTATCCCCCTTAACGTCCCCCGCTCTCGAAAATATGCTACCTGGGCAAATGACGCCACCACACGCCCGAATTTCCTGGCAAATGTCATTACTGTGGGTCGGCCCTCGAGTCAAATGAAATGTAAACGATGGAATGATGGCCTGGAGCATGGCGGCCGTGTGTGCTCTCCCCCTCCCATTAACCCTTACAGTCTGATAATGTAGTCTACAGTATATTTTATTCTTGATACCGTCAGCCAATTACGTTCTTTCTATCTGTCTGTATCTATCTGTCTGTCTATCTTTCTACCTATCTATCTGTCAATCTATCTTTCTATCCGTAGCCAGACGCCTTAATCCTGTAAGGGGTGGCCACAAATGAACAGCCTCCATGTCACCTTGTACCTTACCATTTCTCCGCCCTTCCCCCAACCTATACCCCCCCCCCTCTCATATACCTCTCCACTTCATCCCTCCATCTCATCCTAAGTCTCCCCATCCTTCTCCCGTTCCACTCTACATTCTACTCTAGGTATTTATTGAAGCGTGGATATAAGCTTATCTAGCCCTTTCACATATAGACCAATTGAAGGCGAGGAAAGACGATTGATATAGCCCTTTCAGCATTACTTGGCCCGAGTTTTCATTCTTTTGCAGCTTATTTTCACGTAGCCCAGTGGCAGGAAAAGACAGTGCCACGACTCTACGGTACATCCTTTCCATAGCGCTTCTTCATGACTAGATCGTATTCCAGAGAGATGGGAAACTTAGGTCAGGTTAGAGTAAGGAGAGTATATTAGCAAGCATATTAAAATTGAAGCGTCATCGGATTGAAGGGGTTAGTTCTCCTTTGGGGCCCCTTATATGCTCACTGATACATATGAATCCTTGGTATCAGATTGACCCGGTGTCAGATGGACCCGGTGTCAGATGGACCCGGTGTCAGATGTGCCTGGCGTCAGATGGACCCGGTGTCAGATGGACCCGGTGTCAGAGGGACCCGGTGTCAGAGGGACCCAGTGTCAGATGGACCCAGTGTCAGATTAATCCCTTGTCAGATGGGGTCCGGTGTCAGATGTATCCGGTGTCAGATTGGTCCAGTGTCAGGTGGGTCCGGTGTCAGATGGGCCCGCAGCTGAATGGTCTCGGGGTTACTACACTACACCAGTACACATCACGAAGACGCATCCTTGATCTCCCTGCCTGAATATGTGCGTAAGTAAAACATCCTATCTCTGGAGACGAAAGCTGTGAAAAAATATTGTGGCAGGTTCCTGAAAAGTTCAAAATTAAACCCCACCATTTTGAGAACGTACTGTATTTTTATTTTTCATTCATATGGCTGCTAGACAAATTACACAGCTTGGGATAATTCAGTAGAAGTGTTAGAGTAAATTTAGGCTATATCTAGCTCCTTAGGGTAAAAGATAAAATCCCTACTGAATGAAGTAAAGTAATAATAAGTTCACTACGTACTGAATGGGTTAAGGATCACAAACCTTCACTTAAAATAACCCAGCATTCTCCCTCATGGCTTACTAGTCTTTTTTCCTTCGTGGGTTATATGTGTGTGTGCAGGGAAGGAAGAAGCTTTGCCCTCGTCCCCTTCTCCTTGCGGTTTCTTGGCACTCCTTTAGGGCTCATGTTTGTTCAGGAGTCTTACCAGTTTACAAGAAAAATAAGTTTCTCTGGCAATTAATTATCATCAAGGATCATTTTCTCTTGCCGTATTTTCCGTTTGAACGTTCGGTATGGTTTGTGAAGAGATTAGTGTTGTCAGTGGTTAGTGTTGTCAATGGTGGTGGTGGTGGTGGTAGCAGTGGTTAGTGTTATCAGCGGTGGTGGTGGTAGGAGTGGTTAGTGTTGTCAGCGGTGATGGTGGTAGCAGCTATTAGTGTTGTCAGCGGTGGTGGTGGTGGAAGCAGTGGTTAATATGTTGTCACTGGTGGTGATAGCAGTGGTAAGTGTTGTCGGTGGTGGAGGTGGTGTCAGTGATCAGATAGTAATATAAACCACTGATCTTATACGATTTAATTATTAAGAGTCTTTTCGTTTTGTATTTTCTACTGTACTCTGTTCACATTACATTGTCCTAAAATTACAAATCCTCCTTTTTGAATGCTGATTATAGCACGAGATTAACACTGGAATATGATGCTTGTCACGAAGAAGTGCTAAGGAAAGGATGTAGTGACACAGTATCGTCTTTTTCTGCCACTGAGCTACCGGAAACTTGCTGCAAAAGGGTGAAAATCTGGGGCAAATTAAAGTAAGTCATCTATAGTAAATTCACTTCTTTTTGGTTCTAAGCTGTTTGTTAGCGGTGTAAATAAAGTTAGAATATAAACTAACTTTCTTATATAGGAATTAATCTTAAAGAAAGTTTATGTATACCGCCTCAAGTCCCTTAGATATGACACTGCAAACTGAGGTGACTGAGAGATGCCCTCTTGGGTAACACCTCTTCCTTAGCAATTTATTTTTGGATAAGGCTAGTTAATATCTTTCTGTCCGTTATTTACTCAGAGTTTGACAATGGTAGAAGGATTTGCATAACTGCAGAGGATAGCTAGGTGTAATAAACAAAATAAATCGCTTAGGAGAAGGTGTTAGGGAGCTTCCATGCCCGACGAGAGTACGGGTCTTGGACGAATAGATTCCCAGGTACTGTCTAATGGGCCATGGATAAGTGTAGGGACGCTGGTTTATGGGGATTGGGGAATTCTGAGTCTGAACTTTTTTTGGCTGAGGTGGGTGTCGAACTGATTAAAATGAGTGGCGTTTGCAGGAATAAATAGTGGGTTTATGTTTTTGAGATTGACCGATGAGCGATTTTTTTTTTTTTTTTTTTTCAGTGATGGGTGTCTGAGCTAAAAATACTTTGGGGGTGGCTTCAATAAAGTACTGCGTCTGAGCCAAAACTACAAGGATTTTGAATAATAATAATAATAATAATAATATTAATTTTTTCTTTTGTATGGAAGGTGTCAGATCTGAGTAAAATGGTCTGATGTAAGCTGGAATAAAATAGTTCATAATTCTTTGTAAAAAAAAATAAGCGATACAGTTCTTTTCTTTGTGTGTGTTTTTTTTTTATACCCTTTTTCTGTGGTGTTCTTCTCTGGGCTGAATAAAATCTCCAGGCTTTAGGTCCAATGAAATAGGAAGTTCATAGATCACAGGCACATTATGAGAATATTCGTACATTATTTTCTTTACATTTTTTGCTGATTTGGCTTTCCCTGAGCTAAATAAACCCCCTTTGGCGTTAGAGGGAATAAAATACTGAGCTTCTCTTATTTCTGAGCCAATACATTAGCCACTTAAACTCCATAATGCCTCTTTTTTATTATCCTCTTGCTATTTCCAGATGGTTTTACTCACCTTACGATAAACTTCTTAATCTGGAAGGGTTAGATACATAGGAGCTGGTGGTGGTAGCTGTGGTCATTGTTGTCAGTGGTGGTGGCCAGAAAGATCGCTTGAATCAGAAGGGTTGTCAGTGGCAGTGGTGGTGGTAACAGTGGGATGTTGACTGTGGTGGTGATAGTAGCAGTAGTTGTGAGTGTGTTGTCTGTGGTGATGGTGGCAGCAGTAGTGACTGTTGTTAATGGTGGTTGTGGTAGTAGCAGTGGCCAGTGTGTTGTCAGTGGTGGTGGGAGTAGCAGTGGTTAGTGTTGTCAGTGGTGGTAGTGGTGGTAGCAGTGGTCAGTGTGTTGCCAGTGGGTGGTGGTCAGGTAGGTCCGTGTGAGCCAGAGGAAGGGTTGGGTTTCAGCGCTAGATCAATGCCATTAGCATAGTGTTTCCCAGTTTGGACTGTTGACCCAGCTATTAACAGAGTCCTCTTCTCCCGTATTCCCCACCACCCAGTCTCACACGAACCCTTCCCTCACTGATTCTTACACAACTCACTGATCTATCCTTTTGCCCATTAACTTTACGGTGAGATACTGTACTCTTTTCACTTTAACTTGCCTAAAATTGCCATCTCTCCATCATGAATGCTGAACTGTAAGAAGAGAGTCACTGTTATGTATCTCTAGTCTCCAAGAAATGCTCTGGAAAGTATATAACCGTAATATTGCCTTTTTATGTTACTGAGCTACGTGATATGCGCTGGTAAGGGACAAAAATTTAGACTAAGTTAAGGTAAAACAGCTATAATTTCTTAATGTTTTTTTTTTTTTTTTTTTCGGGCAGCTTACTCGATTTTTGATCCATACCTACTGTTTTCAGTTATTTAGGTTGGCAGAATTAGTATATCTGATGAAACGTTACTTTTTTTCTCTTGTTTTAAAAGATGAATGGTCGGCACTTTACCAGTTAGTATCGGTTATCATCATCGTCATCATCATCATCATCATCATCCAAATTTCTCATATAAATGGAGTGGCCATGATCCAGAAACGGGGGAAAAAAGTAACATGACAGTAGGAAAAACCACCATCAGTGTACTCAGTGAAATGAACCATACATACATCCCCTCATCATTGGAACCTTCGAAATTTCACAATAATGTCATAAATTATCATTCTGTACCGTAAATAATAAATGATAGGTAGAGCGAGATTGATAGCTGCAGGATGACTAGGTGATATTTTTTAGCTTTACACCACAGCCCCATATCACACCCCACCAACTCCCATCATTACTGGGGACTAGGGATCAGGGATAGGTGGGACTTTGTAATAGGTAATTGTATAGGAAGGTTTAGTCTATTCCCGCAAACGTTAGCTCAAGTAGATTTCATGGGAACGTTTATCTGGAACGTTTAGTCAGGGTTTAGTCATGATTTCGTAAAAACGTTTATTCTAGGCGATTTCATAGATTATAGGAACGTTTGATCAAGGTTTAACCATTCTCATAAACGTTAGCTCTGGACGATTTCATGTGTTTATACAGGGATAAGATCATTACCTGGGAAACGTTGGTTATGGAGGATTTTATAGTAGTTTATAATGAGCGGGGAGTTGGGTCTATTCTTTGTAAATTCTGTTTCTTGACGATTTCATGTTGGACGGTTTAGTGAGGGGAACAAACAGATAAAAGAACAGAGAGATACAGATGTGGACAGGGTAACAAGACGGACAGAGGAAAATAGGCACAGACAGAGGAAGACAAACAGACAGAGATGCAGATAGACACGGAGAACAGACGGAGGAATATGTACAAGCACAGAGACAGTAAAAAATCTTTGAAGTTTGTTTGGTTTTTGACCTTCGATAGTAAGTCTGCCTTGCATGGTTGCGCATAATTATAGTTGGTTCGTTTTCACCTGAGGGAACTGGGCGACTCACAGATTTTATTATTTTGTCGTGGTTACATAGAATTTATTACGGCTAAGTTATGGGGTAGGAATGAGTCATCTTGGTTGCTCGTAAAATCGACCCTCCAATCCGACTACACCTGACGTCAATTACGCCTCCCAGGTTTCGAAACCCGGTCCAACATGTGACACCCCGTGCGTTTTCTCTGTGCAAACCTGACTTAGTCCTTTGTGTACCATTGATTTCATAGGTATAATATTGGAACTGTGATTTTGTTCAGACCCAGGTTCATTTTCCATAAGGTATGGCTCAGATTTTTTTCTTGTAGGGATTTATATGTTGTCCTAGATACTTCATTGTGAATCTGAATTCAGTGATTTGAATGACAGGTGTTTTGTAAGGCTGATCCACTTCTTTCTATTTTCCTTTTAGCTCTTTCCAGTAATCTCCTCAGCTCTCCTCAGTCTAATAAACCTTCTCAAGCTCTTTTTAGCTTCCTCTCATCCCTTTCCAACCCTTCTCAACTTATTTCTAACCCCTCTTCAGCCCTTCAATACCATTATCATCCCAGTCCTAGCCCTTTTCATCCCTCTCCCATCCTCTGCTACAGTCCTCATCAACCCTTTCAGTCCCTCTCTGCATTTTCCAGGTTTTTCACATCCCACCTTAGTCCTCTTCAGCCCACACAATCTCTTTTCAACCCTCTCCAGCCCCATCTCCATCCCTCTTTATTCTTACCAATCCCTCTCCATCCTCTTCCCTCTTTCTCTGATCGTCTTTACTCTTCCCCAGTCATCCTCAACACATTCTAGCTCTTTCTAATCCCTCCCCATCGCTTCCATCCTTACTCAACCTTCCCCAGCCCCCTCTCAACCCTACCCATCCCTCCTCATCCATCCCATACATGATCATCCCTCCCCATTCCCCTATCCATTTATCCTTATCCTTCTTTATCCCTCCTTTTTTCTCTCCATCCCTCTCTTTCCCTCCTCATTCTCCTCTCCCTTCCTCCCTATCCCTCATCCATCCCCATTGAGACCTCTCTGCCCTTCCCTTTATATCTCCAATTTCCATCCCTACCTTCCCATCCCTCCCCCATCCCCTCCTCCATGCCTCTCCATGCCCCTCCATCCCTACCCAGCCCTCTCCATCCATCCATCTACAGTCATCGCTTCCCTGCCCCCGCTACATTAATCCTTATTCCCCTTCATGCTTCCGCTCTCCTCTCCATCCCATCCATCCCCTCTCCATCCCATCCGTCCCCTCTCCATCCCATCCGTCCCCTCTCCATCCCTCCCCAGCCCCCTTCCCCTCACCAACCCTCTTCCCCTCCCCACCTCTCCCCACCCTCCTCTCTCTCTCTGATGAACGGACAAATGAGAGTCATCCCCTTCTATTTCCATTCTCTAATATTTTCCCCTCTTCCTCTTCCTCCTCTGGTGCACCCGCGTTATGATGGCATATGAGAGAGAGAGAGAGAGAGAGAGAAGCAGAAAAGGAAATAAAAAGAAAGAGGGAAAACGAGCAGAAGTGAAGAAGGGAGAAAGATTGTAAAAAAGATGCATGGAAAGAGGAAGAATGAGAAAGAGGGAGGGAGGGAGGGAGGGGGAATGGGGAAGGGGAGGGGGAGAGGTAAGAGGACGCGGAGGCATGGAGAGAGAGGATAATATGATAAATGGGAGGTGCAGGAGAGAGAGGGGAAGGGAGGGGCAGTGGGAGGAGGGAAGGGAGGAGAGGTAGTAGGAGAGAGGGAAAGAGAGGAAGGGAGAGATGAGAAGTTAGGAGAGGGGATGGAGGAGGGGAATGGTAGAAGAGAAAGGGGAAAGGAAGAGAAAGGGGAAAGGCGGGAGGGAGCAGTAGAGGAGAATAGAGGAGAGAAAGAGAGAGGGGGCGAAGGGAGGGGGAATGAGGGGAAGTGAGGGGAAGGGAGGGAGGGTGAGGGGAAGGAGGGAGAAGGGAGAACCCAGGGAAGTTTCCATCTCTCACTGAAATATAAAGAGGCTTGATAATTCGGTGTGCGTGCCATGGCGACCCCGAGCCGTATTCTCGTGGAGTTAATAAGTATTCCTAGCAACTCCTGCTTACCAGATTCTCTCTCTGCGTGAAACTGGTATTGTATGTTATTTATGGAATCTGTCAGTACTGTAATAGTAGTCGTAGTAGTAGTAGTAGTAGTAGTAGTAGTAACCCCAGGCTCACCACATTGTGAATCCAGTGATCTGCAGGCTGAACTTACTCCTTACCTGCAGACCACCATTCTCCTTTTGGGGAATAAGGAGAAAGATAAGGGACGTTTGTGTATCTGGTTATTCAAACGTCCCTCAGGTGGCTCCCTATCCCCTAAAGGAGGATGGTGGCTTGCAGGAGAGGAGTGGTGGACTCGTACGTCCCAAAGTATAAGTTGTAATACTCAAAATAACTCCTTAACCCATTGGAGGGCTGGTGTCTCGTATAGGTATTTTATTCCAGTTACCCCCAGGCGATTTTACTGAACTGGGAGGAACCATTGCCGACTATAGGGTTAGGGAAAAAGGTGCTGCCGTCTCCTAGCATGCATACCCCCACAAGTATACAACCCAATTCAGAAGCGTTGTTTCAGTGGCATCAGAGCCTCCGTGACGCCTTTTCCTTAGCGATTTATTTTTCATGCATACCTTAACCCTTCCTATAAGATCTAATTTTCTACTTTATTTTTGCTGCATCCTCATGATCTTATTCAATATAGAAGAAGCCTTTGTTACTAATAAAGTTAACGAAGACTATAGCTCGTATCTCATCAGTTAAGGAAGCTCCCTGACACCTCTTCCTAAGCGATTTATTTTACTAATTACACCTCGCCGTTTTCTTGCGTGTCAATGAAGGCTGTATCTTTCCTCATCCACTCCAAAAAGTCTCCCTGAAATGAATGAAAACTTTTGAAAATAATGATAATATAACAGAAAGAAAGTTATCAGAGTGAAATGATTAATATGCATGAAGAACAAGGATCTAGAGAGAGAGAGAGAGAGCTGGGAGAAGGGAAGGATCGGGAGAGGAGCTAAACGTGTTAAGAAGGGAGGAGGAGAGGGAAGGGAGAAGGATAAGAGAATCAGGAAGTGGAGGAAAGATGAGTGGGGAGAGAAGCTAAGGAAGTCAGGCAAGCGAAAGAGAGTAGTCATAGGGAGAAAGACAAGGAAAACGGCAATAGAAAATGAATAAGAAAAAGAATAGATACAGTATAAACAAGCGACACGGGGAGAGAAATAATAGAAAGGAAAAATGGGAAAATGACAGGTAGACAGGTAGATAGATAGATAGATAGATAGATATAACTTCAGAGAGAATAAGCCGGGAAAGCAAAAAAAAACAAAAAAAAGAGGTAGAGAGAGAGAATGATAAAGAGAAAAGAGCAGAAAAAGAGAAAAAGAAAGTTAAAGAAGAGAAAGACTAGGAGGTTCAGAGAGAGGAGAAAGGAAAGATGGAATAGCAATGAGGGTGGTGGAAAGAACAGGGAGGCGGGGGGAGTGAGGGGTAGGGAGGGGGAGGGAGTAAGGGGAAAGGGATGATAGGGGGAGGGGTCAGAGGGGGATGGGGTGCAGCAGGCGTCATCCCCTCTCCTGTATGGGCGGTAGGGGGCCATGGGTTGAGAGAAGGGGAAATGGGAGAAGGAAGTGTGAAAGGGGAGAGAGTGGGAGAGGAGGTGTGAGAGGGGACAGAGTGGGAAAGACGGGAGTACACTGCAGGGGAGACAGGATGGGGGAAGGGTGCAATAGGCCTCACCCCAAGTCCCGGTTTAAGGGAGAAGTAGACGGGGAGGAAGGGGGAGAAGGGAGAGGGTGTAAGAATGGATGGATGGAGAGGATTGGCAGAGGGGATGGAGGAGGAGGAGCGGTGAAGTAAGATGCATCCCTTGTCCTGGGTGGGAGACAGACAGATAGCGACAGGGGGAGAGGAGCAGAGACAGGGGAAGCAGAGAGAGAAAGGGGAGGGGAAGAGGGGAATGGGGGGAGAGGAGACAAGAAGGGGGGCTGAGGGGTGCAGTAGGCCTCATCCCCTGTCCTGGGAAGTGGGGGGTGGGGGGCGAGGGGGTGTCTGGGATTATGATGTTATTACCCGACTGTAGCTGGCATAAAAAATGGGAGTAGGAGGAGGAGAAGAAAGAAGAAGAGGGGGAGGTGGAGGGGAAGAGAGAAGAGGCGAGGAGGAGGAAGAATCTAAAGTCGTTGGGGTTGAAGGAGTGAAATTAAGTAATGATTATTTTTAAAACTGCATTGAATTTGTTTACAAGAAAAAATATTAATGGAAAATGTTTGCATATGAACCTCGAATATGTCTAGGAATATCAGATGTGAGATATGGTATTGTAACCCTTTCAAGATGATATTCGCACTGTTTCAGGACGATGCTGTTCCATTAAAGAAAGGCATAGAGAGTTACAATGCCCTGATAAATCCTCCATTAAGCCAGACACTGCCAGGGTTCTCATCTAAGTTGTCTGGCAGCAGCAAAGATATTGAAATATATATAAAAAAGTAAAAAAAAAAAATCATTGTACCAAAAACACGATTTCCACAAATGAGCTTTTTTGAATTTTTAACTCATCCTTGACTTTTATTCGTTGGGTACCGTGTGGACTATTAATTATTTTGACTTTATATCCATTGTAGTCGTGAAGAATATTGCCAGTTATTATTATTATTATTGTTGTTATTATTATTATTATTATTATTATTATTATTATTATAATTATTATTATTATTTACTACTACTGTTACTACTACTACTATTATTACTGCTACACTACTACTACTACTACTACTACTACGACAGCGACAAGTACAGGTGTTTCCGAAACTGTTGCCAGATTCACAAAGTCACCTACGATCTCATTCAAGGCTTTAACTAAGGTTTATTTTCCCAGTCAGAACAAGAAAAGGGGGGTAGGGTTTTCCTATGTCTCTTGTTCATCCTAGAAAATAAATAAATAAAATAATACGACCGGGATTCAATCGTAAATGTATTCGAGAATCCCTCCCCTGACTAATATCTTACGTCGGAGAGAAGAATGAATTAAGAATAGCGTCACCATAGTAAAGAGATCATAGGGACTGTCTATAACATTTTCAGTACGACAGGCCTACATGCTGAGTAAAATTAGTTACAAATAATTAGACAAAAATATTTACAAATGATTAGATGTAAAAGACGTTCACTGGGGATTTCTTATAGTCCCTTCTCCACAAGTGGTCTCCCCTTAGCTGTATAAAATCGTCTAACGGTGACAAGAATAAGGTAATTGGTGCTGTAGTAGATAAATATAATGTGTTGGACGAACGGCTAACGATACTGGGAAAAGACAAATTAGTTTCTCACCTCTTATATAAAATCCCATTAACATTTTTAAGTTCCTGAAACGTATCATAATCCCTTCAACACGAGAACGTCCTTTATTTCTTGTTGTAGCTAATATTTGACTTTACTCATCTTAGGAAACCCCTTTGTAGTGAAGAAGTTATATTAAGGCTATAACTACCACTTCCCCCATTTAAAAAAAAAATGATCTTAGTGTTTGTGTAAATGCAGGAAAAGGTTGTTACTTTCTCCACCTTGAAAATCCATCCGGCAATCACCAAGACCTAGTTTAAGTCTCGTGAAGATTTATATATAGTGTTGCGGAATACATACAGTACAAAGTGTTAAGAGGAGTGCTCGAGTGAGGGCAAAGTGTATAGTAAGTGCTTAATGGAATACTGAAATAACTACTGTAATTTTTCTGTACTTTACCTCCTGATATCATAAGTTTGTGAGACCTATTTACTCGTGAAAATTATTTGGTTATTATTCTTCCTGAAAAACATGCGTAAGAGGAGTGCCAGGGTAAAGATGTGGTATGGACTGAGTGTTAGGAGACTGGTTTCTTTAATGCCTTCAGATAACTTCCAGCTTTCAGTGCCTTATTTCAAGCCTCGTGAGAATGATTTAGTTATGAAGTGTTGTGGTATACGTGTAAAATGTAAGAGGAGTGCCCAGGTAAAGGTAAAGTGAGGAGTGTTAATGAGACTGTTAGGAGACTGGCTCCTCATCTTCCCTTTATAAAACTTCTCGGACATCAAAGCTTTATAAGACTTGGTTCTTACTACATCTGGTGAAAATAATTTAACTATAAAGTGTTGTGAAATATAAAGTGTAGGAGAAGTGTCTGAGTAAAGCGTGAGGTGTTTATGAGTCACTGTAAGGAGGATGATTTCATAAAATTTCTCTAACATCAAAACTTTATAAGACTTCTGGTGAAAATGATTTAGTGATAAAGTGTTGTGGAATATGTATAAAGTGTAAGAGGAGTGCCCGAGTAAAGGTAAAGTGTGGAGTGAGTGTAAGAGACAGCCGCCAACACTTTGTGGAGACGTGAGTGTCCACGGGGGGGCGTCTCACTCGCCCCTCCTCCCTCGGGGACCTGTAAAACTCGACCCCCCTCCGCCCCCCCTTGCCCCTCCTTACCCATGAGAGGAAGGGAGGAAAGGGAGAAGGCTAAAAAATAAACATCAGAGGAGAGCAGGGGAAAGGGGGGAAGAGAAAGAGATGAGATGAAGGGAAGGGGAAAGGCGAAGAGAGGCTAAAAGAAAGAAAGTTGAAGAAGAAGGGAAATCAGAAAAATAAATAAGTAAATAAACATAACAGAATACGTATCGTGGTATGGGAAGGAAGGGGAAGAGATGAGAGGAGAGGAAAGAGGAAGAGAAGTCAAGGAAAAAATCAGAGGAGGTGGGCTAGGAGAGAGGGGTAAGAGGAAGAGAAAGGGAAGCGAGAAGGGAAGACGAAAGCAAAAAAATAAACATAAGAGATCAAGGGGAAGGGAGGAAGGGAAATACGGGAAAGAGTCTGCGGGAGGGAAGGGAAAAGGAGGAAGAGAAGGCAAAGAAAAGGGAAGAGAAAAAGCGAAGGTGAAAGAGAGAAATGGGAGAGGTGAGGGAAAGAAGGAGAGAGGGTAAAGATAATATTGAAGGTGGTACAGGGATTGAAGGAAGTGAAGGAGAAGAGAGACAGAAACAGAGTGAGAGCGTAAACAAAAAAGAAAGAAACAAAGGCATCGGAGAGGAAAAGAAGGGGATGGGAGAAAAAGAGATAGGATGACGGGGAGGAAAAGAAGGGGATGGGAGAAAAAGAGATAGGATGACGGGGAGGAAAAGGGAAGGATGTGAGAGAGAAAGGAGAAAAGAAGAATGGGGCAAGCTTCGAGTGTAATTCAGAGGCGAACTGGAATACAGGGAAAGAAAGGAAAGTAGGGAAAGAAGGGAAGGTGGAGGTAGGGACAAGAGGAAAAGTAAGGAAGAGAAGGGTAAAAAAATATATACCACAGGAAATCCAGATAAATAAGAGAGAGAGAGAGAGAGAGAGAGCGAGGAAAAACTGGCTGGTAGGATGACATTAACACAGACGTTGGTGAAGGAAAGGCAGTGAGCAGGACAGCCTTTAATATGAAACTAATGACCTGAAGAAAATGACAGAAAAAAGAAGGTAAACAGACTGATAGATGGATAGATAGGTAGGTAGGTAGGTAGGTAGGTAGGTAGATAGATGTGAGAAGAAAGAGGGGCGTAGGGAAGAGAGAGAGAGAGGGAGGGAGAGGGAGGGGAGCATTATGTAAGCCAAAGAAGGAGAATAGAAAAGCAAAATGGGGAAGAGAAAATATGGTAAAAGTGTCAGTATGAAAGAGTGTGAGGTGAAGGCATGAGAGAAAGTGTGAACAAAAAAAAGAGGAAGATGGCAGAGGTCGATAGAGGAGGAAATAGAGAGAGAGAGAGAGAGAGAGAGGATGGAAATTTGAGGAAAAGAAAATGGAAGAATGAAATGGCAAAGAGACTGGAAGAGGAAAGAGAGAGAGGGTGAGTGAGAGTGAGTGACTGTGTGTGTGTGTGTGAGAGAGAGAGAGAGAGGGAGGAGAGAAGTAATAAAAAGAAGCGAGAAAGAGAAAAAGAGAATAGTAAAGAAGTTGATTGGAGTGGGAAAAGGAAGTGATGTTAAAAGAGTGAAGAGAGGAAGGAAATGAAAGAAAATAAAAGAAGATTAAGAGAACTAGGGAAAGAGAGAGATTCCGATGGTAAGGTGAAAGAGTGAGGTAAAGAGTGAAAGAGAGGAGGAAAGAGGAAGGTTAGGAGGACGGGAGGAATACAAGAAAGGAAGAGAAGGGGTGAAGGAGGGAGAAAACAGAGAGAGAGAGAGAGAGAGAGAGAGAGAGGAATTCAGAGGACAACAAACAACGTACCTAATGCATCAGTCTTTTTGAGGCTGTTAAAGAAAAAATAGTTCAAGTATCTAGTTCTTTGAGTTGAAAGTAAGCATAGTAAAGGAAAGGTGTGTTCTATGAGGAATGAGAGAGCAGACTACAGAGGGAAGGAAGTGAGGAGGGAGGGAGACAGGGGACAGAGAGAGAGAGAGAGAGAGAGAGAGAGAGAGAGAGAGAGAGAGAGAGGGAAGGAGGCAAGGAAGTAAGGAGGGGTGGAAGGAGACATAGGATTGAGGGAGGAAAGGAGAGGAGAGAGACAACTAAGACAGGGAAGGAGGGAGACGAGGAAAGTGTGTGTGAAGGAGTACCGGCGGTGATGTGAGTGATGGAGGGTGACTGGCCAGGGAATGGTGATGGTGGTGGTGGTGAAGGAGTCTGGGTGAGTGGGGGGAGGCGTATTCCTCGTGGTGGTGGTGGTGGTAGTGGTGGAGCTGTCTGAAGTGGTGGTGGTGGTCGTGGTGGTGGTGGAGGCAGGTGAAATGACAAGAAGGAAAGGTAGACGCAGGTAAATGTGGTATACACACATTGAGACAGGTGGACAAAAGGATATGATATTATAAAAAGAAAAGTGGGAATACAGAATGGGTAAAACATGAAGCGGAAAATCCTTGAAATCAGGCAGGCATAGAGGGCAGATACAAGGGAGTCTGAAATGTTAGAATGAAGACACACTAATGGAACAAACGTAAGTTATTTAGGAATGTTGAAATAAGTAAGAAGAAAAGGAAATTTAAGGCATGGGAAGTAAGACGAGCAGAGAAGGAAAGTTTTTAGAAGTATGATAAGCAGCAATTAAGGCAGAAGGAGAATGCAGGCATAAGGAGACTTAGATTATTGGATTGAAGGCAGACAGGAAAGGCAGAGTAATTTGGAGTGCTGCTTTTGTAGTGCAGGATGTCTCTCAAGCATCGTCTTCTTAATGCAGCCAAATGATTTTACCTATCCAAGGGAGACTCCTGGCGGATAAAGAATAAGGGCAGACTGACATTCATAGCTGAGATGCTGACCTGAATGACAGAGTTTGATGTGATGAAGGCTTGAGGATAATTGAGAAAGGATTGAGGCAGGATGAGTTAACCCTTTCGTTACGTTGAGGGATTTTTTTAATATTCTCTTCTAGGCACAGTTGGGATGGAAAACAGTTGGCCTGATGTCTCACTTTGCTTCTCACTTTCTTCTGCCTCTCACTTTCCTCCACTTCCCACTTTCATCTGCCTCTCACTTTCTTCCGCTTCTCACTTTCTTCTGTCTCTCACTTCCTTCTGCTTCCCACTTTTTTCTGTCTCTCACTTCCTTCTGCTTCTCGCTTCCTTCCGCCGACCAATAATCCAAAGAAGTGAGAGAGGCTTGTGATACGATGCTTTAGGAAGGAAAAATAGACCATACCCTGAGAGTGAAGTAAATACAACGAATAACCAAAATTTTTTCCATGAATCTATCTCCAGACGATTTTATTCAACAAAGTGGAGATCTCTGGTAAGCTATTCGGCCATCAGCAGGTATTACTAGGCAGGAAGCAGGTAGCAGCAGCAGTAAAGATATGTTGAAACTGTCAGCTTCACAGATAAAGGTGAGATGGCAGGTAGGCAAGCAGGTGTATAAGTAATTTTGCTGACGGCTACACATACTGACAAACAGGGTGTGTAAAAACAAAATAAACACGAGCAAACATTCAAGTAGCGAAGTTAAGTATATGTTTGCCGATAGGTAGGCTGGTTTACGCACGCAAGCAGGTAAGTGGTTAGGCAGGTAGGCAGGGAAGAAGGAAGGAAAGAAATCAGGCAGGGAGACAGACAGGGAATATATTCACGCAAGCAGGAAAGTGGTTAGACAGGCAAGTAGGAAGGAAGGCAAGCTGGTAGAGAGACAGAGAGAATATTACATACGAGAGGAGACAAGCAGAAAGGCAAAGAAGCAGACAGGCGGGTAGGCAGTAGGCAGACAAGCAACAAATTTTACACACACAAGCAAGCAGGGAAGCATACAGATGGGCAGACACACGACAAACAGGCATGCAAACAGGCAGTCAGACACAGATAAAGGGGACATATTGGCAGACAGATAGGCAGATAGACAGGCAAACAAGCAGGCAGACAGACAAGCAGACAGGCAGACGAGCAGGAAGGCAAACAAGTAAGTAGTAAGGGAGGCAAGCAGACGGGCAAGGAAGGAGGCAGACTTTGAAGCGGCCCTTGCAACAACTAAAAGGTATGCTGATTACCTGGGCGTCAGCTCGAGAAAGATGTTACTCCTCTGCTTGGCCAGGAAATTTTTTAGATAATTCGTGGCAGGCAGAGGGAGAGAAAGAAAACCTGGGAAATAACAGATTTTATAATATTTCCCTCGTTCTTAAATATAATACACTCTAAACCTGAATAAAAAAAAACTTGGCAATTGATTTAATCTACTCATTGCTTAAAATATCATATGATCTATACCTGTGTCTGTTACGTGGACTAAGAATATTGAAAGGTTGAAGAATGACTAAACTGGCGGATGGTTATAATTCGATTTTTTTTCTTTTACGTGTTTGTGACTCCTACTTACACCATCAAGAAGTTATAGCAGAGTTGGGAAGATGATGGTGGTGATGATTTTGTAATGTTGAGAGAGGGAAAACGAAAGAGTTGGTGATGAATGGTGATGATAATGATGGGTGATGATCATTTTAATTCAGAAGTTGGTAATGGTGATGGTGATGATGATGATGATGATGATGATGATGATGGGTGATACTGATAAAGATGGTAACAGTAATGATGATGATAATGATGGTGAAGATGATTATGATGGTGATTGTGAATATAATATTGAGATAAGGAAAGTGAGTTAAAGAATGGTGATGATAATGACAGTGACTGTGATGATGATAGTAATGATGGTGATAATAATGATGATGATAATGATAGTAGTGATAATGATGGTGATTGTGAATATGATATTAAGAGAAGGAAAATGAGTTAAAGAATGGTGATGATGGCGATGATGACAATGATTATGACGATGATGGTAATGATAGTGATAATAATGATGTTGATAATTATAGTAGTGATGATGATGGTGATTAATGTGCTCTAAGGAATGGGAAGTAGAGGGGAAAAAACCCACACGTTATCCGTCCACTGCAAGCCAATAAAGAGGACAGATTAGAGAAGGAGAAGCGAGAAGAGATGAATGGGGCTGGAGGGTGAGAGTGAGGGGAGAATGGGGAGAGGGGAATGATGGATGGAACAAGGAGATGCAGCCTGGAGGGGAGGAGGTGGTGATAGAGAGAGAGAGAGAGAGGGAGAGAGAGAGAATTATACCTACCAGTACGTAATGTTTTGTTTACAAGATGATCGACGTCATTTTTATCAGTGACTTCGTTTGTAATTTCATAATACTTAGAAAATAGGAGAGAGAGAGAGAGAGAGAGAGAGAGAGAGAGAGAGAGAATATCTGGCCTCCCCCTCTTCCCCCCTCCCCTCTTCATTATCGATAATGAAAGCAGTAGCGTCGAGCGGTAACTTTTTAGGGGAGACGAGTTTTTTCCGCACAGTGTGAGCGTCGTCCGTATTTTTAGTGCATTCGGTCCTCTTTCCTTCACACCCTCTCATTCCCTCCCTCCCTTCCCTCCCATCTCTCCCTCTCTCTCTCCCTCCCTCCCTCCTTTGCTCCCCTTCCATCTCCCTCTCCATCTCTCCCTGCCTTTCTTGGTCCTTCATCCTTTACACTCTCTTCTTCCTTTACACTGTCCTCTTCCCTCCGTCCCTCCCGTCTTTCCTCCTTCACTCCTTCCCTTCCTGTTTCCTTCCCTCCACCGTATTTTAGTGCATTCGTCTTCCTTCATTTACACTCTCTTCTTTCCACCCTCCCTCCCTCTTTTCCTCCTTACCTCCCTCCTTTCCTCCTACCCTACTTTTCTTCATCCCCCCCTCAGCCTTCCTGTCCCTCCCTCTCTGTCTTTCCCCTCTCTCCTTTTCTGTCTTTTCCTCGCTCCGTCGCTTAGTCTTTCCTTCCTTCCTTTCCTTCCTTCCTTCCTTCCGTTCTTCCTTCCTTCCTTCCCACTCGTATTTTATTGCATTCTGTCCTTTCACACTCTCTCTAATTCCCCCCCTGCCTTCCTCCCTCCTCTCCTTCCCTCCCATCATTATCATTCCTCTTTCCTTTACGTTCACTGCGGGTTTTGGACATTTTTCGAGAAGCTGCTGTATCGATCGATGTATAAAAAAAAAGAGGGGACAAAAAAAAAGTTAATGTATAGAGAGAATGGGCAGCGTTCGAGGACTGACTAGGCCATAATCCTCCTCATTTATTCGAAGGTTATGATAAAGGTTCGTCCCCTCTCTCTTCCCCTCTTCTACCCCTCTCTCCCCCTCATATATCTCTCTCCTCCCCTAGCTACTTCTCCCTCCCCTCCCCTGCCTCTTCTGTCCCTCCCTCCCCCTTCCCCTCCTCTCTTTATCTCTCTTCCCCTCACCCTCCTTCTCCTCCCCATACCCCTTGTCATCAGTCTCATCCCCCCTACCCCCATCATTCCCAGCCCCCCTTCCCCCCTTGCAGTCACCCCCCCCAATCCGTCACAATCCCAGTGACTCAACTCCCCCCTCCCCATCACCCCCACCACCCCTCCCCACCCCATCTTTTCGCTTTCATCACCCGTCCTCATTATCACTTCCCTCTACGTCCCCTGTTTCTCTCCCTGTTTTTCTCCCTTTCTCGTAATGTCTTGTCAATAAAGCACATCAATGAAGAGAAGTAAAACACAAGCACAGATGATTTTAATTATGGAATGGTGCTTGGGTTTGATGGCTTGTGTGATATATGAATGATTTTTTGACTAATTAATTCGTCGTGGTGTTTGATCAGTAAAAAGAAAAGTGGAAATATATATATAGATTGTGTCGATAGAGTGTTTTGCTTGTGAGATGGAACCAGGATATTAAAAACTTGAGTTGTGTGAATAACTATGTGGCTTGAGTCGTGTGAATAACTGTGTGGCTTGAGTCGTGTGAATAACTATGTGGCTTGAGTCGTGTGAATAACTATGTGGCTTGAGTCGTGTGAATAACTGTGTGGAGTCGTGTGAATAACTATGTGGCTTGAGTCGTGTGAATAACTGTGTGGCTTGAGTCGTGTGAATAACTATGTGGCTTGAGTCGTGTGAATAACTGTGTGGAGTCGTGTGAATAACTATGTGGCTTGAGTCGTGTGAATAACTGTGTGGCTTGAGTCGTGTGAATAACTATGTGGCTTGAGTCGCGTGAATAACTATGTGGCTTGAGTCGTGTGAATAACTATATGGCTTGAGTTGTGTGAATAACTATGTGGCTTGAGTCGTGTGAATAACTGTGTGGCTTGAGTCGTGTGAATAACTATGTGGCTTGAGTCGTGTGAATAACTATGTGGCTTGAGTCGTGTGAATAACTATGTGGCTTGAGTCGTGTGAATAACTATGTGGCTTGAGTCGTGTGAATAACTATGTGGCTTGAGTTGTGTGAATAACTATGTGGCTTGAGTCGTGTGAATAACTATGTGGCTTGAGTTGTGTGAATAACTATGTGGCTTGAGTCGTGTGAATAACTATGTGGCTTGAGTCATGTGAATAACTGTGTGGCTTGAGTCGTGTGAATAACTATGTGGCTTGAGTCATGTGAATAACTGTGTGGCTTGAGTCGTGTGAATAACTATGTGGCTTGAGTCATGTGAATAACTGTGTGGCTTGAGTCGTGTGAATAACTATGTGGCTTGAGTCGTGTGAATAACTATGTGGCTCGAATCGTGTGAATAACTGTATGGTCCATTTCACTAGACAGAGTTTTTTTTTTTAAGTGCTTCTTCATTATTTGCTTCTGAATCCCAGTTTACTCTATATTTAAGGTGGGAATTAAGATGGAAATAATAATGATGGTGATGATGATGGTGATGATGATGGTGGTGGTGATGATGGTGGTGATGACGATGACGATGATGATGATGATGATGATGACTTGTTATTCTTTAATTTTATCTTTTCCTCTTGTATATTTCGTAATCCTCACGTAATCGTCCACCTAATTCTCTCTCTCTCTCTCTCTCTCTCTCTCTCTCTCTCTCTCTCTCTCTCTCTCTCATAATCCATCTACTCATTCTCATCATCCCTCCCCCCCCCCCCACACTTATCCCCTCATGCTCATTCCTTCTCCCCAATTAACTCGACTGCCTTCCATCCGTCCATCCATCCCTACTGATCCTACCTTTCAACCATTCCCTTTTCATCCATCCTCTTCTCCAGCCTTCTCGATCCATCCCCTTCAGTTTATCCATCCTTCTCTATTCCTGTTATATTTTCATCTGTTCTCCTTTCTTTAGCCTATCTACATTTAGCTTCACTTTCCATTGTCATTTTTATATCTTCTATCATCATTTATCCTCTCCTATTCTACGTCTCTTCATCGATTCTCTTATCTTTATCAGACCTTCTCCACCCCAATTTTTTTCCTCTCTCTTGGCTCAGCGCTTCTTCATCTCT
The DNA here is from genome assembly GCF_032717465.1 of Coenobita brevimanus. Classification (NCBI taxonomy): domain Eukaryota; kingdom Metazoa; phylum Arthropoda; class Malacostraca; order Decapoda; family Coenobitidae; genus Coenobita; species Coenobita brevimanus. The sequence continues at coordinate 1,880,939 of NC_137034.1, forward strand.
GAGCTGCTTCTCACTATCTCCCTTGCATCAGTCCTTCTCCAGCTCTCCCCCCCAGTCTTCCTCTATCTTTTTTATTCCCCTTTTCCATATTTTTGGCCTCCCCTCCTTTCCCTGCTCATCCCTCTAATAACCCTCCCCTTCCCTTTTCACTCCCATTCCTCTCCCTTCCTCACTCATCACCACCCCACGCCTCCCCACCCCATCCCACCTTACCCTTATTCACCCCACCTCACCCCACCCCAGAGGACTTAGGCCTAAATGATAATACAGAGCCTTATTAGAGTACAGAGGGGGACTTGGGGCCAGGGAGATTTTTTTTTTCACCATATGCACTGAAGTATCTAATTGATGTCTGGCCACTCTTGGGTTTTTGAAGCGTCCTCCTGGTTTCCTACGCTTTCTCCCTCAATCTCTAAGCCCTCCTTCCTGCCTCCCTTCCCCTCCTTCCCTTCCTACCTCTCCCTCTCCCTTCCTCCATACCCATCCCCCTCCCTCCTTGCCTCCCTCCCCCCTTTTTGCCTCTTCCTCTTTCCTTACGTCTCTCTTTCCGTATCTTCTTCCCTCATTTTTTCCTCACCTCATCCTTATCTCCCTTCTCACCTCTACATTCTATCCCTACTAACATCCCTCTTTACCTTCCTCCCTTTTTCGTCCTTTACCTCCCTCTCCCCTTCCCTCTCCCCAGTCTTACCTCCCTCCTCCTTTTCTTCCCTCATTTCATCCCTTCCTCATTCCTAACATTTATCTTTCCTTTATTATCTCTCTTCCTTCTTCGCTTCTTACTTCCTCCCGCTTCACTCCATTCCTCTTCCCTTCCTCCTTACCTCCCTCTCTCCCTCCCGTCCCTCCCATCCTCCCTCCCTTTCCTCCTATCCTCCCTCTATACCTCCTATCCTCCCTCTATACCTCCTATCCTCCCTCTATCCTCCTCCATACATCCTCCTTTACCCCTGCCTCATCTCTCATTAAATTTCCGTCCACAAAAAATATGGGTTACGGGAAAAAACCTTGAAATGTCCTGCGTTTTGTTTGTTTTGAAGGATAAGAGGAGGAATCTGTTACACCAAGAAGCATAGGGAACGCAGGAGGAGTAATTATATGTGGCCATGCTTTGATTGAGTGATGAATAACCTTTAATGAATAATAATAGTGGTAGTAGTTGTAGTTGAAGGAATAATAATAATAATAATGATGATGATGATACTGTAATAATAATAATAATAATAATAATAATAATAATAACCATCCGGACCTCGTTTCCCACCCTACAATAATAATAATAATAATAATAATAATAACTAGAATGGCACTCAGAAGACCGCATACCTCCACCAAGGCCCAACATGCAATTCACTGAAAAATTTACGACAATGTCGAAAAACGCCCTATCTCGCAATGTTAACAAAGTGAAAAAAAAAAATCCTGGATCCGCACCTTTATTCGGATCCGCACCAAAATTTAATGGAGTCTAACTTGTGCCAAGGCCCATTCTTCTACCAAGTTTCGTGGAAATCCGTCCGGTAGTTTTTGTGTAATCTTGCTCACAAACCAACCAACCAACAAACAAACGGACAGGGTTAAACATAACCTCCTTGGCGGAAGTAATAATAATAATAATAATAGTAGTAGTAGTAGTACTGTAATAGTAATAATAATAATAAATACATGTGCAGGTTATTGCTGTAGGGGCACATTCAGGAGATTTATCGAAATTCATAAATGTCGCTGTATATATGCTCAGTCTTACCTGGGTGTGTATCATTAACATATTCATTAACGTATATTATATAAAGATGTATAATCAGTGGTATACGAGGCACCCTTAAGACATTGAAAATTTCATAACATCTCTTCCACTGTGATGTGTTTTGCCTCATACACCTAATAACTAACTTAGACTATACCAATAACGAAGGAGTTAAAAGTGAAAGTGAAATGCCGGGGGACAGGGCAACATGGAGGCAATTTGTTTGTGGCCACCCCTTGGGATTAAGTCGTCTGGCAATGGATGGACAGATAGGTAGATAGATAGATAGAGTATATAGATGTAATAGCAAAATAAATCACTTAAGGAGAGGTGCAGCGGTCTGTGCTAGTTTAATACGCCGTAAAGCTGGTATGGAAATGAAGGAAGGATTGTATTTTAAGAGGATTTTTGGAGTTGCCGTATCACCTCTTCCATAGCGATCTATTATGCATTTTACACTTAAATTTTCTTTTCTTGATGCAAACCACGTCAGTTATAAAACGGTGTAAATAAAGTACAAAGGAATGTTAGTGAAATGAAAAAAATCAAGGAAGTAGTGCAACGAATCCTCCTTGATATAGTATGTTACAGGAGAAGGGCAAGGCGTAACAAGCAGAATAAATCGCCAAGGAGGTAGTGTTACGAACCCTTCTTGATATAGCAACATATGAGGGTACATTCAGGCGTAACAAACTAAATCGCTAAGGAAGTAGTGTTACGAACCCCTCTTGAAATAGTGACGCACGAGAGAACGTCCAAGTACAACTTGCAACCTAAATCGCCAAGGAAATGGTGTTACGAACCTTCCTTGATAAACACACAAGGGAACATTCAGATGTAACACAAACTAAATCGGTAAGGCATTGTTGTTACGAAGTCTCCTGTGCACCTTCAGTACGAGGACCCGTATTCTCGTCGGTTGAGGAAGCTCCCTCACACCTTTTCCTAAGCGATTTATTTTGTTTATTACACCTTACTGCCATGTTCTGGTATATAAATCCCTCCTATATCGCCAAACTCTGCATCAATAGCCAAAAAAAGGATATTTACCAGCCATGTCCAAGAATAAATCGCTAAGGAAGAGGTATGAGGGAGCCTCCTTAACCGACGAGAGAGAGAGTCAGGTCCTCCACGTATGGCAACACTTCCCTCGTTGCCATACCGCAGGCCACCGTTTTTATGCCCCGGCCAACATTTTTATTGTTGTATCTGTGGCCGATTGATTCACGGTCGTAGGTGCTGCATTGGCGATATCCGGTCAATAACGCGATTATCGCTCGGTAAGTGGGCGTCGGGACCCCATCATGGTGGAGGGGATGGCGGATAGACGGGCTTGTGCTGAGTCATGCGGCCCTCACTACCTCACACCACTTTACTTTGTGCACAGCTACCAGGTTACGTGGTGTATGTCTGTATACTGATTCTCTCTCTCTCTCTTTCTCACGCACCTTGGTTTTGTATACCTTTAAATTCCATACTCTGTCAGCAGTAAACATAGGCTGAAGAAATGGTCTGGGGTAGCTAGAATCCTGTAAATAATAATAATAATAATAGTAATAATAAAATTGAATGCAAGGAGTTAAAGCGGCGAGCATTGTTGTGGTTTCAATTTTTATATTATTTCTTTCATAATGGCTGTTTTAAGTTTCCAGGTTTTAGGTTCATGATTCGATTTATTAGTGATGCAAATGGCAGCTTTGGCGACTTCTTAAATCCTTGGTTACCTCCTTGCAAATTTATTTTCCCATTTTTAGTTGACATAGATTACCTACTTTTTTTATAAAAGGAATTCTCACTAGTTTTTTTTTTTTTTTTTTTTTTCAAGAATTGACGTTCACAATATAGGGAGTTAAATAATGATGGCTTGAGCAGTAACTCGAAGGACGACAGTTCCAGAGACAATAATTGTAGAGATGATTCCATCGGTGTTGGTTGATGGGGTTATGGTTCCAGAGGTGGTGATTCCAGAAGTGATGGTTCCACGGGTGATGGTTCCAGGGGTGATGGTTCCACGGGTGGTGGTTCCACGGGTGGTGGTTCCAGGGACGATGGTTGCAGGAGTAGTGGTTCCAGGGATGATGGATCCAGGGGTGGTGGCTCCAGGGATGATGGTTCCAGGGGTGGTGGTTCCAGGGGATATGGTTTCAGGGGTGATGGTTAAAAAATTAAGTTTATTATATATATTTTTTTTCAGTTCGAAAGCTCCTTTCTGTACTGAATAAAGCTGACAGTCGGTAGCAACAAGACTAAAATGTAAAGGATATAACCGTGTAAGATATGGGTAAGATAGTACCTGACCTACTGAAGAAACGCCGGATTGGCAATGTTGCATAAATGTTGCGAGCGGTTGATAAGGGATGGGTGCCGTCATGTCGATTTTGCGTTTTCCAGGTCCCCCGCGCTCATTGGTTAGCGAAAAACTTTTGCCGAAGTTCCGCGAGGCGCCGTGTGCCGATTGGCGGAGGTGAGGCGGGTGGGCGGGACTAAAGTAATTCAACACCCTGACGTCATATTTGGTTAATTCTTTCCACTTTCAGGTGATTTATTGAAGTTGGGAGAGCACCCTAGTAGTAAAGGAGTTAGTGAAGGCTTTATTTAACCCTAGTAGTCCGAAAAATCTCTCCTAAGCTGAATAAACACGTCTGTAAGTAACAAAAACAAAGCATACTAGTCGTCCCCAGAGCTAAGGTATAAAGTAATTGATTCTTGACATAAAGCCTAGTTAAAAAGACTAAGCCCCCTCACTACGGTACCTTATTAGCTTAGTTCACTCATCCTACCTCAAGTCGATTTCATTGAGCGTTCCAGACGATTTTATTGAGCGCTCTGGAGATGTGTGGGCGGGGCTTAATTACTTGCCAGCGGGGCTTAATTACTTGCCAGCTTGACAGTAATTAATTCTCCATAACGTATTAATTTCATTCATTTTTGCTTTATCCATTTTACTCTCAGCCTAAACTTCCAACGTCCCCATATTGAATAATGAGTTGTGTTAAGAGATTAGCACTAGAATGTGATGCAAGTAAGTGCTATGGAAAAGTATAGAGCCCTTGCATTGTCTTCTGCCACTGGGCTATCTGATTTAAGCTGGGTCAGGTTAAGGTAAAAGGACTATAGCTTCGGACGATTTTATTCAGCTGAGAGAGGCTTTTCGGACTGGAGGAGGTAGATATAACCTTCACTGACCGCTTTAGTAGAAGTGGCCTTAACAAAGAGGAATACAAGTCGTTTTGTAGTAAGAATAATAAGTCACCTGATTCAAAGGATTATATATATATATATATATATATATATATATATATATATATATATATATATATATATATATATTATTTCTTGCTCATTCAAGACACGAGTAAAAACCTCCTGATCAACTTAGGCTTGTGAGTTCACTTTCCTGCTTCATTTTGCATCGATGTTTTCATAAATGTTTTTCATTTTAGTCTTGCAGCAGGGAAAAAAAAAAAATGATGACCCATTTAGACGTATGGAAATGTTTGGCGTATAGTTTCCTTTTCCCTCTTGATTGTGCGTATCGATCTGGTGGTGGTGGGGACATCGATCACCCACACGTCCGCCACCACCACCACCACCTACCCGTGTTTTACGCCAGCACACCCCGCCCTCTTGTCCTCTCCCTGGCCTAAGTTGGCGTATCTGCTCCTTTGCCTATCTTCTCTTTTGACTTGGCGTATCTTCTGATTAGCGTATCTTTGACTTATCTTACATTTTCTTGACTTGGCGTATCTTCTCTTTTGACTTCTCGTAGCTTCTCTTGACTTGGCGAATCTTCTTATGACTTGGCGTATCTTCCCCTTGACTTTTGCGTATCTTCTTTTACTTGGCGTATCTTCTTCTTTGACTTGGCGTGACTTGGCGTATCTTTCCTTTGACTTCGCGTATCTTTGACTTGGCATACTTTCTCATGACTTGGCGTATCTTCTCCTTGACTTGGCGTATCTTTACTTGACTTGGCGTATCTTCCCATGACTTGGCCTATCTTCTCTTTGACTTGGCGTATATTCTCTTGACTTGGAGTTTATTCTATTGACGTTGCGTATATATTCTTGACTTGGCGTATCTTATTCCTTGGCTTAATCAGACGAAACTAATCCAAGACATATGCGAATTTCTCATCGTACTGTATCTAATCCATGGCATATCTACCGTGTTAGCCAGGTATGTCATTCTTCGTGGTATAATCTTGCGTATCTGCATTGCGTAACCTGGCGTATGTACCCCACTGCGTAACCTGGTATATCCTGCGTATCCTGGCGTATCCTGAGTATCCTGGCGTATCTATCCCACTGCGTAACCTGGCGTATCTACCCCACTGCGTAACCTGACGTATGTTCCTCACTGCGTTACCTGGCATATCTACACTGCGTAACCTGACATCTCTAATCCACTGCGTACCCTAACCTAGTGTATCTACAATGCGTAACCTGACGCCTCTACCCCACTGTGTAACCTGGCGTATCTACACTGCGTAACCTGACGCCTCTACCCCACTGCGTAACCTGACGTATCTACACTGCGTAACCTGGCGTATCTATTCCACTGCGTAACTTGGCTCAAAATTTACAGAATATACAATCTGGCGTATATACTCCAAAGCGTAAGTACTCCAACCTCTTGTTCGCGGCGTAAATTTCCAAATCTGCTTGAGGGGCGAACATCCAGCCAAAAAAGGTAACCAAAAAACATGTTTCTTATTATCTTTTTTTAATGGCATTGTGTTCAGGAATTTATGAGTGAACGTGCCTTGATTTCTGGCTTCGTTTCTATTCTGCTTTTGCTTTAAAGGACATTTCTATCAAACTCAGCCTTAGGTTCTTTCTTTTATGAACAAGGAAAAGAGTTTGCGGTACGTACTGCGGTAGGTGAAGAGGAGTTGTTATTTTTTTTATATTTTGTTGCATAGGTTCATTTAATAAAGATGTATGAACACTAAGCCATGTTTTTGTGTAAAGAAAAAATGGGACTATATTAAGTATTTACCGTGGCTACTTAGAATCGCGGTACTTATTGTGAAAGGTAGGAGGAGGAGTTTAAAATTTTCTTCAGTATTGTTCTGTTTGATAAGGACTGAGAACTATCTGCCATGTTGTGTAAAGAAAAAATGCCATCATGTTAAATTTAGTGTTTTCGAAAGGTAGAAAGAGGTGTTTAAAATATTCTTCTGCATTGTTTCGTTTGATAAAGGTGTAAGAACTTTTTTGCCATTTTGTCTAAAGGAAAAAAATGGCATCGTGTTAAATATTTAGTTCCTCTATCACCAAACATACCCAGGAACGACAAGAAACAAAGGCCAGGACCCGAGTGATCGAACTTAAAGACAGCGATACTTCCTTTGTTGACTACGTGGAATGCCGAGGGAGGGGGAGGGGAGAGAAGGTGAGGGAGATTAGGGGAGGAAGAAGGAAAAGGTGAGGGAAGGAAATGAGGGAGGGAGGGAGGGAGGGTGAGAGACAGTCTAGAGGAAATGGGGAAGTGAGGGAAGGTGGAGAGGAATAAAGGACGTGAAAGAGAGAGAGATTACGGGAAGGAGGAAAGAGAAGGTGAGGAAGGGAAGTGAGGAGGGAGGAAGGGTGAGGGACAGTGGAGAGGAATTAGGAAAGTGAAGTAAGATGGACAGGAATGAAGGACGTGAGAGAAAGGAGGAGATTGAGGGAGGGAGGAAGGAGGAAAATGTGAGGGAGAGTGGAGAGGAGACAGGGGAGTGAGGACGGAGGAAGGGTGAGAGACAGTAAAGAGGAAATTGGGAAATGAAGGAAGTGGAGAGAAATAAAGGACGTGAGAGAGAGAGAGAGAGAGAGAGAGAGGGAAGTGAGGGAGGGAGGGAGGATGGATGAGAGAAGGTGGAGAGGGAAGGGGGAATTAAGGGAAGGTGGAGAGGAATAAGAAACGTGAGAAAGGGGGAAATTTAGGCGGGAAGGAGAGGTAGGGCAGTAAGGAAGGAGGGTAAGGTAAGGGAGGATGGAGAAGAATCAGGGGAGTGAGGAAGGAGGAAAAGATGAGGTTGGGAGGGAGGGTAGATAGGAGTAAAGGGAATGGGAAGAAGTAAAGCATGAGTGAGGGTGGAAAGGAAGATTAGGAGGATGAGGAAGGAGGGAAAGCTGGGGGAGAATGAAGAGGAAGTAGAGAATTTGGGAAGGAGAGAAAGGTGAGATTGGGAGGGAGGGTAGATAGGAAAGCATGTGTGAGGATGGAGAGGGAGATTAAGGGCGTGAGAAGGGGGAAGATGAGGGTAGGTGTAGACAGCTAGGGAAATGAGGAAAGGGGAAAACATAGTGCTGTTAGTTCATCCTCACATTAATACAATCGTTTGACTTTAGTAAGAATGACAAGCCAAATTTTATCCACGATAGCGAAAGTGTTTTTAAGAAAAGGAAATATAAAAACAATCACAAAATGTACTAAACTGTATGAGGCGTTTCAAAGACAATCATGAGGAAGGGATGAAGGAAAGGAAGAACACTGGGGAGACATTATTCCATTAGACTCCGTAGCAACTTAGTCCGTATTCTCGTTAGTTAAGAAAGTTCCCTAATACCTTTTCCTAAGCGATTTTTTGGTCAGACCTTACTGTCATCTTCTGTGTTACGGAAATCCTTTTTATTATCGCTGTGCACTGCATAAATTACCCACAAAAGGATATTAAGTAGCCATATCCGGAAATAAATTGCTAAGGAAGAGGTGTACGGGAGCTTCCTTAACCGACAAGAGTGCAAGCCCTTGTCCTAAGAGGTTCATTTCTGAATATCGCACGTTAATATTTTGCTGCACGTTATTCATACTTGGCATGTCGATGGCAAAGGAAGTGGTAAGTAATATATGTGAAAATGCATATGGGCATTATATATAAATCGCAAAAGAAGAGATATTAGGGAACCTTCCAAACTCGCAAGAACACAGCTCTTTGACGAGAGAAGAGTGAAGGGAAGGGGACGTGGTGAAGTGAAAGGGACGTGGTGACAGGAGGGAAGGGAGTAGTCTTTCTCTGGCTGAAGGAAGGGAAAGGGACGGTTCAACGACGAGGAGAGAAGTGTGAAGGGAATGGGATATGAGTGGTGATGAGAGGGAAGAGAGTGGTAATTCTGTGGTTAAAGGAAAGGAAACTGTAAATTTTTGACGAGAGGAATGGAGTGTAATGGACAGGGGGATTGGAAAGACGATGATGATGATTGGAGAGAAGCGTGTGATGCTGAAGATAGAAGGGAAGGGAGTGATGGTGATGATAAGGGAGTGATGGTGATGATGAGAGGGAAGGGAGCGATGGTGATGATGGGAGGGGAGTGATGGTGGTGATGGGAGGAGAGTGATGAGGCCCTGCTTTCCCCTAATCTAAGGGATATGAGTGGTGATGAGAGGGAAGAGAGTGGTAATTCTGTGGTTAAAGGAAAGGAAACTGTAAATTTTTGACGAGAGGAATGGAGTGTAATGGACAGGGGGATTGGAAAGACGATGATGATGATTGGAGAGAAGCGTGTGATGCTGAAGATAGAAGGGAAGGGAGTGATGGTGATGATAAGGGAGTGATGGTGATGATGAGAGGGAAGGGAGCGATGGTGATGATGGGAGGGGAGTGATGGTGGTGATGGGAGGAGAGTGATGAGGCCCTGCTTTCCCCTAATCTAAGGTTTCCATAAGCCGATCGATATATTTTTTTTCCAGTCACCCCTTATCACGGTTCCAGTTTCTGTGTCCGTCTCTGAGTTACGTATTTCTGCCTGTACGTCTGTGTATCCTTTTATTTTCCTCTTTTTTTTTTTATCATATATCTATCGATATATTATTTTCATCTGTCATCCTATTTCGTTGTTCAGATTCCTCTTTCAGTCTCTGGTCTGTATATATCTCTGTTCTTAGTAGGCCTAGGTATATTTTTATCTTCTATTGTTTCCCTAAATCGATCGATATTTTTTTTTATTAGTCACCCGGGATCGCGGTTCCATTTTCTGTCTCCATCTCGGGGTTGTTTATTTCTTACTCCATAGTAGGTTTATCTTTCGTTACAGTTTATTCCTGTTTAATATACTGATTCTAGTTTCTATTCACCCCTTAACTCTGTTCTTGTATCCATTTCCCTCTTGTATTTCAGTTATTTCTTCCACTACTGCTGACCTACCTATTTATACTTTACTTTTGTTTCACTATTGATCAATATAGTACTTTTTAAAAGGGGGAGTTCTTTCTTTGCCTGTGTGTTATGTTTTTGTCTTTATTATGCTTGTCCTTCTGCATTTTCCTCTAGAATGGTTTATCTTTATTGGTTTATTTATTTTTCTTATCCAACCCCGAACCCTCTTCTTTCCGTTTTACTTATTCCTTCCATCCCATCACCCTGACATCTCTCATACCTCCTCGTTTTCCATCCATCATTATTCTCCCTATCTGTGTTCATTTCATCCTCTCTTCGTTCTCATTCCCTTCTGCACTTTGGTCTAAACTCTGCCTTTTTCACCCTCCTCTCCTTGCTTCAGTTCCAATCTAACATTCTCCTCTTTCTTTACCTTCTATCCATCCCTCTTCCCTCCCGTTCCCCTCTACTCTTATCTCCCTCGTTCCATCCATAACCCCTCATCCCACTTCCTCCTAATCCTCTCCTTCCTTCCTCCTCTTGTCTTCCTTTCCATCATGCCTCATAACTTCCATTACTTCCAACACTCCCTTCCTTCCATTCTTGTTTTCATTCTCCGTTGCCTTCTCTTTCTTTCAACTGTAAATTCTTTCTACTTGTACAAGTCTCCCCTGCCTTTTATTCTTTTCCCTTCCCTCCCATCCCTTCCCTTCCCTCCCCATCCCTTCCCTCCCCATCCCTCCCATCCCTTCCCTTCCCTTCCCTCCCCATCCCTTCCCTTCCCTTCCCTCCAATTCTCATTCCATTCTTCTCTACCTTCCCTTCCTTTCAACTCGAAACTATTTCTCTTTGCACAAGTCTCCCCTTCATTTCCATTCCCCGTTTCCTTCCCCTCCTCCCCTTCCCTCCCTTTCCTTCCATTTCTCTTTCAGTCCTTCACTACGTTCCCATCCCTTCAGTTCTAAATTCTTTCTGTTTACACCGAGCTCGTCTACCATTCCTTTCCCTTTTCCCTTCCTTCCCCTCCGATTCCCCCCTACAGTACTCAGCTCCCTCGTTCCATCCGTCTCCCCTCATTCCCCTCCCCCCTAACCCTCCCTTGGACGCGTAGTTTACTTGCGTGCAAAAAAAGAAAAGAAAAAAAGCGAGAGAGGATGAATCAATAGACCTACAACCCTCCCCTCGCCAACATTAACAAAATCTCCCACTCTGACGATTCCCAGGCCTAGTTTCTCTCTCTCTCTCTCTCTCTCTCTCTCTCTCTCTCTCTCTCTCTCTCTCTCTCTCTCTCTCTCTCTCTCTCTCTCTTCCTTTCTTTCTTTTTATGCTTGTTTCTCTATTGCCTTAACATTTCCATCACTACCCTATAACAATACCTCTACCCCTCCTGAGCTCCCAGCCCTCCACTCTCCCTCTCCCATCATACAATCCCGACCTCACCTTAGCCTCCACCCTTTTCTTGGTGTACCTCTCCTCCTCCTCCTCCTCCTCCTCGAAAAATATTGTTCTTGCCAAAATCGAGCATAGTAACCTTGTCATAATCTCCCTAACACGAACACCAAAACGAAACACCTGTTGAAGGACCGTAAGAGTTGTGTAGTCTGTGTATCTCTCTCTCTCTCTCTCTCTCTGGGGGCATGGTGGCTCAGTGGCAGAGCGCCTGACTCGATACCGAAGAGTCTAGAGTTCGCGCCCCGCCCAGGTAGTTGCTCTGCAGGGAGAGGTAATGCTCTCCCGTCAGCTAGCGGGGCTATATGATTGATCAAGGTCTAGCTTGGGTGATTTCTCTCTCTCTCTCTCTCTCTCTCTCTCTCTCTCTCTCTCTCTCTCTCTCTCTCTCTCTCTCTCTCAGACACACACACATCCGCTTCTTTTCTCTATATATCTATTTGTTACCTGCCATAATACCTCCATCACCTCAACCCTCCACCTCATTCTCAGTCTCCTTCTCCTCCTCCTCCCCCATCTAAGCCACATAAAATATTGTTCATGGCAAAATCGAGGCTTGTAACTTTGTCGTGGTCGCCATAACACTAACACAAGAACAGCTTGTCACGGAACTACCCAGTAATCGATAACCCAACCCTCAAACAGGCAGTTGTTAGGGTAGTCACTCTTACGTTATGGCTGTACACTTATTTCTGCGTCTGTGTACTTCTTTGTATGATTGTATGTATATGTTATTTGTGAATGCGTGTATGTATGTATGTAGATGGATGGATGGATGATGGATTGATGGATGGATGAATGGATAGATGGAAGGATGGATGGATGGCTAGCCTCAGCCCTCATTGCTCCCTGAATTGCGTGTCTGTGCTATGTTAATACCGATTTTATATTCATTTTCCTTAACGTTGTCGTCGGTGTGGTCATCGTCATCTTCATCGTCACTATCGCCCTATACCGACCATGAAGGGAATGCATGAGATCCAGAAACGTAAAAAATCATTGCAGTCATCATCATCATCATCATCATCATCCCAAGTCTGTATCGGGGTGAGTAGGATCCAGAAGCAGATTGAGGGGAAACTAAGTCTGCGATCGACTCGAGAAATACTAAATATTTTGAGTTCTTTGTGCAATATCGTAAGGAAAACGGGCTTGTTGGTGTGTGGGACCTTGAGCAGAGGGTTATTCATTTAACTTTCACTCCTATTCATCATTATACAGGACACAAGAAGATGCAGTGTTGTAAAAGTCACTGTCACAGCTTACTTTCATTCTCGAACACCTTAGTCACACCATACTCGTTTCTACCACACCTCGCACTGTAACCTCACACACTCCACACCTCGCTCACACACTCTACATTCCTGGTTCGCGATCATACTTAGCACTGCCACACTTCGCACTACCCCACCTCACACACTTCTCTGCTGCCATACTACACAGTCACAAACACCTCCCAACCACACCTCACACCACGACAGTCACATCTCATAGTGCCATATCTGACAACCACACCACACACCACCACACACTCATACCTCATAGTACCACATCTCACAACCACACCTCAAACACACAGCGCACACAGCGATAACTCTCTTTCTCTCTCTCTCTCTCTCTCTCTCTCTCTCTCTCTCACACACACACACACACACACACACACACACACACACACACACACACACACACACGCCTTGGAGCGGTCACTGGAAACCTGAACAAAGTCGTATGTCGGCAATGAGAATAAACGAGGATAAAAACATTAAGATTAACCACGTCATGAAAGGATACGAGAAACCAATTGGGGTAAAATCCTTGGCTCGTATTCTCGGAGGTTAAAGAGGCTCCTAACACCTGTTCCTTGCCGATTCATTTTTTGGATGTTGCTGGTTAATATCGTTTTGTAAGTTACGTACGGAGAGGGTGGTGGGATGGGAGGGACTTAGTAAGACAGAAGACGAGAACAAGGTGTAATAAGCCAGATAAATCGCTTAGGAGAAGGTGCTAGTGAGCTTTCTTAACTCATGCGAATAAGGGTCCTTGTGTTTCATGCGTCAGTTTCAGTCTCCAAGAAGCGTTTCTCTCTCTCTCTCTCTCTCTCTCTCTCTCTCTCTCTCTCTCCCGATCACGTAATGCCACCAGGGAGAGGACTATACTCCTTTTACTCTAACTTGGCTGAGTGTTGACGATAGCATAACGCAAGGATATGATGCTAGTCACGAAGAAGTGCTGTAGAAAGAATGTCGAGCCTAAGCACGGCCTAATTCTACCAACGAACCAAGTTATCTACAAAAGGGTGAAAATTTGGGCCAGGTTAAGGTGAAAAGGGTATAGTTACATATTTTTAACCCATTGCTTAGTGTTTTTTGTAGTTTATTTTTACGCCTTGATTATTTTATTAATGTGGGAAGGAGGTGGAAGGAAACGGGTGAAAGGTGAGTTTTATTCCCGACTAGTTTCGCCTGTGGATTTTTCAGGTGTGTGTGTGTGTGTGTGTGTGTGTGTGTGTGTGTGTGTGTGTGTGTGTGTTATAACGCATTTGGAAGTATGAGGTGTGAATATGAAGATTGTGAAATGTGTCTGAGGATTGTGTGTGTGAGTGTGTGTGTGTGTGTGTGTGTGTGTGTGTGTGTGTGTGTTATAACGCATTTGGAAGTATGAGGTGTGAATATGAAGATTGTGATTATTTTATTAATATTAGGAGAGATTTGTAGCATTGAATAGATTAGTGAAGGCGACGTCTAACCCCTTCGGTTCAGATAATCAGTGTAAAACGAAATTATATATACGTAGACAGCAGTAATAGAATAAAACGAGGTATCACTGTAGGGGTAATGGACTCTATGTTAATGGTAAAAAATCTCGAGCCTTACACTTCACAAGGGGTAATGAGACTGGCTGTTATCGCTCTGTGCAACCCACCCTAACACCATTTCCTAAGCGATTTACTTTGTTTAACCTTACTCTCCTCTTCCGTGTTGCTTAAAATCTTCCAATGTCGCCTCCCTTCTAATATATAACGTGCAGAACGATATTAACCAGCCATATCTAAAAATAAGTCGCTAAGAAAGAGGTGTTAGGGATCTTCCTTACTCGACGAGAATATGATACACCTAGTTATCCTTTCGCATCGTCCGTCTGTTTTAATCCTCCTCCCAGTCCTCCATACTCGTCTTAGCAAACCAAAAATCGTTCTACCTACTCCTAAATCGTCCCAGATACCCCTAAATCGTCCCACGTACCCCCAAATCGTCCCACGTACCCCCAAATCGTACCATGTATCCCCCAAACCGTACCAGGCATCCCCCAAACCGTACCAGGTATCCCCCAAACCGTACCAGGTATCCCCCAAACCGTACCAGATACCCTCAAGTCGCCTCAGAGATCGCCAAATCGTCCCAGGTACTCCCAAAGCGTCCCAGGTACTCCCAAAGCGTCCCAGGTACTCCCAAAGCGTCCCAGGTACCCCCAAATCGTCCCAGGTATCCCTAAATCGTCCCAGGTACCCCGAAACCGTCCAGCGTCCCCAGCCCCCCAGGAGAACAATGGCTGGGGTTGGGAGCATCGTTGGCTGATCAGGTCCTTTGTGGGGTAATGGGCAGGGCGTCCCACCACCAGCCACAGTAACAATCCAACGCAACAGCTCCACTCACGGTGATTCCCTGTTGCTCCTGTTACTCGTCTGTTACTCTTTCTCCTGTTACTCTCTCCTGTTACTCTTTCTCCTGTCACTCTTCTGTTACTCTTTCTCCTGTTACTACCACGTGAGGCCTTAACCACTTCATTCTGATGACATGGCTTGCAGATGATCCATTACAACTGAAAATGTTGGGTGGGAGAGAGAGAGAGAGGGTAATGTTGGGTGGGAGAGAGAGAGAGAGAGAGAGAGAGAGCTTGAATTCTTTACTTAAACGTTTCGGGCTACAGGAGTTAGGTTCTGTGTGGTTCAAAACGTTAGAGAAAATAAAGCAAGGTCTCTCTCTCTCTCTCTCTCTCTCTCTCTCTCTCTCTCTCTCTCTCTCTCTCTCTCTCCCACGTAGCATTTCCGACTTGGTTTGTATTTTATCATTTCTTCCACCACACAACTTTCCTTGGCGTCGTATTTTATATTATTATTATTATTATTATTTTTTTTTTATTGGAGGTGGTTCTAGCCTTCAGTAACCCCCACCCACTATCAGAGGTGTGTTCTAGGTTCGGCTGAGGAAGCTCCCTATCACCTTTTCCTAAACGATTTATTTTTTTTTTACTATACCTTACTGTTCTCATTTGTTACATAAGTCCTTTCAATATCGCCATACTCTGCCTAAATAACGTACAGTAGGATATTAACCAAGATATTCAAAAATAAATCGCTAAGGAAGAGGTGTTGGGGAGCTTCCTGAACTGACGAGAATACGAAACTTAAGCTCGTATTCTCCGCGATAAAGGAAGCTCCCTATCACCTCTTCTTTAGCTATTTATTTTTGGATACGGCTGGCTAATATGGTTTTATACAGTTTTTATACAGTGTAGTGATATTAGAGTGATTTAATTAACACAGAATAGGACGGCAGGGTGTAATAAGCAAAATAAATCGCTTGGGAAAGGTGTGTTACGGAACTTCATTAACCGAGGAGAATATTCTTGTGTTTGAATTATATGAATTGACACAGAACAAGGGAGTAAAGCTAGGCAAAATAAATCGCCTTGAAAGAGGTGTTAGGGAGCTTCCTTAACGAATGGAATATTCTCGTATTTGAATGATTTAAACGACAGAGGAGAGGAGTAAGGAAGCGCAAAATAAATCGCTTGGAAAGAGGTGTTAGGGAGCTTCCTTAACGACCTGAACATTCTCGTATTTGAGTGATTTAAACGACAGTAGAGGGGAGTAGGGAAGCACAAAATAAATCGCTTGGAAAGAGGTGTTAGGGAGCTTCCGACCAAAATACGATCCCTGCCACACATTTACGATACCCCCAGAGGAATATAAGGGTAATATCGTTGTGTATTGTGAATATTCTTGGTATTGGGAGCACAGTCAAAAAAACCGAACGATATTGAAAGTGTGTGTGAGCGAACATTAACGAGATTTGTAACTGGTAATAGTGGTGATGGAAGGGGTGACTTGAAGCTTGTTTTTCCTATAAATATTGACCTTGCCAGAAGTGTTGGGTACTGAGACTGCGTAGGTGAAGTGTTGCTTAATAGTGTTTTTAGTTGGCGGGAGATAGGGTGCATTTTTTTTTTGGTTTTCTCCACACACACACACACACACACACACACACACACACACACACACACACACACACACACACACACACAGGTAGATAGAGAGAGAGATTCATAACATATCTATATCTACGTGAGAGGATGGAAATGTCACAAAATGTCTTTAGAGTGAGGTGGCTGCAGTATTAAGGACTATAATTAATTCCAAGGATAAATAATTAGCCAAAGCATCAAGTATGAATGGCCTAATTAAGGATGGACATAATTAAATAGTTCATGGCGTCCTTGTCAGACCCTGAGAGGAATTAGACTGCAAGGTGTTAGGGGAGAGAGTGTACTTTGATGTAAAATGGGATGAGCTCTTTTTATGGATATTTATAGTATTTACACACACACACACACACACACACACACACACACACACACACAATTAGGGGAGAGAGGAAGCTTTGATGTAAAATGGGATGATACTCTTTATATGAATTTTTATAGTATTCACACACACACACACACACACACACACACACACACACACACACACACACACACTAGAAAAATAGGTACTGTTATTCGTTTTCATTACAGCGGTATCGTTGTGGACTAGACCTTGTTGTTGTGGGGGCAGAGGTAAGAAAATCATCTCCCTCATCCGAAGCAAGATCACATAACAGAACTGCTGCGATGTTTAAATGTTACTGACAAACTGTTTAGCACGATTCCCCCTTATCTCATCTATTATTGCTACCGTCAATCTGTTTTCTCCGGCTCAGACGTGTGTGTGTGTGTGTGTGTGTGTGTTTGTGTGTGTGTGTGTGAAATGATTTGAAACTGTCTACATTAATAGGAAGCAAATGGGAAGTGTTCATAACCTTCTTGCTGCTGTGAGTATTATATCTTCAGCTCATTTGAGACCATTTGTAGTAAAAAAAATCTGAAACTATATTCATTAATCTTTTCAGTTTTGCAGTTCTTGTTACATTTTTGCTATCGGCACACGATTTTCTAAGCTCTGGAGATATGGTCGTAGTGGGAATGATAACTGGAAAAGCAGTGTGCAGTGAAAGGCATTGTGAAGGAAAGAGAGCAGTGTAAGGAAAGCTGTAAGAGAGTTTCTCGTTTGCTTAGGAAGCTTCAAACACCCGTCCATTAGCTACATGTATTGCCTATTTCACCTTCATATGCTCCTGTATTCCTTGTGCCTTTTTCGTATCAACAGAGCGGGCGAAGTTGCTTAAAGTTGAACACAAACATATTAAGTAAACTGGGTAGCCAAGGGGGAGAGTCGATGGGAAATCTAATGTAAGCGTAACATCAGGCAATAATGGGCATTGTAAGAGCGAACGGGCATGGTAATGGGCATTTTAAGATCAAGGCAGCACTTTAAAAGGTAATAAATAGAAGCAAGACCTGGCCATAAAATTATCACATCACTGCACAGGCATATGGTACTCTATGTGGCAGGGAATTCCAGAGTTACAATCAAGACAAAAGAGCGAAAGGGCGTGGTAATGGGCATTTTAAGAGCAAGGGAGCATTTTAGGGATATAAATAAAACCAAGACCTGACCCAAACATTATCCCATCACTGCACCGACATATGGTACTCTAGGTGGCAGAGAATTCAAGAGTTACAACCAACACAAAACGTCACTCCTCGGCTGACCGACGCATTTCAACTCCCTTTAGATTTATACCCAGTTCCTGACAAGGGGAACCAAAGGGAGAACAAAAACCCGTATTCTCTCACTTTGGGCTCCTTCCCCTTTCCCTCCGTACCTAAGCGATCGACCTTCTATTTGTCTAATTCGCCGTGTCTTGCCCGGGATCCGAAAGAAGCCCTCCCCCTTCTCTCTCGGTACTTTTGTGTTAGTCCCCCCTCCCCTCTCCATCCTCTATTTTTTTAGATCTATAATTCTTTCGAGGTGCATTGTGTCTTACGCAGTACACGTTTGCGCTTCTGTTCGAGAGTCTGGTTCCGAATTTACAAACCTTCTTGAGTTTAAGGCGTGTATTCCATTTTTTAAATTTTATCTTCACGCGTAAATCTATTAAATTCTTCACAGCCAGATTAGAGTTATATGAAAGCGAAAATAAGAATGCGAAAAGCAAAACTATTTCTGACAACACTAACTGCTGTGGCGACTATTGTAAGCTGATTGACTTTTTGAAAACGGTGACGTCGTTTTTGGTTTGTTATGGTTACTTCCAGTCGATTTGATTCAACATGGGAAGGGTCTCGAATATACAGGGTTAATAATTCTTTGTATCTAACTCCTCCACCTCACGAAAATTCTCTCCTAAGCTGTATAAAAGCGTCTGGAACTGGTTAAAAAAATATGAAAGGCGTAATCCATATTGAAATGACTGACCTTCTCTTGGTTTCTCATCTCTCCCATTTTACTCCAGCACACACCAGACGATTTTATTCAGCTGAGAGTGAGTCATAGGAGCCTTAGAACATTTTCACTCACCATTAACCCTCCCATGGCCGAAACAACTCTAGCATTACATTCCAGTTGAAGCCAGACGATTTTATTCAGCCCAGTGGAAGTCATGGAAGCTTGAGAGAGTTAAAAGTAAATCAGGAAAATAAAAAGGACTTCTGATAAAAAGTTACTAGTATGAAGGAATGTTTATTCTTCAAAGTTACTAGTATGAAGGCATATTTATTCTTCAAAGTTACTAGAGTGAAGGCATGTTTATTCCTCAGAGTTACCAGTATGAAGGTGTGTTTGTTCAAAGTTACTAGTATGAAGGCATGTTTATTTTTCAAAGTTGCTAGTATGAAGGCATGTTTACTCTTCAAAGTTACTAGTATGAAGGCATGTTTACTCTTCAAAGTTACTAGTATGAAGACAAGGTTATTATTCAACTTAGCTAAGATCCTTTATGAATACGTCTCCAGATGGACCATGGGAGAGGCTTGAGGAGTTTCCCAGTCTAGTGTCGGGGTTATTGAGAAGTGGAGAGCAGGAGGATACAGATGCATTATGAGGAGATGGGAGATCGGAACTGCCTCCCTTGTCCTCACTTTACCTTCCCCCTCCCCTCCCCTCTTCCCTCCTCCTCCGTAGTCCCCCTCTTCCCTTGTCCCCTCCCCTCTTCTCTTGTCCCCCTCTTTCCTTTCCCCTTCGCCCCCCTCTCCTTTCCCCTTCGCCCCTCTCTCCTTTCCCCTACTCCTTCTTTCATTTCCCCTTCCCCTTCTTTCCTTTCCCCCTCCACTTCTTTCATTTCCCCTTCCCTCCTCTTTCCTTCCCTCTCCCCCGCTCTTTTCATTCTCCTTTCCCATTTCTTTCCCGTATAGTTTGGAAATCAAAACGTAACTAGGTACACAAAAGGCCAAAAATAGAAAAATGGTTCCAACTAAAGAATATGGCTGGGACGAGTGAAATCTCTAAAATATCATTGAATATTACCGACACTGAGTGCAAGGTAGATATATAATTTCTGTTACCAAAAAATACAGGCTTTTAAACATGCCTTGCCACTCTTACATTATCTCCATCCCATCCTCTTCATCTTCTCTTTCTTCCTATTTTCTCTTACTTTCTCATACACTGTGGTAGGATATTCATTGTGATTAGTTCTGTCTTATTAGATAACCTCGATATACTATAGGCCAATAATTATGTCTCCCGTTATTCGTACCTCCTGTGTAATCCTATACACTCCTATGTACTCTCTCTCTCCCTATATTTCCCTCTTCTTCCTTTGCCTTTTTACCTTCCGTCTTTACTCCTCCTTGTGCCCCCTCTCCCTCTTTACTCCCTCAGTGCTCCCTCTCTTCCCCTGCTCTCTCCTTCCTCCCTTGCCTTCCCCCTCCTCCCTTGCCCCACCTCTTCCCTTGGCCCCTTCCCCCTCCTCCTAGGCCCCCTTCCCCCTCCTCCTGGCCACCTTCCCCCTCCTTCTGGCCCCCTTCCCCCTCCTTCTGGCCCCCTTCCCCCTCCTTCTGGCCCCCTTCCCCCTCCTTCTGGCCCCCTTCCCCCTCCTCCTGGCCCCCTTCCCCCTGCTCCTCGACCCCCTTCTCCTTCTCCCTCCCCTCCTCTCCCAAACTCGTCCCCTCCGAGGCAAGATAATGGAAAGTTTCACAAGGTATTACCCAGTACTGTAGCCCTTCCATTGTCCCCCACATTACGTCACAGGTACTTATCTAATTATTTTCCCATGCTAATGTACGGAAAAAATGGCTCTCCACCTCTCTCCCCGCCGCCTAAGAAAACTGTGGCAGGGCTCGGTGAATGGAGGAACGTTACCTGTGAACTGAAGCCCACTGTTATCTTGGACTCGTTGTTGATTAACCTTCTGGCCACGAAAATATTCCCAGCGATTTTATTCTTGTGATCTGGCCTCACTTTTTCTTTTTTTCTTTTTTTTAATTAATCTGGCCACGAAATGTTCTCAACTATTCCTGCTTTGGATTGGTCTTTTTTTTTTCCTCCGCATTCATTTTCAGTTTATTGATACCGAACTCTCTGATGTGGACAGAATCTTCTACTGTGTTATACTCCCTTCACAGTGTTTTTTATTATGTGATTGGAGTCAGACCTCTCTTTTTCTTCTTCTTTTTCAATTTATCGTATTGTACTGTTAATCTGTTGTTACAGCTTGGCATAGACGATGGAGAGATAGCAATTTTAGGCCAAGTTAAAGTACAGAGGGTGTTTAAACTATGAACTGCAATACAACGCTGCCATACTGAATCGGTTGAGAGTAGGAGAATGTATTTTAGTCTTACCTGCTGTCTTCCTCGTCGCCTGCAGCAAATCTATTTTTCCTCCCCCCCCCCCCTACTTTTTTTTTTTTTTTGAGGGAGGGAGAGAGAGAGAGGGAGAGAGAACTGTACCTATCACCTAGCTGGGCATTATTGACAAGCTTGGGTATTGAGGAACAGTAAATCAAACATTGCAGTGAGGTGCTGATATCATGGGGGGATGCTGATGTACCAAACAACATTACCAGTTTTCGCCTCTAAGTGCTGTATACGTAAGGGCGATAATGTTTACTATACATAAGGGCGAAAATGTTTACCAGTTTACTTATGTTTATCAGACAGCCGACGTCGAGCGAGGAATTAGTCATGTGGTGTTAAGAGGTAGCCAAGGGAAAGGGTTGACAGCCAAAGGACGTCAATTTCGCTTAGTTCTCCTTAACACCTGTCTGTTCTTATTTAGTCTAGGACTATTTCGGACAGGTGGGGATAGATATAGCCTTGATTAACCCCTCTACGTCCTTATTACTTTCCTTTTACTATGTTCGTCTTTACTTGACTTAGAGGACGTCTGTTTCACTTAATTCTCCTTAACACCTGTCTATTCGTATTTAGCCTAGGATTATTTCGGACTGGTGGGGATAGATATAGCCTTGATTAACCCCTGTAT
The DNA here is from genome assembly GCF_032717465.1 of Coenobita brevimanus. Taxonomy (NCBI): domain Eukaryota; kingdom Metazoa; phylum Arthropoda; class Malacostraca; order Decapoda; family Coenobitidae; genus Coenobita; species Coenobita brevimanus. The sequence continues at coordinate 1,902,806 of NC_137034.1, forward strand.
GCCTTTATTACTTTTATTTTTACTAGATTGGTCTTTACTTGACTTTAGAGGACGTCTGTTTCACTTAATTCTCCCTAACACCTGTCTGTTCCTATTTAGCCTAAGACTGTTTCGGACAGGTGGGGTTAGATTTAGCCTTCGTTAACCCCTCGACGTCCTTATTACTTTATTTTTTACTTTATTCGTCTTGACTTGCCTTAGAATAGAGCTGTGTATGTTGAGTTGGTGGATTTTGTTTCTAAATTTCTGAGCTGAATAAAATCGTCTGGTGTTAATAATAAAGTAAATAAGACACAATTGAAGTGAAAGTTTTTAGTATGAATTGGATGGTATGCCTCTCTCTCTCTCTCTCTCTCTCTCCACACACACACACACACACACACACACACACACACACACACACACACACACACACACACACACACACACACACACACACACACACACACACACACACACACACACACACACACACACACACACACACACACACACACACACACACACACACACACACACACACACACACACACACACACACACACACACACACACACACACACACACACACACACACACACACACACACACACACACACACACACACACACACACACACACCTGGCTAGAGGCTTCAGTGAACATGGGTTGTCTTGTGAGGCCCAGGTGATGGTGTCAACAGGTGTGAGAGAGGACAGGGAAGGTGGTGTATGTGAGGTTGTATTATGTGCGGTGGTGTATGTGGTATGGTGTTTGTGAGACGGAGTTCTGGAGGTTGATTATGTGAGGTGGTGTATGTAGATTGGTGTATGTTGTTTGGTGTGTATAAGGCAGTGTGAGTATGTGAAGCATGTGGGGATTGGTGTGTACGAATTGGTATATAGAGGTTGCTGTATGAGAATTGGTGTATGTGCAAGTGGTGGTGATATTGAAGTGATGGATGGGAACGATGAATGTGATGTGGTATGTGGGAGATGGTGTATGCGAAGTGGTATATGGAAGTGGTGTATGTGGGACGCTATAAGAGAGGTTGTGTATTTATATCCCAAAACAAATACACAAAAGTTTCTAAGTCTGCTCTCACAAAGTACCAGATTAACTTTATTTTTAGATTTATATATATTTCCATTCGCATTTTTTCATATTTGTGTTTTTACAAAGATTTTAGAGATAGTATGGTAAATTTTGGTCTATTTTAGTGTTAGATAAATATATTCACATTCAACATTTTAAGTATTTTTGTGTTTTCCTTGGTTTTAGGGATAATGTAGTCGGTTTTAGGTTATTTTAAGGTTTGAGATGTTTATTTTTACCAGTGTTTTAGGGTTAGTGTGGTAAATTTTGGTCTGTTTTCCGGACATATGTGAGTCGAAGGTGACGCGGGATGTCAGGGGTGGTGGGGGAAGAAGTGCACTCTCCCTGCCTCTCCGTCATAATACCCACACATCCACGTCTTTTCTCCCCGACCACCCGTCTGAAATGGTCACTTTTGAGGACCACGGGGGGCGACCGACTCAAGCTTCTCCCTCGCTACCTACCGCCATCTTAGCCCTTCCTTCACCCGGGCTTAAGGGCCGAAATGGAGGGGAATTTGTAGAGTTGGCCAAGGTTTTTATCCACCAGAGACCGAGGCAAAACTGGCCATGGTTGCTTGTATTGCCGCAGATTTGGGTAACGATATCTTTGTAGGGTAGCTGAGACTGCTAATGGTGGCCTACAAGGGTACCCTGCCCCTACCTACCTACCTACCTACCTACCTGCGTCAGCCTACCTACCTACGTACTTACCTGCGTCTACTACCTACCTACCTACCTACTTGCCTGCCTACTTTACCCACGTACCTACCTACCCACTTGCGTCTGCCTACCTAACTGCCTGCTTTCCTGCCTGCCTACCTCTGCACCTTTTTACTTCCCCCACCCGTCTCTCTCTCTCTCTCTCTCTCTCTCTCTCTCTCTCTCTCTCTCTCTCTCTCTCAAGCATTCCTAAACTACTAAAAAACAAAAAAAAATAGGGAGAAAAATGCCATGTGAAAGAGCACCATAAATAAATATCGTTACATTTCCTTCCATTACCTTTAGAAACACTCGATAAAATATTAATAATAATCCCCATTAATATTTTTTCTATATATATGTTGTTTTTATGAACAGAGGACACCTGTAAGATGGTGCATGGATTTTTGTTTTAACTTAATTTGTTTCCTTTTAATAAAATACATCACAAAAGTTTAATAATGTATATATAATTTATTTTTACAGGATATTCAGGCGTATTATCTTCTTATTTATTCTGTATTGAGGAACTGCACATTGAGGTCTCTCTGGGCGTATTCATGAAAAGTTTACCTAGTTGTGATTTTCTTGCGAATGCTCTCCCTTGTTTGGCTTTAATATCGATAACTTATATGATACCTTTGTGAGTTCAGAAGCAGTGTTGTGATGGTCAAGCAAGCCTTGTGTAATCATTTATATATATATACAGTTACATTCAAAAGTTCTTGGTATAGGAGCTTGAACTATCAGCCTTTGTACAATAGATACGAAAGGAATGCATAAGAAACAGTATGAACAAAATTTAGGACCACTAAGCTAGATACTCGATGGCTTAAAGAAACTCGTAACTGTTAATATATCCTACTCAAAGAGGCATGCATTAAACTACAGACTACTGGTTTCAAAATGTTCTTTAAAATAGAAAACAATCTCAACAGGTGGTCGATGGTTTCACGTAGAACCCTGTAGCTAATAAGTGATCGATGGTTTCACATAGACATCTGCTGCTAATTTCGTTTTTTCTTTGTACAATTATTTCTAAATCAATTACCTCCTTGATGTATTGCCTAAGTTCGTTCTTCATGCCGTACTGGGAATATCACTAGCCCTATGCAACTGTGAATATTAATTGAAGAATATTTTCATAGTTTTGTCCACTGTTGCAGAATAAAAAAATGAAAGGTTGTGAAGATATGTGATTGATCGAGTGTGCTTGTGTGCCAAAGAGCGAGGTAGGATATCTGTTGTGTGTGTAATTCTCTGTGCACGTAGATGTCTGTGAATGTGATAGAGATAGAAAAGAGATAATGAGACTGTGAATTGTGTGTCTGTGTGTGTGTGTGTGCGTGTGTGTGTGAGAGAGAGAGAGAGAGAGAGAGAGAGAGAAAGAAAAAAAATATTCTTAACGCTCACACCTTCCCATGACTCACTCTACCAAATAAAATCGTCTTGCACAAGCTGGAATAGATTACTAGGTGTTGTCCCGACCATCAGTGGGTTACAGGTGACAATATGAACACCAAGGAACCTATAACTCACTCCCAGATTAGGAAAATCGTCTGATACTGGGAGGCATAGAGGTGGAGAGAAAAACGTGAAGATAAAAAATAAACTCAATTTTAACGACAAACTTATTTTTATCATCAGGAATCGTGTTAGGTCAAATTTTTCATTATAATATTTTACTTTAAGTGAGGATAACGTGGATAAAGAATTCAATGTTTAAGCTTAAGAATCTGTATGAATATGGTACCAGAGCTTTTGATATTTTAGATAAGTCAGGTTAACATGTATAAAGCACTCAGTAAATTGGATAAGCTCAAGAATTTGTGTGAATATGGCACCAAAGCCCTTAATATTTTTTGGTAAGTAAGGACATGTATAAAGGATTCTGTAAACAGCTTAAGCTCAAGAAAATGTGTGAATATGGTACCAAAGCCCTTAATATTTTAGCCAAGTAAGGACAGCATGTATAAAGAATTCTGTAAACAGCTTAAGCTCAAGAAAATGTGTGAATATGGTACCAAAGCCATTACACTCAGGCTTTACTGACTATCGATTACCTGATCTGATGGGAGGGGGGTCGAGATTACAGTGCAGTACAGGGTTGTAACCGAGGGCACATAATTCTGTACAAAAGACCACGGCAACAGTATAACCAAGTGGCACATAAAATTGAATATTACACTAGTACAAACTGAATTCCAGGTATCTGATGTACTTAATGGCCAAACGCGATGCCAGAGATGTACATTTGTGCTCAGAGATCGAGGTAGGAGGATTTGTACAAAGGGAGATACGTGCTAACCCACAAGGCATACCAGGGCTCAATGGAGAGGTTGGGGGTAAATAAGAGAGGTAAATATGACTCCTATAACTCGTACTAAATTATGTATTATTATCTGCTTTTATTGCTTACTCGCATTTTCTCTCTCTCTCTCTCTCTCTCTCTCTCTCTCTCTCTCTCTCTCTCTCTCTCTAAATATGACTTGTACAACCCATATTAAATTATGTATTATATGCTTTTATCGCTTTCTCTCTCTCTCTCTCTCTCTCTCTCTCTCTCTCTCTCTCTCTCGGGTGTGTGTGTGTGTGTGTGTGTCTGTCTGTCTGTGTCTGTGTCTGTGTTTATGTGTATATGTATCTGTGTGTGTGTGTGTGTGTGTGTATGTGTGTTTGTGTGTGTTTTCTTGCTCTCTCCAGACGATTTTAGTCAGCATGGGGTATAACTTCCATCCAAAGAGATTAAATAAACCCTTAACAAAAACCTCTTAATTTCAGTAGGGATTTTTTAATGAAGAAAAACCGTCTAAGCAAAATTCAACAAAAAATCCTTCTCTTGAGCCTGAGAGTATTAGGAATACTTCCCCTTGTCCTGGTATACTGTTCCACTTAATACCAGATGATTTTATTCAGCTGAGTAATAAGAGAGAGAGAGAGAGAAATTTAGATCCTTTATAACTCCCCATCCGGGACACAGTAATATTAGGGGAGAGAGAGAGAGAGAGAGAGAGAGAGAGAGAGAGGGAGCAATCACATCCGCCGACAATGGATGGGGGAGCCACCTGAATACTCACCGCAAAATTTATGAAAACGTCAATCGGAGAGAACGTTATTTCGAGTCCCGGTTGCGAGGGTGTGTGTCAAGCTGATTTCTACGCATCGAAAATTATTAATCGATGGCCAGGCTACAAGACCAAGGGAGTTCGTAACATGTTTTGGTTAGCAGTTTAGTTTCCACCTTAATATAACCCTTGTCTGAAATTTGGACCAAGGGAAGGGCTTAGAGCAGATTCCGTAACATAATCTGGTCAGTGGTTTAGTTTGCTCCTTCATATCCACTTTGAATGTTGGACCAAACGATGTGGTCTCCTTGTCTTAGAGTAGACTTCGTAACGTATCTTCGTTTGCGATTTTATTGCAGTGCTTTGAGATTGTTAACAGTTGTAGAGACACATGGCAAGTGTGGGAAGGAGGGTGGAAGGGAACACGGTGAAATAGAGGTGAGCTTATTTCACCTGTGTTTCCTTCCATCTCCTCCAAAAGTTGTTAACAGTATTACCCAGGTGAAAAGCATGGAGTTGGAAGCTTAGAAGTTGCTCTGATAATTCTAAATACTCGTATATCTGTTGCAGCTGTTTTGTACTGCTGTTGTATTTATTATTGTCCTGACATGTACGAAATATGATTATTGTTGCCAAGGTAAATGGCTGATAAATACTGATACCAAAGTGAATAAAGTGATTTCTGGAAGCCAGGTGTTGATTTTGTAGAAATGAATCGATTCATGGTTTCTCGTGAGGTTATTGTTGCTGTGGACTGCTGAAACTATGGTCATTACAGCAACGGTACAAGGTTGATGTTGCTGTTAATGTCAGGACAGAGGTGATAATGTAAAGTTCTTGAAATGTGATATATTACTGTGGAGGTATAATAACTTCCTGATTTATGGTGGTATGGTGACTACAGCAAAATGTATGGTCAGGTGTGATGTGGTTGATGTTATTGTTGGTAGTAGTTGATATTATTGTGATATTATTGTTGATGTTATTGTTGGTAGTAGTAGCTGATATCAAGATGACGCCTTGAAACTTGATGTCGTTTTTATGAAGCTGTTTGGGCTGTATTATTTTTGATGCTACTTTTTTCTTGTTATTCTTGTGGACCGGATGAAGTACTGGGAGCATTTGTGTGCATGTTCTTTCTGTTGGAGGCATTTAATACTGTCATCATTAAGCAGGTAGCTCGAGTTTTCTAGTATAGTTAACACCAGTCGATTAATTCAGCTGAGAGTGAGTCATAGAACCGTAAGAGTGTTAAGTCCTAAATTAGTTACAATAAAATTAACTTCTATTTATCTGCCACCTGCTGTGTAATGCTGATATTCCAGATCCTCCATTTTTCCTGTATGCCTAACTCTGGGTATCGGTTTAGCAGTTCGTTCCCTTATGCCCATCAGTCCTCCTACGTGCCACAGATCTTCACACTTTACTACTTCTGCACCAACACCCATCGTCCACTTTGAATACATGCTAGGACTGTCTCATTGAGGGCTGATGCGTTGGTATTAGTGGGGGTGGCTTTATGACACGTCGGTGGGCTCTGTGGAAAATCAGTAATGTCTGTTTTAAAGGAATTCCATTCACCAGTCTGTCCCCAACCCTACCCTGATTTCGAACTTGAGGTATTTCAGACAGATGACTCTAACCACTCGTCCATCACCACCCCACTACTAACTGTACTAGAAAACATACACCCCAAAATCCTAACGTATAACTAGAACTGTCTTTATCAATATAGCAGAAATATAAAACCAATTTGATTCCCGAGACGAAAAATATGTAGTGGCTACCGGAAGTATTTGGATGAATGGGACGAAAATTCCACACACTTCAAGATGAGTAGCGAGGGTGAAATAACAGGTCTTAAAGATGGCTCGGGTCTGGTATTCACGATCTATAATATTTGCCTTACCTTTTGAAAGACGTCGATGAGAGAGTTGTGTGAGTAAATATGAATGAGGGTTTTGTAAGAGTCTTGGTTATTAGGAGACACTTGGATGTGTTTGTCGATGAGTAGTAGTAGTAGTAGTATATAAGTAATGTAAGTAGTAGTAAGAGTAGTAGTAGTAGTAGTAGTAGTTATAGTAGTAGCAATCCCAGGCTCATCAGTGTAAACCTAGTGGACTGCAGGCTGAAGTTACCTTTCTCCAGCCCACTATCCTCTCTTTGAGGGATAGGGAATTGGGGGACGTTTGTATAACCAAGCAGTTGAGAGTCTTTATCGATACGAGAGTCTTGATAAAGCTGATTGATATACAGCCATAATTACCAGTAAAGAGTTGGGAATCTTCATCGATAAGAGAGTCTTGCGGTAATGAGAAGAAAGCTGTTAGAAAGAGTCTCGTATGAGTAAATATGAGGGTGACGTCGTGCCCTCCTTGTCAGTGGATTTTATTGTAACACGATGAGTCTTGCCATGAGTAACGTAAAATCAATTCCCCCTCGCGGTCTGCAGCAGAACAGTGTAATTTTCTATAGTATGATAGAGAGATATAACATCGTGTGAAGTGTGATAACGATGAGATTTTTGTATAAGTAGATAAATCAAGGTTTTGACTGTTGATGGATTGCTGTGAATATTTGCCAGTTTTGTACTGGTAAATATAAATGAGATATACAACATTGGAATTATTAGTGGGATCTCGTGGATATTTACTCGAGCGAGGCAAGGCGATGACGAGGAGAGAGTGTGGGAGTGCGAGTGAGGCGAACCAGGACAGGTGTGGGTGTGGGAAGAGTGTTGAGTGAAGGAGGTAGTGCAAGGAAAGGAAACGTGTTTGAAGTGCAGAGTGAAGGTTTGAGAGAGGAAGTTGCAGTGGAAATGTAGAATGAATGAGTTTGTGGGATGAAGTTGTAGGAAAGGGACTAATTAAGATGTTTGGTATACTTTTAAGAGGAAAGGGAAAGAGAGACCATAAAATTGGCGGCTTAAAGAGAAAAATTTTTGCAAGGAGAAAGGAGATTTGAGGATAATGTTTGAAGGTGAATGAGTGTCAGAGGTGGAAGGAAGATTGAAGGTTGGGAAGATGAAATACAAGGCAAGGGAAGTTTTGGGAATGCCGAGGGAATGGGTCTGACATAGCAAGTTGTAGGGGAGGTGAGGGAATGGGGAAGGTTTGGGCCTGGAAAGTGAATGTATATGAGAATGACAGAAGCGAGGGAAAGGAAGACTTGGGAATATGGGAGGAATTTGAGGTGGAAAGATTTTTTGTAAATGGGTTTAGAGGGAGGTGGATGTGGAGAAGGGTGAAGAGTGTCGAGTGAGGGTGCGGGTAGGGGAAGGGGAGAAGGAAATGTAGGGAAAGGGAATACTTGGGAGTGCAGAGTGAATGAGTGTGAGAGAGGAAGTTGCAAGGGAAGGATTTAAGATTTTCCGAATAAACTTAAGAGGGAAGAGGAAATGTGAATTAAGGTCTTACAACAGAAGGGTAAAGGAAGTTACAGAGAAGAGAATGTAACTTTTTCAGAATAAAATTAACCTATTCAATGTGAGAACGTAAGAGGGAAGGATGAAGTTGCTAGAAAATGGTGTATTTGAGAGGAGGGAGAGAGAGAGAGAAGGGCGGTGGGAACTGCATTTTGGAGGGGTAGTCAGTATTTTGATGAGCAGATTTAGTGAATAAGTGAATGTAATTGTAGAGTGAAAACATAACATTGTGAGACAAACAGCCTAAATATACGGCCATGAATTGTGCAGTAGATCTGGGGACTATGCGGACGTGGCTGTACGAACTGAGCATACATGTGTACGTGGCTATAGAGTAAAGGTTATAGGCGCAGGGAGAGAAGGGTGGGGTCATGGGTAGAGTGGAGAAAGCGGTAATGGCCGATAATGTGGAGTGGATGACGAATGACGTGGAGTGACCTGGCCAGGGCGGAGGCAAGAATGTGAGAGGGACCGAGGATTAAGTCGGGGTGAATATGAATGAGAGGTGGGGAACTTTGCATAGAAGTATCTGAACGTCTGGAATGAGGAAACACAGTTGGAGAGTGAGGAATGAAGGAGACGGTGGGGGGGTGATGATATAGTGGTTGAGCGTTTGAATGCCTGTTGAAAAGAACGTGAGCTCGGTCACTAGCTGTAGGGAACAGTTTTTCGGATGTTTTTTTCTTGTTAAGGGTGCAAACTTATATTCTACAACCCTGCCTCGTATGTTTTTAAAGCATCAATTATACGGTAGCATTATCAGCGTTTGGTATTAGTTCCGGAATGGTGACATGTGAAGGTGTGTGTGTGTGTGTGGCTCCGTAATATAGTGTGCTGGAGGACTTTTAGACCTTAGAGACGCATTGAAGCGTAGGAACGAGTAAAGTAGGGGAGTCTTTTTTCTTCAGGGAGCGGGGGAAAGAGGGATTGGCTGCCCCTCTTACCGCCCCCATTCGGTCAGCTTATTTCTTTATATGGTACATAACCCAATCTGTGCAGTGTTGAACTTATATGCATTTTATTTCTTGCCATTGCTATTGCCAGCTGGGAGAATCTTTACACAGCTAATTAATTAATGTTGTCGATGCTGAAATGATATAAAATACAAAAACGTTGAGGTATCGTATGTAGATTATATGTAAGAGTTGGTAAGGATCCCGCCACTCTTACACGAAAACGTTGTTCAAGAGTAAAGGGGGGAAGGGGTGAGTCAGAGGGGTGAGGGTTAATGATCATATTCTTATCGTTATAGGTGACTCCATAGCACTTCATCGTTACCAGTGTAATTCTTCATACAGCTCGTTAATTTTACAAACACTCTAAGTATTGTCTTATGTCTTTTGTATGCAGTTTGGTTCTGTAATGAGAGGACATGAATAACATCCAAGAGTATATTTAGGCGTGATGTATAAATAAGAGTATAAAGAAGAGGTGCTAGAAAGGCCCCCAGAGCTGAAAAGAACAAGTTGCCTAAGACTAGTGGAGGATAAGGGGGAAGGATACGGGAAGAGGTGTGGTAGGGATAGGGGAAAGAGGTGGAAGGATAGGGGGTAGAGGAGGTGGGGTAGGGATAGAGGAAGGAGGGAGATGGGTAGGGGCAGGAGAGGCTGGGGATGGGTAGGGGAAGGAAGGAGAAGGGTAGGGGGCAGGGGAGGCGATGTAGGGATAGGGGAAGGCGGGAGGGTTGAGGAAGGCGGGGGAGTGAATGGCTAAGAGTGCGGAGTGATGTCTGGCCAGGAAGATGGTGTTCATGATAGGCCTAGAGGTTCATTAGGGTGGATTCAGGAGGGACCCATTTCTCGAGGGGCCCCCCACTAGGAGCCCCGGAGACTCCCTACACGGGGCCGCCACGCCCGATGGGGGGCCCCGCCATGTTGGCAGATTATGGTCTTTGAAATAATTGGCGTCGACTTCTAACTGCTGAATCAGGGACGTCGTTAGGAGCCATCGTGAATTAGGGTTGATCTTGTCGCGTACTGAACCGCCATATTGTTCACACCAGAAGCTTGGGTCTTGTGGGAACCTGGACTAAGATTCACAGACAACTTACGTTTCTGAGTCGTACCTAAGATTTGTTTCCCCAGTAAGGACAAGGGAATGAAACTTAAAAATCTTCCTGTCCTTTGATCTTGAAAAAAAAAAAAAAAACGATTAATTTCCCATGTGTAACTGTTTTTTTTTCTCCTTGGCCCAGATTTTCGTCCTTTTGCAGTGGCAGTTTTGTGGTTCTACATTCTTCCCATAGCACTTTTTCTTGACTAGCGTCATATTCTAATCCCTTGTTATAACTTAAGATGGAGAGACGGCAAATTTACTTCTAGTTAAACTGAACAGGTCATAGGATTTCTTTTCCCAGTCAGGCGTAGAAAAAGGGACTACAGAATCTCCTTAAGTCTTGCCGACCCTGCAGAATCAAACTTACGAATAAATCCATGGACATAACTACAAATTTGGGAGGAGAAAGACAAGGAAGGAGTACCACACAATCTTCATATAAAATAGCCTTACGATTAATTTTCAGTCGTAGCTATGATTATTTTTTGTAAGAAAGAAAATGAAAGAAAGACCCAGAATCTTCACATGAATTTTGTGTGGGCTAGTAAAGGAGACAATGAAAATTCCTATAATCCGTATTCTTGTCGGGTATGGAAGCTCCCTAATACCTCTTCCTCAGGTATTTATTTTCGAATCGGCTGGTTGATATAGTATTGTGCCCTACATGTAGAGAGTATGGAGGTATTAGAATGATTTAAGCAACACATAAGAGGATAGTAACGTATAATAAGGAATATAAACCGCTTTGAAAGAGGTGTTAGGGAGCTTCCTTAACTAAAGAGACAACGACCCAGGTCTCTTGCTCTTTCCGGAAGAACAAAGTTACTGTTAATTCCATGTAAGAAAATAAAAGTGCAAGATCTTCCTATACCTCTGATTCTTCATAACAAAACCGAATTACGAGATGAAAAAACTAATAACCTCGTGAAACCCAGTCATAGAGGCATCAAGAAGAGGACAAAATCTTCCTGTACTTCTAATTCTTCGTTAATAACAAAGCTTAGAGGGAAATAAACGTGAGTCTCAGTCGAACAGGCATCTGGAAAGCGGACAAAATCTTCCCCTACCTGTGAGTCTTCGACAATAACAAAGCATAGATGGAAATAATAGTTACTTTGCGAGTCTCAGTCGTAGAAGAACCAGGGATGCGGATAAAATCTTCCTATATCTGTGATTCTTCGTCAATAACAAAACTTAGAGAGAAATAATTGTAACTTTGTCTCAGTCGTAGAGGCGCATGGTAAGCGGACGCCCCACACCCCACCTTCCCCTAACCCCCGCGCAGGCGCACCAGGGCCCCGCCAACTACACATTAGCCCGTAAATGGTTTCTGAAGGTGCGAGGTTGGAGGTCACTGGGTGCTTGGGCAGCTAGGGGGGGAGGTGGAGGAGGGGGGCGGCGTTCCCTACCTTGAATCCTTCAGTACCATGACGTTCATTTGTTTTTTTTTTTATTCTTGCGAACTTAGGAGGATTTTATTCACCCCAGGCCGACTTTTTGATCTGGATAATCTTTAATTCTTTCTAAGTCAAATAAAATCGTTATGCGGAAGTGAGAGAGAGAGAGAGAGAGAGAGAGAGAGACAGACAGAGACAGAGACAGACAGACAGACAGACAGACGGACAGACAGAGACTTGAGTAAAAGCTCGCCTACATTTCTCTCCCATCAGTAGCAGTGAGGGTGGTACATAAACTTTTTTTTTTTTTAATGATAGCAAGAAAAAGCAAGTGACAAAAGAGAATGAGAAGGAAGGATATTCTCTATCGTTTGGGGGGAAGTCAGGACCAAGGAAAGCAGGTCACCACACTGGCACGAAACTCATCTAATTTTGCTCATATCTATACGTCATTGTATTGAAGGGGTTAAGCTCGTACTGTTCGTCTCAGGAAAATTGAGTCCCGTTTTGTCTGTCCTCCCACTCCAGGCATCTCGAAATGAGCCTGTATTTATTCTGCCTCTCTTTATTTAACATTACTTTATAAAGCACTTTTTCCAGAAATCTTTGCACAATAAAGCCAGTAAACTCCACACGGACGCTTGAAAAACAGTAACCATAGTATAAATATTTAAAAAGTTGCTGTGAATGCAATAATAATAATAACCACCACCATTATCATCATCATCATCATCATCATAATCATCATCATCATCTTAACTTCGAAAGGGGATACACTGATTTCGGAGGGCGGTAGATGGTATATCACATCTGCTACATTAAAATCGTTAGATGGTAACAAGATTTTACTGAACACTAAATGAAGTGCAGATGCCAAAGAGGTTAAGGAAGATTTGAGTAATGTAATGCATTACTGATTGGTTGTGATGAAAGTATGTTCAGTAAAAGAAAGTACTGTATAATTAACGATACATCATTATTTCGTAAACACACACACACACACACACACACACACACACACACACACACACACACACACACACACACACACACACACACACACACACACACACACACACACACACACACACACACACACACACACACACACACACACACACACACACACACACACACACACACACACACACACACACACACACACACACACACACACACACACACACACACACACACACACACACACACACACACACACACACACACACACACACACACACACACACACACACACACACACACACACACACACACACACACACACACACACACACACACACACACACACACACACACACACACACACACACACACACACACCAATTCCTTTCGAGGTGAACCAAAATACCCAATAATGAGACGCCATCAAAGCACCCTGTGACCCATGTACAAAAAAAAGATATAAAAAAAGGAAAAATAAAAGGACCTAAGCATTCCAACATCAATAATAGTCTATAATTTAAGTGCAAAGTGTCAGAAATTGCGAGGAGAATATGAGGTGTTTTTTGCCTAAGAAGCATATAAACACCCCACTTCCTGTACCACCATCAATATCTCAATTACGCTCTAGGGAAGTATCGTGGCTATTGGTCATTAATACACAGATGTTTACGAGATAATTACGGTATGGAAATGAAGGGGCATGACGTAAGTAATATGTTTATCCACACTGCCCTGTACACACATTACCTGCCCTCAGAAACATTCATTAGCATACCTCTGACACACCTGTTCACACCTATGAGAAAGGCGCTGGTGGTGGTAATAGCATGAGGGGAATGTAAGGCAAGGTGTGTGTCAGGGGGAGTATGGGGGTGGGGTAGTGTGTGTGTGTGTGTGTGTGTGTGTGTGTGTGTGTGTGTGTGGGAGAGAGAGAGAGAGAGAGAGAGAGAGAGAGAGAGAGAATGGTGACATATACACACCACATAGACTACTCAGTATCTCTAAGCCATTCGTCCTTATCATAAACAGAGGGACTTTTTTTACTCTCTGATGATGTAAAAAAAAAAAAAAAAAGAGAGAGAGAGAGAGAGAGAGAGAGAGAGAGAGAGGTGGAGAATGGGTACAAAATTTGGAGTTCCTCTTAAACTATATATTTAAGAGAAGAGGTGGAGCGTGGGTACGAGATGTGGATGTGCTCTTTAATTATGTAAGTTTAAGAAACGAGGTTGAGTAGGGGTACAGGATATAATGAAGTTGCTCTCTAATTATATAAACAAAAGAGATGGATTGTGGGTACGTGGTATAATGAAGTTGGTCTAATTATGTAAATTTAAGAAAAGCGATGGAGTATGTGTAAGAGAAAAGATGGAGTTGCTCTCCAGTGTATAAATTTACGAAATGTTATAAGGTATGGATAAAAAATATAATGGGCTGTGGTTATGTTTTATCAAGGACTAAATTTAGGGCCGTAGCGTACATGAACCGGGATGACATTTTTCCATCTGTCCGTCTGTAATTTTCTGTCCGTCCGTCCGTTCGTGTATCCCGTCTGTTAACGCACTAGCCGCCGCAATTATGAAACGATTTTGACGATTGATGTGTCTAATGAATCCTTCCCACCTGACTATGTACCCTTGTCGTAGTGGCCAAGACGCCGAGAGCATTCCTAAGGTCATAGAAATAAAAAAAAAAAAAATGTTTATATTTACAAGAATATGGGCATAAATAAATAAGTACGTGCCTCTTTCTCTAACTCAGTTGGTAGGGGAGGCAGGCAGTGAGGTAAGTAGATATGTATGTAGGTAGGTAGGTAGCTTGGTAGGTAAGCAAGCAGGTAGGTAGATAGGGAGGTGGGGTGGGGAGGTAGGTGGACAGGGAAGAAAGGAGCTTGGCAGAGAGCTTGATAAGAAAATCGGCAGGGAGGTAGGAAGAGATGTAGGGAGAGTGGTAAGCACAGTTTAGACTTTGACTATTCAGGAAATGTGGTTCAGTTCCTCACCTGAGAGTGGTGTGCAAGGTAAGCTACCGGACTTTGGCCCACGTCACTCCAATGGTAGTACCTCCCGGGACGGTGGTACCCAATCACCTACTACCTTTTTGGTGAGCTAAGAGGTGTTTATATCTTGCCCATGGGTGACCCGGGACTAAGTAGGGCAGGGCCGTCTATCATCCCTGCACGAGGCACATGCTCTGTCCACATACACCATTATTTCTATACTTACTTTTTTTTACAATAAATTTCAATGTTTTTTTTTCTTCTCCCCACAGGTGAGTGTTACGAGGTTACATCCCACTCGCTGTCTCACACGGCTTTTTATGGTAAGTGTTTCCATAATTCACAGGATTACAATGGGGTAAAATGGGGCATGGGTCCGAGTTTGGGTGTGCTATGGGCAGGCATCCCTGAGCCTTGCCTGGGCTGTGTTTTCAAGGTTAAAGCATGGGTGTGAGACAGAGGGAAGTAGAGTAAGAATGCGGATCAGATGAAAGTTTAAAGTGTGGGCACGGGATTACAATGGAGAATGGGTAAACACTACATAGTACTTTTTATGGGCAAACGTCCCAGAAACTTACAGTTTGTTTTAGGGGTTGGGATGTGGAGACCAGACTGTAAAGTGTCATGTGTTGAAAAAAAAAATTTGACCAAGGGTATCCTATTAAAACGCATTATTAATTTTATCCTTTCTAATTATAGGCGATTTTATTTAGCTTAGGAGAGACGAGTACAAATTTACATCCTCCACTACTAGGGTCCTTAGCTTAATAAAATGGTCTGCTACCAATAAGAATAAAACAATGTTATAGAACCAAAGTGATCGGGCGAAAGGGTGAGGTATTTGAGTTAATTTTTAAATTCTGGAGCATCTTTAGGAATTAAGCTGTCCGTCACTCTCTCACCAGCAGTTTTTGTTAACGAGACGCTCAGCTTCCACAGAATATAGCAAAGTCCCATTTAAAGGCCCTTATGGTCCCGCGTCTAATACTTTTGCACTTATCTGATGAAACTGGGCGACTCCCACAACATGTCTACTAAGTCATGTTGCATAAATTGGAGGACCCGTAATTATGAGGAGGACTGAGTCTCCTTGGTTCCTGTCGATTCGGCCGTCTACTCTGCCTTTGGTTCCTTCTCCCTTGCATTAAAAAAAAAAAATGAACTGAGAGGGGTTAGGGATCTTTGCCAGCTAGAAAAAATACTAGATATGAGTCTTCTTGGTTACTGTCAATTCATCCCTCTACTCTGTTGGTACGTGGTCATCAGCTGAAAGAGGTTAAGGATCTCTGCCAAATTAGAACAAACGCACTATAGACAGGTTAGTAAGCAGACGGCAGAATAACCTTATGTATTAAGTTTTACGCGGTATTGGGTGGGTGGAGACCGTACTGGAAGGCTGGAGGAGGTGGGATTAGAAAAGATCCGTACTCCACAGGGCGCCACCTCCTTCCTGACGATGCTAACTAGGCGGCCCCTGGTCCCTGGACGCTGGTCAGGGGTGCAGAGGAGGGAGAAGAGGAGGGAGATTGAGGGAGGTAGGGATATGAGGAAAGAGATAGGGAGGGAAAGAGAGGAGAAAGTACAGAGGAGTGCGAAGGAAAGTAAGGATCAGCGAGCTTAGTGAGGGAGGGAATTATAAGGAGGGAAAGGGAGAGGATGAGGACGACGAATAGAGGAAGGGCGACAGGAAAGGAGAGGAGGAGAAGAAGAGGGAGGGGGACAGAGAGAGGAGAAGGAAAAGAGGAAGGGGGAGAGGATGAGGAAAAGAGAGAGGGAGAGAAGGAAGAGGGGGAGTGAGAACGCAAACCCACCCTCAGGATCATCGTTACTTGGGCTAAGGAGTCTTCGTAGAATATATAGGCGACTTTTTCCATGACATTAAATGCTATTATGAAGTTGGTCGTTCCCCTGTCCTTATTCTTACGATCACCACACGATTTACAGTAGTTTAAGATACGTCTAGTAATGTAAGGAAAAATTAATACAGAAGCTATATCAGACACACGCACAGTATCTTTGCCTTATTACTTCCACGGCCAGACGATTATTCTCAGCTCAAAAGGGACCTCAGAAGGGGAAGTAACATAACTATTGCGCATTCACTCTCACCTAACGAAGTCCCTTAACTCCTTTCAGCTCAGTTGATGGCCTAATGAAGTCAGATTGAAGGGAAAATTTGACTACTAACCAAGGAGACTCATTCTTGCTTCATAGCTAAGCCTCATCAAAGTTCACGTAACGGTGACTTAGTGTTTTATTTGTGAAAGCGGCTCAGTTCCCCCAAATGAAAATAAACTGAGTAAAATTAAAATGAGAAATGTAAAACTGATCACTTCCCCCCTCACTAGTAGCATCAAAAAGACGATTCTTACACACACACACACACACACACACACACACACACACACACACACACACACACACACACACACATCACGACATTTATTTCCTGCTACCACGTGACACTTACAGTAATCTTGATAGTTATAATATCTAACCTAGCTGAAGAAAAAAGCAAAGCAAGTAATTTCGTTAATAAGTGACAATAACAGATACTTCAGAAATAAGCACACATTATCTTGGCACCGGGCGACTTTGTTTAGGTAGGAAAGACTGAGGAAGAGGAGGGGAGAGGGAGTAGAAGACCGAGGATGAGACGGAGGGATGGAGTAGAGAGGTATATGAGAGAGGGGGGTGAAAGTTAGGGGGAGGGCAGCGAAATGGCTGGGGTCAGGGCAACATGGAGGCGATTTGTTTGTGACCACCCCAAAAAGGATCAAGGCTTCTGGCTATAGGTAGATAGATAGGAAAGACTTATTATAGTGATGGGGATATAAAACAAGTAATGAGGCTTAAGAAAAATGTATAATTAATCGCATCTTCACAAGTGCCTCGAGAAGAGAGCTTACATCACAAACACGCCCTCGCCACATTTATTTTCGTCCGCCTCTCGTATGGGTGAGGTGTGAGGCTGCTTTGAATATTAGATTATAGTGCGTCGCGACCTGCCTAGCACAGATATAGAGCTGCCAGAGAGAGCCACTAGTAATCAAGCTCTGTGTCGTTCTGTCTCTACTTCTTTACGTATAATCAAGAAGTCCTATTATTTCACCTTTACTTCATGGTTCCCTCTGTTATACTATAGGCTACTCTTTTCACCCTAACTTGGCCTAAAATTACCATCTCTCTATCATGAATACTGCTTATAACAATAGCTTATCACTAGAATATGATGCTAGTCATGAAGAGGTGCTATGAAAAAGTTGCAGATTCGTAGCACTATTTTTGCCACTGGGCTACATGAAATAAGCTGCAATAGGATAATAATCTGGGCCAAGTTACGGTGAGATAACTATAGGATTCCTAAACATAAAAATCAGATGGAAGGGGAAGAACAGTGGAAACGGCGAAGGTGAATATGGACGGGAGTAAGAGGAATGGGGACGTGAGTAAGAGAGAGAGAGAAAAAAAAAAGAGATAAAAGTCCCTAAACATCAAGAAATTTAAATGAAAAAAGGCAGAGAGAGAGAGGGAGAGAGAGAGAGAGAGAGAGAGAGTAAATAGGGGGGATAAAAGAGGAATATCGGAAGGGAACGTAGCAGAGGACTAAAATAATTTCTTTGTGTTTACCTTCGCCCCGTTAGATCGTAGGGGAGACAGGGCTGCCACCTAATCCTTCCCTCCCTTAATATTCCTCCTCCATTTTGTAAACATTTCTTGATCTCCCTCGCCACTGATAATGATGCGACCCCCAGTGTTTATGTAAATTTCTTGTAAATGTAAATGTGGTTCGAACGCTGATCTTACAAAACCCCTCTTTGCTGTGTCATACTGTATCAGATTTGGTGGCCGTGGTGGCGATTGGCAGCACTGATGAAATCGAGCCAGGTAAGGTGTGGATGGTAATACACCGTTGCCAATGCCGCTGGTACACATGTAGATAGCATCATTTGAATCGCTATATTTGCCCTATTAACTTCAGTCTCAAAGTTTATTTTCATTTTTAAGGTATAGTTTTTGAGATTCGCGTTGTTTTTAAGGATGATACGGTGTTTGGATACCTAAAATCAAAGGTAAATTAAAGGTATGTTCCATGTGCGTCCCTTCTGTGCCTGGCAACTCTGGGCCGACTAAGCCTCCCTGCGGACAGAGATTCGGGAAACCTGCGGATTCTGTGACGTAGGCCTAATTGTGAATTATGGCGCTTTTTAAAAGGAATGAGCCGGGACATAGCCAGGTCGGGGGTGCTATCGGAGGGGGGGAGGGGTTTACTTAGGACTAGGGGTGGATGGGGGATGGGGCTCGGAGGTGAGAATGGGAGGGAAGAAAGACTGGAGAGAATGGAAGGGATGGAAAAGAAGCCAAGGAAAGGAAGAAACAAAAGGAGGCAGTAAGGAAGTTTGTGGTGGAGGGGTATACGCGAGGGAAGGGGGGTTGGGGGATTGGAGGTGAGAATGGCAGGGAAGAAAGAAAGACTGGAGGGAATGGAAGCGATGGAAGAGAAGCTGTAAGGAACGGGAGAGAAACAGAAGGATGTAAGGAAAGGAATTGGTGGAGGACTGTGTGTGAGGTAAGGGAGTTGATGGATTGGAGGTAAGAATGTGGGAGGCGATAGGAAAAATGAGAGAAAGATCTAGGGAGTGAAAGGGACTGTAAAGAATCTCTAAGGAATAGATGAGTAAGGCGGTAAGGAAAGTGGTGGGAGTCAGTACGTGAGATGAGTGGACTGGGGGACTGGATGTGGGAAAGGGGAATGGAAGCGATGGAAAGGAAGCTGTAAGGAATGGATGAGATAACAGGAGACATTAAGGGACAGGAAGCGGTAGAGGGCTGCATGTGAGGTAAAGGGAGCCGGAGAGAGAATTCAGGGAGTTGGAGGTGAGAATGAGAGGAAAGAAACAATGACTGGATGAATTGAAAGGGATGGAGGAGAAACTATGTATTAGAAGAGATAAAAGAGAGAGTAGAGAAAGTAAGGGCAACAGTTATGAGGAACTAGGGGGATAGTGTATTGGAGATGTGATTGGGAGGGGGGAAAGGCTGGAGGGATTGGGAGGGATGGAAGAGAAACTGTAAGGATTGGAAGAGCTAAGGAGTGAGACTAGGGAAAGAAAAGGGATGGGGCTATACGTAAATTTAGGGGGTTGGAAAGTTGTTGAGGATGAGCGAAAGGATAATGAAGAATAGAATAAAAGGAAGAAAGGAGATACACGCGAGGCAGGGGGGATGGCAAGCGGGGGATAGGAGTGTTATTAAGGATAGGATGGGGTGGCATGGGACGTGAGGATGAGCGGGAAAAAAGAGAGGTTGTAATAATGAGGAAGATAAATATAGAAAATGGATGAAAATGAAAAGTGGGAGAAGGGAAGGAAGGGGAAGCAAAAAGGATAGGAGAGTGGTTTGGGATGGGATGGGATGTAAAGTAAGAAAAGGCGGGAAGAAAGGAAATTTACAATGAAAGAGAGAGAGAGAGAGAGAGAGAGAGAGAGGGAGGGAAGGAGACTGAATGAAAAGGAAGAGGAGAATGGGGAGAAAGATAATAGGTAGGAAGAGGAATGGTTGGGAAGCGAGAATGGAAGGGAACTGAGAGAGACAAGGAGAGGCTGTAGGATAGGAAGGGGGTCGAGGGAGGTAGTTTGAGAGATAGAAGGTGAGAATGAGAGAGAGAGAGAGAGAGAGAGAGAGAGACTGGGGAAAGGCAGAGACACCTGCTATTGTAAACTTGATTAATACACCTGGATCGTTGACTCTTAACCTGTTACTCTGCTTTACTATCACATCTTGGCTTATTTTTCTAGTCTGCTGTAGTGGAGTGATGCCTCTTCTCTTATTGTGTGATCAGTATAATACAAAGCCCGACATAGTGAATAAAAAAACGAATAAATAAATAAATAACAAATGAGACTCTGCCTGTAGGTCTTTGTGATTACCAAACTAAGAATATTAACCATGACCACCTGCAGAATAGTTACCTTCTGACGCCCAGTTACCTACGACACTGCCAGTGTTCAAAATTCCTCAGATCATCATCAGTAAGACTATTGAGAGGCCCGTCAGATTTTTACTTCAAGACAGCGTGCCACCCCATGTGAAGCAGTTTTTAGCCACTTAAAACATCACTGCACTTGAGCATTCACCCTGTTATCCAGACCTTGCTTCCTCTAACTTTGCCATTTCCCAAAACTCAAGTTCGTGTTCAAAGGAGCCCATTTTTTGTTCGTAGAAAATGTGAAAGCAAAAAGCAAAAAACGATGAAGCTTTTCAATGTCCCAGATGATACGGTAAATTGCTGTGAAGAGTGACAGCGTCGAGTGTAGCTGTGTGTCAACTCAAAAAAAGAAAAAAAATCTTTAAAGGCTATCAGATCTGTTTTTTTTTTTTTTTTTTTAAGTAGAAAGTTGCAGGTACAGTTTTTTTTTTTCTATTTGTCGAATCTTGTTATCTATGTTCTATTCACAATGTCTTGGCCTAAAATTGACATTCCTCCGCCTTGAATGCTGAGTTGTAATAAGAGATGATCATTAGCATATGGTGCTAGTCACGAAGAAGTGCAGTGAAAGGATATAGAGCCGTAGCTTTGTTTATTCTGCCGCAGAATAACAGGAGATGTGCAGTACAAGGACGAGAATATCAGCCAGTTTAAGGTGAACGAACTATAGAAGCTGTTGGATTATTGTCTTCGATGGCTTGAGTAATGAGTCAGTGAATGCATAGTCAATTTCACTGGGTAATTGACTGTTTCTCGTGCTTCAGCGTTTTCCTTTACCAGCCCTTGTTTTCTGCTCATCGATTTGACAGTAGCGGGATATGAGACTTATGGTGATGGTGATGGTGGTGATGATGGTGATGGTGGTGGTGATGGTGGTGATGATGGTGGTGGTGGTGATGATGGTGGTGGTGGTGGTGATGATGATGAGGAGGAGGATGGTGATAGTGATGTTGACGATGATGATGATGTCTAGACTGATGATGAGCATTGATCACATAGTGCAAGTTGTTGCCGTTTGCTATTCAGGAGGGTTAGATAGAGAAAAAAAATATAGAAAAAATATATAAGCCTTTAGCTGATGTTTAAAGATTAGTCGAAGTAGATTCTTAACCCCTACACTAGACCTTTAAAGTTTCACAGTAGCAGGTAAAATTGCCAGACATTACCTAGAAGAAAAAGAAAATGACATCAGTCGAAGTTTAGGGATTAATTTTTTCTTTCTTTACTCTCTTGAAAGTTCAGATCAATGCACCCTTCATCCATCGCACGTTAAGTCCACGAGCATGACCAAGAAATTCGTGTGAAATGCTTCCATCCACGCATGCCAAGAATTCGGGCGAGTATTTTTGCACATGCATAGTAATTTCCTCCTTAGCATAAAGTTAAGACCCCGCCCCACCTCTGGACATTCCTGGCCCAGCAGTGTTCCAAGTCTGACATATATTTCTTGGCTGAGTAGTGATCGAAGTCTGACATGTGTTTCCTGGCAGAGCATTGTTTAAAGTCTGACAATCTCCTGGCTGAACAGTGACGAAAATCTTACATCTTTTCTAGTTGAGGTTTCTAAGGCTGATATATTTCCTGGCTGATCAGTGTTCCAAGTCTGACAGAATTTCCAGGCAAAGCAGTGTTCAAAGTCTGACGTCTTGTGCCTAAGCAGACGCCTTCCTTCCCTCTGCCTTGTCTCCTTTAAAACCTCCTTGAATTTTTTCCCCTCTTGTTAGTCTGCTTATCCTTTTTGCTTTCCTACGCGTCATCTGCGGGACCTTGTTAATCCGTTCCTCCCTCGATCCCTCCCTTCTCTCACGTCCCTTCTGTCTCTCCCTCTCCTTTTCTTTCTTTCTCTCCCTTCCCTCACTGAACATCTTTCTTTCGCTTTTTCTACTATTTTTACTTTCCATTCACCCTCTTCTCTTCCCTTTCTCCCTCTCCTCCTCCGCTGTCTCTTCCATGTCCTGTCCCCCCCCCCTCTCCTCTCTTCCATCATCTGTTTCTCCTTTCCCTCCCCCTTCCTTCTTCCTTTCTCCGTCCCCAACCACTCTTTCTCCCTTCCCTCCTCCTTCTTTCCCTCCTTCCCTCTCGTGGCCACTGTTTCCTTCTCATGTCGCCTCCTCCCCGCCTAGCAGACCGCTTCCTTCTTTCCATCCTCCACCTTCCTAATCTCCCCCTCCTAATCCCCCCCTCCCATCTCTCTCTGTCTCTCTGAATATACTATATATATATATATATATATATATATATACACACACACACACACACACACACACACACACACACACACACACACACACACACACACACACACACACACACAC
Organism: Coenobita brevimanus; assembly: GCF_032717465.1. Classification (NCBI taxonomy): domain Eukaryota; kingdom Metazoa; phylum Arthropoda; class Malacostraca; order Decapoda; family Coenobitidae; genus Coenobita; species Coenobita brevimanus. Next base: position 1,925,785 of record NC_137034.1, read on the forward strand.
ACACACACACACACACACACACACACACACACACACACACACACACACACACACACACACACACACACACACACACACACACACACACACACACACACACATTATATCACCTAACAACTTAAACTCACTGTGCCCAGTCTTCATACCCTTACTGTCCTTTATCCACCTTTTAAGCTTTCCCTTCACCAATAACTCATCTTTAGTCACCCATTTTAGCCCTTTTCTAATCCCTAATACAATCCTTTGACCTTCATCCGTTCTTCATAGTTCTTGGACTTACCTGCCAGCTTTCGTTTTCACATTATTATCCTTCCATACCCCTTCCTCCTTCCGTCTTTCCTATTTTCCTACCGTCTTTCCTTCTTTTTCTAGCCGTCTCATTTTCTTCCTTCCATCCTACTTCTCACCCAGTCCCTCATCCTACTTCTTCCATCATCCCTTCATCCTTCCGTCCCACCTCCCTATTTTTCTAAGCTTATCTCACCATCCCTGTACCCCTTTTCGTGTAGTTTCTTCATCACCCTTTTCTACCACCTGATTGATCTCCTGTCCCAGTCATTTCCCCTTCCCCATCCTTGGCCCATTCGCTACTATCCATAACCTCTCCACATGGCTCTCCTACCCCTACACTCCCTTACGTATCTTGCAACACCCCAACACCGTTTCTTCCATCTCTGTCATACACTCACCCAGTCCACATAGCCATTTTCCTTTCTACCACGCTCCTTCCCCACCTTCCCCACGCTCCTTCCCCATCTTCCTCACACCTTCCTTCACCATGCCACCTGATTCCCCTCCTTCTGCACGTCCCTTTCACTCCCCCTTCACACATTCGTTCCCCCCTCAACATACCGTCTCTCAAACCTTATCATCTTCCCTACACCCTCTCCCATACCCTCTCCCAACTTTCTCACCACTCCTTCCCCCCCATCCCCTCTCAGTTTGCTTCTCCCCATCATCACAGTCTCCCTTCCCCCGTTACCATCTCCCCCACCAGTCCCTTACTTCTCCCTACCCTTCCTCATATTTCCTTCCCTTTCTCTTCTCCTTCACCCACATCCCAATAGGCTCTCCCCAAATGATCTCAAATCCCCACTACTTTTTGCCCCCCTTCCTCTTCCTTCACCTTTTCCTGCCCCCACTCACATTGTCCCCTTCCTCTCCCTTCCCCACACTTTCCTTCTTCCCACACCTTGTCCCTCTTCTCCCCTCTTCCTCCACACTTTCCTACCTCCTATACCCTCTTGTCCCCCCACACAGACACACACATCATGTCTTGCCTGCCCCTACCTCTTGTCACGTTAAAGATGGAATACCCCTCACCTTGGCACAACCTCCCTCAATCTTCCTCCTTAATTCTTTGGTTGTCGTGGATTTTCTTTCGGCCGAGTAAATTTGTTTTTTCTTAATTTCACCTCTTCGTGACCATCATCACATGCATTTCTCTCAATCTCTAACTTTCCAACTTACCTGTTTTCCTTTTTCTCTTTCAGAATCCTGCACACAATTTCTGTTAGTGGAAGATAAGGTTAAATTGATGATGATGATGATGATGATGATGATGATGATTTTTTTGCTACTGTTTATAGATCAGAGTTTGGTTGGGTAATTGTTTCTCCTTGTTACTGTCTATGGCTCTATCTCTCTTCCTACATTGCCTTCGTTTCCTTCCACTTAATTTCCTTCACACCATCTCGTCTGTTATTTCGCCGCTTTACTTATAATTTAAATCTTGCTCCCCCTCACCAACTCTGATAATTTCCTTTTCCTATTTATAGATACCTTTCCCTTTATCTTTAAATCAGAAATAAGGCTAATTTAGTAATATTGAAGATGATGATGATTTTTTTTTTTTTTTTTTTTTTTTTTTTGTGACTGACCCTGGGCATAGGCTTCACAGCCTGATTTCAAGGCCCAGTAGTGGCATAATATGTTCATTGTTTTTTTTTTCTGCATTGTGATTTCGTGTTAATTATTGACTTTTTTATATATATCGTATAGTAGGATCTCCTGTATTTCCCTCGTCGTCTCCATGTCTCTCATTTTATATTTTTCCTTTATTCTTGCTTTATTTGGCCTGTATATTCATGATCAACATTTCAATTTTTTCTCTCCATCTTGATCAGCCCTTTATTCATCCCTGATCTGTTCCACTGCCACTTATTTTGTTCTCTGTCTCCTTTATTCTTGTTTTATTTGGCTTCTATATTCATGATCAGCATCCCAATTTTCTCTCTTCATCTTTATCCCCCTTTATTCACTCGTCACCCGTTCACCAACCTATTATTTTTTTTTCCTGACCTTTTCCCGGTGCTCTATCACTGTCTGCATAATTCCTCACTCCCTCCTGCTGTTTCCCTATGACCCTTCCCTCCTTCCCATCATTATCCCCATCAATATCAGATCTTGGATGTGTCTTTCCTCTTCCCCTTGATTTTTCCCATATATTCGTCAGCTTTCATTGAGATTTCTTTATTGCTTTCGAATGTTATTTTCTTTTTTAAGTCTCCCAATTTCCTCAGTTGTTGTTCTTTTTGTTTTTGATTTCCTAGCTTTCTCTTGCTGTTTTCTTCTACAGCCAGGAGACGTCTTCTCTCAGCTGTAGAAACTCGTTGCAGTTAGCCAGAAAATTATGCAAATAAATAAGTAAAATCACAAATAAAAATAACATGGCTGTCCTGGAATAAAGATTTTTTTATACTGTAATTTTCCCATTTATCTCTCTTTCTTTTCGTTTCTTCATTTTTTTCCTCTATATTATTGTTTTTTTTCTGTTTATTATTCATCTCGGCATGTAGAATACTGTATTTGTTATCATAATTGCTAAGATTGCACTGTGTATGTCATTTTCTATATGGTAAAGTGTCTCTCTCTCTCTTTGCATTTATATACCTTTACAACTGCGGATATTTCATGATAATTTTTTTCCTCTCTGTCTATCTGTTTTTCTCTTCCCTTCCTTCGTATTATCATCAGTTTCTCCTTAGTCTTGGCATTTAGAATTTGGTGCCCTATTATTACCCTGATTTCTTCATGCCTTGCCCAGCTTTCATTACCTTGATCTTGTTTTCCATATTTCTGTCCTCAATCTTTCAGTTTCACCTCAACATTATTCTTCTTCCTGTAATTTATATTCTTGTCAGGCTTAAGTTTCCTTGTTCCTCGGTTTTATTTCGTCCACATCACTTTATTCTTTATTTTTGTCTTTATTTTTATCAATACCCCGTTTATAGATTTAGATTCTCTATTTTAACATCTATTTTAATACTGAAATTTTTGGTAGGGTGGAAGTCAGGGTGAAAATTAAACAATATTTGATTTTCAGGGAGATGATGTAGATCCTTCACTTCGTTTCCTACTTTCTCTCTCTCTCTCTCTCTCTCTCTCTCTCTCTCTCTCTCTCTCTCTCTCTCTCTCTCTCTCTCTCTCTCTCTCTCTCTCTCTCTCTCTCTCTCCCCTTCTGCGTCTTCGTCGTCTTCTTCTTCATCTTCATCATCGTCATCATCATCATCATCATCATCATCATCATTGTAATTTTTTTTTCTTCCTCTCCTCTCGCTCAATTCCCTTCTCTTTCTTCCCTCCCCCCTCTCTCTTAACTCCTTCCTCTCCCCTCTCTCTTAACTCCTTCCTCTCCCCTCTCTCTTAACTCCTTCCTCTCCCTTTTCCTCCATGGCTCTCCTTCACTGCCTCTCCCCCCTCCCCTTGCCGCAGAGGGAGAGCATTCTTTTTGCCCGTCTCGTTGTGGATAAGAAAAGGGTGTGTTAGCATATTCACGGCCCGGCGTCCCTTTCCGGATCCCCCTAACACTCCCCTCACCTCTCCCCTCTCCCTCCCTCTCCCCTTTCCCTCTACAGTTCTCTTCCTTCTTCTCATCTTTATACCTCCTTTTCCTATGTCTCCCCCTTCCCCCTGCCTTCCCATCCCTCGCACTTTCCCCTCTCTTTACTCCTTTCCCCTTCCTTCTTCCCTGCCATTCCCTTCCTCTATCCTGTCCCTCTGTCCTTCACATTCAATTCTTACTTTTCCTTTTCCCTCCTCTCCGTTCTCTTCCCATTCCGTTTCCCTTCCCCCTTCCCTCTTCTTCCCTCACCTTCCTCTCCCTTCATCTATACCCTTACCTTCTGCCCACACCTGTCATTCTCCCTCTCCCCACCTTCTCTCTTTCTGCCACTGCCACCCCCTCCCATCATTTTCCCTTTTTTCTTTCCACTTCTCTCCGTTCCCACATGTCTTCTTCCTCTCCCCATCTAATATCTCCCCTCCCTCCCCTTCACCAGCACTCTCCCCACTCCTCTCTCCCTACCTCTTCCCTTTTCCTTCCCTTCCCATCTCCTTGTGCTCCTTTTCCCTCGCTTCCTCCCATCTCCTCTTTCTTAGTGGCATCATCTCCCTCCGCACCACCTCCCACCCCTTACCTAAACCATCCTCCTTTCCACTCCTCCTTTTCTTCTTCTTTCATCTCTATTTTCCCATCTTCTCCTACCTTTCTGCTCTCCTCACAGGCCTCCCACCTCCCTTCCTTTCTTTTCCTTTACACTCTTCCGGCTGCCCTCACCTTTCCCTTTTATTTCTCCCTCTTCTCCCTTTCAGTTCGTCTCCCACCCAGCCCATTTCCCACTTGTAGTCTGCCTCTTTCCCACTTCCCACCATTATCCTTTTTCCTCCTTCCCTCTCCTCTTACACTCCCTTCCCTTCTCCTTTCCTTCCTACTCTTTTCTCCACCTACACCTCTACTAACTCCCAACCTACACCCATCTTCGTTCTCCCTTTCTCCTCTCCTTCCCTCTCACCTTTCCTTCCTTCCTTCCCTACACCCATTCCCCCACCTGCACCCCTCCTCACCCCTACATATACATCCACCTGCCTTCTTCCTCCCCACTTTCCTTCCCTTTTCCCCTCACTTCTCGTTCCATCTCTCCCAACACCCATTCCCCAACTGCACCCCTCCTTACCCCTACCTGCACCTACCTTCCTTCTCCCTCTCCCCTCTCTTTCTATCTCCTCTCTCCTTCTCTCTCCTCTCTCCTTCCCTCTCCCTCCTCCCTCCCTCTCCCTTCTTCCCTCTCCCTTCTCCCTTCCTCTCCCTTTTCCTTTCATCTCCCTTCTCCTTCCCTCTCTCTTCTCCATCCCTCGCCCTTCTCCTCCCCTCTCCCTTCTCCTTCCCTCTCCCTTCTCTTCCCCTCTCACCTCTCATTCCCTCTCACCTACACTGTTTCCCCCCACCTGCACCCCTTATTACCCCTACCTACACCCACCACCCTTCTCTCTCCAGCCTTTCTCCACTCCTCCCCTCTTTTCCTCCCCTCCCCACTTCCTCCTCTCCCCCTCACCTTTCATCTCCTTTCCTCCCCACCCCTCTCCCCAGCTGCCTTCTCTTCCCAGCACCTAATTAGACTTTGATCATCAGCAGCGCGGGGAGGAGACACTTGCATAAATATTAACCCTCTCTTTCTCTCACTCACTCCCCCTTCTCTCTTTCCCTCTCTCCCTCCCCCATCTCTCTCTCTCTCTTTTTCTCTGTATTTATCTGTTATTCTATTACTATCTGTCCATCTGTGTCTGTTATCTGCTTTCTTACGTATCACTGTCATTTTATCTGTTTATATATTCCTACCTACCTACCCGCGTGTCTGTCTCTGTCTCCTCTCCCCTCCCCTCCTTCCCCCTCTCCCTCTCCCACATCACTCTCACATGCTTCTATTTTTTGGCTGTGCGAGTGAGAGAGAGATTATCTTTGGTGTTAATCTTCCGCACCTCCAGTCGTAAACTATAAGGATGTGTACGTGCTTTTAAAGACCCTGTGCTCTGTTGCCCTCCTCGTGATGGGTGTGCTCTGTAAATTAAAGCCAAGTTGTTGCGATTCTGACTTTTTTATATATATATTTTCTTGATTATGTATGAGTCTACCACAGCGTTGGGCCCTCCGCTGCGATGACTTGCTTCATTTTGACTCTGTTCTTGCTGTCTTCTTACGATTTTTGGTAGACCTGGAATGTTGTCTTCTGATGTGTGTATGCCTTGTGTCAAGAGTGATTTTATTTGCATACTAAAGAGATAAGGATGTTTCACGGTACGATGTTACTTGGTGGTGGTGGCGGTGATAATGATGATGATGGTGGTGGTGGTGGTGGTGGTGATGGTTATAATGGTGGTAGTGATGATGATGATGATGATGATGATGGTGGTGGTGGTGGTGATGGTTATAATGGTGGTAGTGATGATGATGATGATGATGATGATGATGATGATGATGGTGGTGGTGTTGGTGGTGGTGATGGTTATGGTAATGGTGGTAGTGATGATGATGATGACGATGATGATGATGGTTATGGTAATAGTGGTAGTGATGTTGATGATGATGATGATGATGTGGAGGAGGAGGAAGATTGTAATGAGGAGGAGGATGTTTGATTTTATGAGACTTTCAAGTGCGTGGCTTTAAAGAATATTTTTGCTGCTACCATTTGATTATATTCAGTTCAGGAGAGAGGCCTAGAAAAATTAATAATGGATGTATAATTCTAATTCTTCAATCTCAAAAAGTTTTCAAAAGGTAAATAAAATCGTCTGATAGTTGTAAAAATGATTAATAAAGTCTGGGGATGCCAAGAATAATGCATTAAATCGTCCAGAAATAACGAGTAGTGAATTAAATCGTCTGTAGAGAGGAAGAAAAAATATATAAAGCGTTTGACACCAAGGACGATACATAAAATTTCCTAAATATACCTATGTAAAAGCGTTTATAAATAAAGAGAAAAATATATAGAATCGTCTGAAAAAAAGAAAAATATATAGAATCGTGTGAAGATTTAAAAAAAATATATATAGAATCGTCTGAAAATAACAAGAAAAATATATAGAATCGTTTGGAGATAAGAAAAATATATAGAATTGTCAGGTTAGAAAAATATATAGAATCGTCTGAAGATAAAAAGAAAAATATATAGAATCGTCTGACACTAAGAATAATATATAAAACACGTCCTCGCGCTTAAGGTGTAAAAATTCATTGACCAGGTGTGTGTGGCAGCGAATCCCTTGCATTGTTTGGATAATTGAAGATTCTGATTCTGAGGAGGGATTTAGTTTTAATTCTTTATATGTCTCTCTCGTAACCACAACATCGACGAGACGAGGAGGAGACTCTGGCATATTATTCTTTTCGGTTAAGTCTGCCTAACACCTTTTCCTAAACGATTTATTTTGCAAGGTATTCTTATCGGTTATGGAAGCTCCCTAACACTTCTTCCTAAACGATTTATTTTGTTATGAATTCTCATCGGATAGGGAAGCTCCCTAACACCTTTTCCTGAACGATTTATTTTGCCCATTTCATGTCTTATCCTTTCAAAAACCACAACACCGAGGAGAAGGGTCTCTGTGCGTATTCTCATCGGTTAAGGAAGCTCCCTAACACCTCCTCCTAATCAATTTATTTTGCTTATTTCATGTCTCATCCCTTCAGTAACTACAACACCGACGAGGAGACGACCTGGTATTCTCCTCGGTTAAGAAAGCTCCCTAACACCTCTTGCTATACGATTTATTTTGCTTATTACACCTCACTCTCCCCTTGTGTGCCAAATCATTCAAATACCACCATACCCAACATAAATAACATACACAGTGATATCAACCGTATCCAAAAATAAATCGCTAAGGAAGAGGTGTTAGGGAGCATCCTTAACCTACGAGAATACTGACCCTTGTGTGTTAAGCAATATTCTTTTTCACCTTGGATATTCATCATTCTAAATATTAATCCATTCATTATGATTTTTCTTATTCTTTTTTTACCATCAGACGACCTTATTGAGCCTCTTTCCTACCTTTACCACCACAAGGCCTTATTTCCACTGCTTATTATTGATATTCCAAGACGATTTTATCCAGATTTTATGTCCCTTACTACTATAACTATTTTTGTCTTATTTTTTGTCTTTATAGGGCATAGGGTATACTGCACTAGTAAAACTGGTGATGTTACATAGAGCCTTCATATTCCCAGACAACATATTTCAGCTTTTTATTTTCTTTACTGTTATGACATTATTTTAGCGTTATTACTTCCAGCGACTTTATTGAGCATAGGAGATATTTTTAAACTGTACTGTAGATGCAGATGTAGATGTAGATATAGATTAGATGAAGTAGATGTAGATGTAGATTGAAATGTAGTTTTAGCTGTAGATGTAGATGTAGTTTTAGCTGTAGATGTAGATGTAGATTTAGCTGCACTTTTGATGTAGATGTAGATTTTGATGTAGATTTAGATGTAGATGTAGATGTAGACGTAGATGCAGATGGAGCCTTCATTAGCTCCTTCTACATGTCTTCCTTAAACTGAACAGTGTCTCTTGAGGAGCATGAATAAAAAGCAATAATGTCATTCTGCAAGAGTGACTAACATTAAAGCCATTAGTGTCATCATGAATCCTGGTGTCTCTGAGAATAATGACTTTGAATTGATCTACTACGCTGTTTTTAGACTCAGAATTGATCAACTACACTGCTTATAACCAAGATTTTCGTCTTTCTATAGCATATTTCACGTCTTTAACTTGACCCAGATTTTCGTTCTTTTGCAGCTTCCCGTTTTTTACTGTAACTTGCCCCAGATTTTCGTCATTTTGCTGTTTATATCACGTAATGCTTTGGCAGAGAGAGACAGTGGTACCGCTCTACACCCTTTTCCATAGCGCTGATTTCTTACTGACATTAAAATTTAGTCTCATCTTTAAACTCAGCATTAGAGACAGAGAGCTGGGGATTGTAGGCCAAGTTAGAGTACAAAAAGTTAAGGCTAGAGTGAGTTATAGGGACAAGTGAGAATCAGAGCCATTTTGTATAATCCTGACTTAGCCTATAATATTAAATCTACTTGTCTTTTTAAACAGATCATTTGATTGTAATAGTTAACCTCGCAGTTTTTGAAGGTGCAGTATTATGAAACGAAAAATACAATGCGGATGGCTTCTTTCCTGTTTCGTGCAGGTGGAACTTTTGATTACCTGATTAGGGAATGAATGGATGTATGAACTCGTTTACTAGACACTCTCTTGATGGTTTTGTGTGTGTGTGTGTGTGTGTGTGTGTGTGTGTGTGTGTGTGTGTGTGAGAGAGAGAGAGAAAGGGAGGGAGATTGTTGTTTTATTTCCTGTTTCCGTATCCTACCCAATCCATCATGATAGTTAAAGACAGGGATAATGATGATGATGATGATGATGATGATGATGATGATGATGAGGAGGAGGAGGAGGAGGAGGACGATGATGATGATGATGATGATGATGATGAATTTAGTGACAATGAAGCTTAAGCTGTGTGCATTTCTCTCCTAAGCAGATCTTCATTTGCAAGCAGTCGTAAGCTTGCCCATATTTGTAACTCACTTAGTGCCTTACATGTCCACGGCGTATCACGAAGGAAATCATGTTTTTATGCTAACCAGACTGGCCACAATCCTGTCTCGGAATTCCATCACACAATGCGTACGGTGGGTAGGATCTAGATACCAGGAGGAAAGTTAAAAGTAGGACTATCAACAGAGTACCCAGTTAAATGAGGTTCCATTCGCTGATTACCCTTCATTTGCATAATGGTTAAATAGTCTCTGTCGATGGATTTTGTTTAGGAGTCTAGCAGGGAAACGATGGGACTGATAGCCACAGAAACGGGGAAGATAATGGTCAGGTGGTGAAGGAGGTGATCTACAGTCTAAAAGAACGCGTACGATCCCAGACAGGTGCAAGGGATAGTGTGATGATTTTAGTTCAGGATCCAACACGCCAGCTAATGCTTTTACACACACTGAATGAGACAGCCCTAGCATGTATTCGAAACAGACTGTGGGTATGAGTGCCGAAGGTGTGTCACGTAGTAAAGCACACACACACACACACACACACACACACACACACACACACACACACACACACACACACACACACACACACACACACACACACACACACACACACACACACACACACACACAAAGTCCCATCATATCCTCCCTCTTACAAAACAATTAAGTGGCCATTCTTGGAGAGCTCTGTTTGGGAGTCTGACAAGGGGCCACAGAGAAAGAGAGGCGGCCACAGAAACAGACAGGGAGACAGACACAGCGGGGAGAGGGCAGTGTGAGGGCGACCACAGGCTGTCCGGTGTACCACAAGGCCTCAAACTGTCACCCTGGGTTTTTGTGTAGCGACCCCGCAACACACGCCGGCCCTGACCACCCGCCCCTTTGTCGCCTCCGTGGCCCTATAGGGAGGTCGAGGGGGGTTGTTTTAGTGATTGGAGAGAGAGAGAGAGAGAGAGAGAGTTTTATTTGTGTGTGTGTGTATGTGTTTGTGTGTGTGTTTTGGATGCTAATATGTGCATGTGCCTCCGGATGTGCGTGTGCTTGTGTGCGTGCTTGCTTGAGTGTGAGAAAGTGAAAGACAGAGAGTATCCACATATGCTGTTCTCCCAGGATGATTAATGCTGTATTTAAACTTTTCCTCTGACATTCAAGTCTGTCGCAACAGCTACGGTGCATTGATAAAACGAGTTGGGTTTAAAATGAATTCTTAGTGATCTGGTTTACTAAAGGTGGGTTACATTTTTATTAGACGGTGTGTATTATCAGAGTCTTCAGTTGCAATAGATATCAGGAATCATTAAAGAGTCGTCATTCTAGATTGGATGAAAAAAATGTCAAAATATTGATCTAAGTAACTAATGTTAAAAAAAAAATCTAACAAAAACTGCAGAAAGACCAAAATAATAATAATGGAACAAGTAAAAAAGGCAGACTTGCACTTCTAAAGAACATAGTAAAGAAAGGGCAATGACTTATTGACCTAAAGAGACGAGTAAAGAAAAGCCAAAGACTTATTAACGTAAAGAAAGACTAAAAAGGGACGAAAAATAGGCAATGAAAACTGAAAAGATTTAATGGTATAAAGAGTAATAAAAAAAAAATAGAGGAGTTACTGGTCTGAAGAAAAAACAAAAATGTAGAAAAAAAAAGTGCCGTAAACAAACAGATAAAAAAAAACAAAAAATTGGGAGAGGGAAGGAGAGGGAGCAAAAGCTTATTAATCCAAAGCAGACACTAAAGGAAGTACATATAGACTTCCCCCGTAGCCTGTGAAGCTATGTTAGCTGACAAGACACATATTGAAAAGATAAGATTTAGTACCAGTCTCGGAATATGCCAAGGGAGAAATATGTTAAATACAACCCGGAGTAATAAATATGCTAATTTCGGCCGGCACACGGGACAAACGCCCCAAAATTGTGGTACGGAGAAAATAAGGGCTTGGGAGAATTAACATATCATTGCCGATCCCTCCCTATTTAAATGTGTGAGCCATCGTAAACTTGTAAAATGAGTGGCTCTCAGTGCGACCTCCGTCACTCACCTCCCACGCCACCACAGGAACACTCACTCCTACCTTCCCCCCCTTACCCTCCCTCCCTCACCCTGCCTGCCCGTTCACCCGTGGAGCTCCCTCACCCTTGCTCCTTCACCCTTACTTTCTCTCAGTCATCCGGGCCGTCTGTGTCACCCTCATCTTCATACTTATCCTCCTCCTCATCCTCTCTCTTTTTTACGCCCTCCCTCATCCTGCCTACTCGTTCACCCGTGGAGCTCCTTCACTCGTGCTTCTTCACCCTTACTTTCTTTTTGGAGAAACTCATGCAGTAGCTCTTGATGTCTCTAAAGCTTTCGACAGAGTATGGCACCGTTCCCTGCTGTCCAAACTCCCTTGCTATGGACTAACGTCTTTTGTTCCTTTGATTTCTTCTTATCTTAGTGACAGGAAAATAAGAGTAAAAGTAGATGATGTATATTCGAATTTCCACTCAATTAACGCCGGCGTGCCACAGGGATCAGTTCTGGCGCCAACCCTATTTCTGGTTCATATTAATGATCTCTTATCTGTCACTCACAATCCCATTCACTCATATGCAGATGACTCAACACTACATAGTTCATTCACACTCAGACATCCATTTACAAAGTCTAATATCTCTACCTCTCAACTCAATACAGCCATCTCCATAAATCAAGATCTATCTACAATCAGTGAATGGGGACAAAACAACCTTGTCTCTTTTAATGCTAGTAAAACTAAATATATACAGTTTACTAATAGACAGATATTGTCAGATTCGTACATTACCTTCAGTGCTACTAATATTCCCATCTCCAAAAGTATTGAAATTCTTGGTGTCTCACTTAACAGTGCCCTCAGCTGGACCTCTCATGTCAGATCACTTGCTAAAACCGCCTCAAGGAAACTTGGATTATTGTACAGAGTCCGTAACTTCTTCGCCGATGAGCAGTTAGCTATAATTTATAAGAGTCATGTGCGCTCTCAGCTTGAATATTGCTCACCCTTGTGGAATGGTTGTGGAGAGGTTGCATTAAGACAACTAGACAAAATTCAGAATAAAGCTGTTAGAATCATTAACAACCCTGCCATTACATATAAACTACCTCCCCTGCAAGTAAGAAGGAATGTTGCCTCCCTTGCATTATTTTACAGATATTTTTTTGGCAAATGCTCAGACGAAGTTGCGTCCATGGTGCCACCTCTCCATGCCTTCCCTCGTGCTACACGGGCATCTGGTAACGCTCATGACTGGAATGTCACTCAACCACATTGCAGAACTTCTGCCTATCAGAATTCTTTCATTCCCCGAACTGCATCTCTCTGGAACTCGCTTCCCCAGAGTTGTTTTCCTCCAAATTTCAACCTACAACTGTTCAAGTCTAATTCTTACAGATATTTTATGAACAGAGGACACCAGTAATCTGGTGTATGGATTTTTTTTTTTTTCTCCATTTGTTTTTCCTTCCTCCGTTCTGTTATTTAAAAAAAAAAAAAAAAAAAAACACTGTGTCACCCTCATCATCATATTTATCCTCATACCTGTACTTGTCCTCATCCTCATCCACACATTCTTACCTCCTCCCTCGCCCTGCCTGCCCGTTCATGCATAGAGCTCCTTCACCCTTACCTTCTCTCACTCATCCTGATCCTCTTTGTCATCCTCATTCTCATACCTATCCCCAGCCTCATACTCATCACTCTTACCCTGTCTGTTTCCTCACCCGCGGAGCTCCCTCACCCATACTCTCTCTCACACATTCTTGCCCTCTCTTTTTCACTCATGCCTGCTATCTCTCACACTCTCTCTCTATTCCAGGCTTTTAGCTCTCTCATCTCCCCCTTTTTTCATTGTCTGTGTCATCCTCACCTTCTTCCTCACCTTGCTCTTCTACGGCGTCAGAGGGACACTACCATCTACCTCCTCACACTTGCCACGACGTTCACTCTTTCTCTCATCCTGGCTCACTTATTCAGTGTCTCTCTATGTCACTATTATCCTCATTCTCATCCTTAGCTTCACCCTGTTCTTTTACTCCTGTCTTTTGACCCTGGCGGCCCACTCAGCCGTGGATCTCTCTCCTTTGCTATCATCCTGGTCCCGGTTCTCACTTTGCTATCTCCGTTACCGTCGTTCACCCTAGCCCACTCTCCCGCCCTCCCTCCCTCCTTTTTCTCTTCGATGTTACACTTACCTCCCATCCTGTCCGCTCATCCGTAAAGCTCTCTCATCTTTTGCTTTCATCCTCTCACTCCTCTCTCTTACTGGCATTCTCTCATCCTTTCCCTCACCTAGCCTACTCACCCTTTGACGCTCCTTCACAGTTGCTCTCATTCTGGCCCCATCTTTCTCTTGCCCTCATCCTCCCGTCATCGTCTGAAAAAAGTATGAAAAAATTGGCTGACAGTAGCAAGACAAGCTAATTCATTTTGACACTTTCCTAGGTTTGCCTATTGTGTCATAACCCATTTCACACGTTTGCTTTCTCTCTGCCCCCTCCCCTCTCTATCACCTTTACGCGTATCTCTGTCTCACCTGTCTTTTGTTCGCCTTAAACTAATTCTCATCCTTGACTAATGCTTTCTGTTGATCCCACGCTTGCTGTCACGCTAATGTTCCTCTTTGCTCGCCTCTCTAACCTTGGCTCGACTGGTGCTGTCTTTTGTCCGCCCTCTCATCCTTGACTCATGCTTTCACTCGATCCCACTTTTGTCATCGTTCTTGAGTACCATCCCTTTTCCTGTCCCTCATTCATCTCCCTCGACCTCGATCACACAACTTTTATTCTCCCATAGCAATTTCATCTACTACTCCAATTCTTGCTTTCGATTTCACTCGATCCTCATGTACTTGTTACTCTCCCTTGCTGTCCTCTCTCCTGTACCTCATCCTTCGTATCGCTCTTCATCTATCTCTGTAATTATCTTCATTATTCCAAGTTCCAATTTCCAAACTTTCTTTCACTAATCCTTTCACCATCATACACAGTCCTTGTGTTATAAAACAGTCTGCCATCCCCTATCCATTCTCTCACTTTGTCATCCTTCTTTTTATGCTCTACCCAGTTCCCTACCCTCCATCCCTACCTATTTTCCTTTTTATTCCCGTCCCTATCTCCTATTCCAGCACTCCCTTGCTTTTCATCCCACAAACATATACCATCGTCCTATTTTTTTCCCATTTCATGTGACTTCCCTTCCCCTTACCTTCCATCACACACATTTTCGTCCTTCATTTTGCTGCCTTTGTCCGTCCTTTCTCTAAGTTTTCCTTGGTTTCATGGATATCATTACTCTCTTTTGCTCTCATATATCTATCCTCCTTCGTTCCTCCTACACGTTCCTCCATCCCACACACTTTTTGACCAATGTTATCTGCTCAGTCTTCCTTCATCTAGCACGTACCGTTTCTCTCTCTCTCTCTCTCTCTCTCTCTCTCTCTCTCTCTCTCTCACTACGAAAAAGGGACATCCATCAACAAAGCAACAGTTGAGTGTAGCAGCCGGGGAGGGGGGGGAGGCAAGTGCTATCCATATCATTTACGTTCTTTCTTTATATTTCGTTCATTGTTCATATTATCCACATTCAAACTCCCCGAACAAGCCAAGCCATCAATCATCATTCAGGGACAAATAAAAATCGCCTCCAAATCCGTCTTATAATATACACAGCTCCGTACCTGCCACTCTTTGATTTATTTTTAAAGATTTATATTTAGAAATTTAAATCGACTCAAAGTGACAATTTTAGGGTACCCGTTGATGGTGACCTGTGTTTGTGTTAGATAATTAGGATTTAAGATTTCACACACACACACACACACACACACACACACACACACACACACACACACACACACACCATGAAATACACTTACACGCACAGGGACAATACATTTTTACATACAGTCATACACACTGAAGCACATATATACATTTACTCTGAGATACACACACAAGCGCACAGACATACGCATACATACCCACTGAGAACACACACACACACACACACACACACACACACACACACACACACACACACACACACCAACGAGCAGAATCACAAGTTTGTAATATTGCGTCGTAAGTTAAACAAAATGAACCGTATCTAAATGACTCCTTCCCCTTCATTAGCATTTTCTTCGCCCACTTTCCCTCCTACGCCTTCATGCTGGCATAAAAAAAGAAAAAAAGAAAACAAAATGAACAAGAAAAAAGGTACATATACACTGAGTAATTATAGATATTTTTGTCTGTGTGCCCCTTCCAACAGCCTCCCTTCTAAGCATGGACGTCCGCATCTCTTTTGACTTATCAAGCTACTATTAAACTGCTTTATTTAACTTTATAAGGAATCGGTAGTAGTGAAGGGGTTAATGAAGGCTATATATAAGCCCGTCTGGACTAAATCGTCCCCCTAAGTAAGCATACTGTGTTCACTTTCCTCTTTATTTTTTTTTTTAGTCGCTGTTCTAGAATCCTTTAACTATTATGGGATGTGGAAAATATACTGACCGTGAATTAAAGCTGAAATAATAATAATAATAATAATAATAATAACAACAATAATAATAATAATAATAATAATAACAACGGCAACAGCAATAATAGTAATAATAATAATAATGATAATAATAATAATAATAGTGATAATAATAATGATGATGATGATGATGATGATTATAAATATCATGTGGGGATAGCAAGACGTTAACAAAAAATGTCTGGAGACAGGAAGAGTAAAAAATAAATATGTCTGTCTTTAGAAGGAAAAAAATCTGTATATGTACTGACTAATATACAAAGATTTTTTATATGTGCTCGCCCCACAGGATACTTGACCCTTTGGCTGTGTTGGGATTTGTCTCTGTTGGATAAAATCGTCAGTTAACCAGAATAAATTAGATGTTTTAATGCCACAGTGCAATGTTCGAGTTTGTTTACGTTTATCTGACTGCGAAGGACTTGTTTCTGTTGAATAAAATCGTCATAAGAATGCCGGAAAGTAGTACCTGTGTTATGATTTCATTGTGCAGGATTCTTTTTCCCCTGCTACCTAGACGATATTAGCAAGCTCAGGAGATTTTCAGAGTGGAAGCGTTGGTGGCCAGTCTTCATTCGTTCTTGCATAACCAGGGTACTCTTAGAATTAGGAAGTTGGTTCCTGTGGCAAATATTTTTACGTGGAGATTAATAAGGCTGAAGCATCAGGCCCCAAGTTTGTGGGGGACCACAAATGAATATTAAGTAGCACCAATAAACCATGTCTTTATCAGCTTTTATTAATGGTAAATACAGTGGCAACGCTTTCTTTTATGTCTTGTGATTGTGGCATATGGCAGTACCTTGTAGGGGTACGTATATCTGCACGTAAAAGAGCCTCAAAGTAGAATTAGCTTTAGGGCCCAAATACTCTTAATCCGCACATGGGTAGAAGCAATATATATATATATATATATATATATATATATATATATATATATATATATATATATATATATATATATATATATATATATATATTTGCATTAAATGGCTTTAATGAGCCAGTGATACACGCTGATAATTATAATGTATAGTTTTTGTTCTGCAGTCAAGAGGCGGGGGACAAAAGGGTCGAAATTAGTTTGCGCGTCTCCTCCCGGGGAAACCATTAAATAAACACGTAAATAAACGCACTTGAAGATTAATGTTGCCTTATGGTCGTACAAGTCACAATATTATTCTTGTAAAATATTGATGAAATATTCTAAAGGGGTAACCAATTTTTATGCGCGTCTGACGATATGATTGAGCATAATAAACTTCGGGCATTTATCCTACTTGGCTCTATCATTTTTATATTCTAATGCTGTTAACCCACTTCCTCTGTCCTCACTCCCAGGGCACGGCGTCTGTGAGAGTTTCTCCTTCACAGTTATAGGTCGTATAGTTCTCGTCTCGGTATTTCACAGGCAGACAGACAGCTTGAATTCTCATCAGCATAGAACGCACTTTGTAACCTCTTCAGTTTATCTCTGTATTTAACACGTTTGCAATCTTATACAGGCCTTTTTCCGTGGCTTGACTTTGCCCTGAACTTAAGCCTACAGCAGTTTGAGTCCAACTGTTGCTGATTTTTTGCTAACGGAGGACACCTGTAATCTGGTGTATGGAATTTTTGTCATTTAATTTGTTTTTCCTTCCTCTGTTCATCTTCTGTACAGAATTGTTGCTAAAAAGTCCTACCCATCAATTTTCCACTCATTTTTTGCCCCGTCAGTAGTGCAGAGAACCGTATAAAGATAAATATACTGATAATTAGATAAACATATTAACCCCTTCAGCCTGAGGACTTACTTTGCATTGTGTTCTGACTACCGCCCGACGATTTTGCTTACCCCAGGAGAGAGACCTTGATGCAGGGGCGAAAAAGAGCGTCATTAACCTTTCATTTCTTTAGCTTTATTTGTCCGATTGAAGTTATTAGCGCTACCCAGAACAGAAAGCCAAAATTCTTATCTAAAAAGTGTCAATTAACTTCATTTCTTAAGTTTATGGTGAAGTTGTTAGTGTTATCCAGAAGAAAGTGCCAAAATTCTATCAACGCTGTGAAAGGGCTGGTGTCCTAAACCCTGTAAATATGTATATCCTCTTACTGCTGAACACAATTGTCTGTAATTAGTGGTAAATACCTTAGTCTGAATATCGCTTTGAGAGAACTGATATGTAGCCAGACGAGTAAACTGTTAAAAAAAAAAAAAAAAGATTACATGGCTCCAACGATTTTCATTTTCGATATGAGATTGCTAGGAATGAATTTTGTTCAAAATATGAAAGGACCTTTGCTGTATCCTGTTCACTTTACCTTGACCAAAAACTGGCGTCCTTCCTTCTTGAATGCAGAGTTATAACAATTCATTAACACTAATATATGATGCTAGTCACGAAGAAGTACTACAGAAAGGATGTAGGGCCACGGTATTGTTCATTTCTGCCCCTGAGCAACGTGAAATAAGCAAGAAATGGATGAAAATTTAGGCCAGGTTAAAGTGAATGACCTATAATCAAGGGCTTAACGAAGGCACTATCTACCCTATCCCTTCGAAAAGTATCTCCAAGGCTGAATTAAAGTGTCTGAAGGCAATGTGAATAGAATTAATATTAGGCCAGCGTAGTGAAGTGCTCAAAATATTTCAGGACTCATTTAGATACAGGTCAGTATGTAGAAGGCTCGCCGGTCTGATTTCACGTATTTTGTCGTCTTATTGCATATGTCAGTGAACCCTTGTCAAATCTTTTCTTGTCATCTGATTTTTTCTCTCTGCCTCTTTAATATCGAGTCTCCCCGGCAACTGATTTGTCTTGTCCTCCACCCAGACTCTCTCTTTCTCCCCCGTTAACCCGTCACACCCTCACCCTCCCGCCCCCACATACCTCCACCCCTTCACTGCGAGGACCCGTGTGTGTGTGTGTGTGTGTGTGTGTGTGTGTGTGTGTGTGTGTGTGTGTGTGTGTGTGTGTGTACTTGTTTCCAGCAGACTGTTTTATACTCTAGCCTTCCACCAATCCTACCTAACCACTCCCTTACGTGACGTCTGTTAGTTCTTGTTATAACCAGTCAGTTATATAATTTACCTTCATTTACTTTCACATGCCTAGTCTCTTTACTTCATTGACTTTTTTCTTACTGTTTTCTTTTTCAGTTTGCCCTTTTTTTGTCACGACGATTTTACATAGCTTACCTGCAAATAGACCTCCTCTACCCTGATATACCCAGTCCTTCACTATAATAACATAGGATTGATCTTGCTCCACCAGAAGAGTTTTTACAGCCTACTCTCACCTTCCTATATCCCTAGATGATCCACTTCCACCCCAGCCTACCCCAGTCCCCAATCTCACGGATCTACAACCCTTATCAAACACCTGCCCTACATTCACTCTAAACTCACTCATGTCATCGTATTTTTTCTGATCATGGACAACAAAGGGTTTCTTGTAAGCCAATCTAAACCGCATATGAAAGACATCTACTGAATGGATTATCTCGGTCATTCCTTCTAGCTTCGTGTTTTTAATTTTTTTCACCTGCTACATTCATAAATTTGTATCCCTCAGAGTTATACTTGTGTTTACCTCAATGGAAATGTTATTCACTCATTCCAGTACATCAGTTACCTTTTTCACCATTCTCCCTTCATCTTCGGTTCCATTCTGTATATAACCCTTTCTCGATAGCTGTTCCATCGGTCCATCTCTTCCCATTTCAACATTTCTCCGTTCCTCTAACATCCACTGAACTTGCATAAATCACGTGTATTTTCGTTGATAAAGAAGACTGTGTAAAGCTTCTTCCATAACTATTTCTTTTGCTTATTGAAACTTGATATTCTCGTGTATTTGTCTGTATTTCTTTATTCATATCATAGTTGGCCTCAGGAACGTACAAAAAGGATATTAAAATGTACTGTGCAAAATGAATCGCTTAGGAAGATGTGTTAGGGAATATAAGCCAATGCGAATACTCCACATTCACTGGTACTGTTATATCTTTCATCCTTACAATGTACCTGAGTCATACCCTCCTTGAAACTCTTACGATTGTGCCATGTTTGATTTGTGTGTGCCAGTGAAACAAAAATTCTTTCTTTTCTTATATTCATGCCTATGTATTTAATCTCGTCGCTGGGATGACGCACTTTGTCTTTATTTTTTCCTTCTTCAGGCTCTTTTATTCACCTTAAGAAAAAGCCGATAATAAAAATAATAGTAACAGTAGTAGTAGTAGTAGCAGTGGTCGTAGTAATAATAGTAGTAGTGGTTGGAAGTAGTAGTTGTAGTGGTGGTGGTCATGGTGATGGTGGAGGTGGTAGTAGTGTTAGTAATAGTAGTAGTAATGGTGGTGGTGCTGATGGTAGTAGTAGTAGTAGTAGTAGTAGCAGCTCCACGTTTATCTGAATGTGAACCCAGTGGACTGTAGGCTGAATTTTTCCTCCCTGCAGCCCACCATCTTCAGAAAGAAACTGTAAAAGACTCCCTAGCGTTGAAGGAAATAATCGCTGGTGGAAATTGAGTTATTGCGACTGGTATGAAAACTGAAACTGGAATATGTAGATTAGGTCAGCCATGAGAGAGAGAGAGAGAGAGAGAGAGAGAGAGAGAGAGACCATTTAGTCAAGTTTGAATGACCTTTTTTTAACTTGTATAAAACCATTGAAGGTAGCCAGACTATAACAAAAAAGACGTCCTCGTGCTGAAGCTGTGAATGTACAACAGGTGAGAGAGAGAGAGAAAGAGAGAGAGCTCATTAGAATCAGAATGCCTTTTACAATAAACCCGTTCCTGATGACTCCTGCGAAGGTAGGGCGGTGAGGAGAAGCGGGATGAGGCTGGGTCAGGTGAGGGCAGGTCGGGTCAGAGGTGGATAATGAGGAAAGAAACCTGCAGGCAACGAGACGACAGCTATCACTGGCCCTATTCATTATAGTCTCTCTCTCTCTCTCTCTCTCTCTCTCTCTCTCTCTCTCTCTCTCTCACACTCGAAGAAAAAGACAGTACTATGAATCCACATTATTTCCACATCAGTTCTTCGGAAATCTCTCTTCTAAGCCCAGTAATATTGTCAACAGATAACAAAAATTAAAAATAAAACTCTAGATTCTGAAAGGTTTAATAACATGATTTTAGTTAGCCATATGATTTTAGTTAGCCTCTCTGTTACGTTTCTGACTGAGGTCGTTCGATATGGTCATCAGTAAATCCTTCCCTACTAAAGATCTGACCTGTGTTAAGCCCTTCAATCCGGTGACTTATTATTTGTACCCCTACTATATCCAGTCGTATTTATTTATCTTAGAGAGACATCTGGAAAGATTAGATATTGCCAGACCATCGCTACTACACATCCCAGAGTTGATTAAAGTCGTCTAGAGAGTGGAAGAATTAAATAAGAAAATAGGTGATCGGATTGAGTTAAATTCGTCTCCTGGTTGCAATAGGAGACTAAAAACACGTCCTGGGGCTGAAGGTCTAGAGCACTTTTATGAATCTGTCCTAAGTTGGTTAAAATCTCCCCGTGATGAAGAGAACAGAATATAAAAATACATCCTGGGGCATAAGGATTTGAGATGCATTATACATCCACCCATCAGACAAGCCATTAATATAACAACACGTCCTGGGGTATAAGGTGTGTGTGTGTGTGTGTGTGTGTGTGTGTGTGTGTGTGTGTGTGTGTGTGTATTTCCCTCTCCTCGGGCAAAAAGGAATTCAGACGCTTTATAAATCCACCCATCAGACAACCCAGTAATGTGCGTGAAAGTAGCCTGAAAGAACCAGCTTAGGAGGAGGGTGGAGGCGGGTTTGGGCTGCGATCGTATATAAACTTAATTGACAGACAAAATGGGTAGGTTTCGACGTTCAGAAGTAGAGGGGAAAAATGCTAATATCCTTGAAGCTCAGGCAGACGTCAATCAGTGGGAAGAATACATGAGAGATCTTGACTAATATTTACGTAAAACAAATATTCATGGGTGTTCAGTATTTTTAGATGTTTTGGTCATATTCTGTCTTTTTAATATAGTAAGTTGGGGAGGAATTGTGATCAGAGGACAGGATGAACTGAAGAGACCGAGATCGATTCCGGGTGTTGACAGTTTCTCTCTCTCTCTCTCTGTTATGTGGTGGTCTCCAACGCTTAATGATCTGGACTATGAAATTTTAGTTTCGAGCCCTACGAGGCTACAAAAGAATGATAGTGGATTGACTGTGTGTGTGTGTGTGTGTGTGTGTGTGTGTGTGTGTGTGTGTGTGTGTGTTTTGTTTTTCTCATTTTAACTCAGTTACAAGGTGTTTAGCAACAAAGATATAGATATAAACAAACATAAAACACAACTCAGACTCAAGAAAGTTTAGAAGACCGTGGACCTGATCCCCATCCTTGTTTGTCGTGTCTCCTTCAGATGATCCGTCTTTCCCCCAACCCTCGTCTTATTACCCCTAATGCTGTGTTGCTCCTCCACCCGCATCACTCCCTATGTCATTATATGTAAACCTGCAGAATGTCATCCACTGGGGCTGTCTTGGTTGCCCTTGTTCCCTGATTATGTCGCTTGATTCCTCGTCTCATTATATTCGGTTCAGAGTGTAATCTTGACAATGCTGTGTCCAGTGAAGTTCTTGGTGATGATGATGATGATGATGATGGTGATGATGATGATGATTCGAATTAATATATCCGGACACTCTCAGAATGTAATCATGATCATGTTGAGTCGTCCAGTGCAGTTCTTAATGATGATGATGATGATGATGATGAATATGCCTGATTCCTCGTGTCTTTCGACGTAAACATCCATCATGTTGTGTCAGTCATTGTACTTCCCTGATTCCAATTTATTCCTAGAAGTCATTGCAAGGAAACCTCAGAATGTAATCAGTATCTTGCATTGTTACCCTGTGCATGTTCTGATGATTCCTCTCTATCTCTTTTATACGTAAACCTCCCTCCCCCAAAATTATATTATGCTTTCTGTTGTTTTGGCTTCTGCGGCTTCCTTAGTATTCCCTTTGAAATCCCATGTCATCGTAACCAAACTTCGACAATGTAATCGGTATACTGTAGTTTTTCGTCACCCACTGGAGCGTCCTGATTATCGGTTGATTTCCCTTATTAATTAAACTCATGTAAGTCGGTGTATTAGCTACAGTTTTTTCACGTTAACTTGGCACAGATATCCGTCCTGTTGTAGCTTATTTCATGTAGCTCAGTGGCAGAGAAGGAGACTACTACGGCACCACATGTTTTCTGTAGCACTCCTTCGTGACGAGTATATAAAATTCAAGGGTTAATCTGTTGCAACAACTAAGCATTGAAGGTGGAGGGATGGCAGGTTTAAGCCAAGTTAGACTAAAAGGAGTATAGTTTATGGTCCTGATTATGCAGATTTATTTCCTATATTATTATAAGGAAATTCACGAAATGTAATTTATATCTTATTCTGCGACCCGGTTTGGTTTCCTGATTTTTCCCCATGATTCCCGTTATTGTTTACATAATCGTCCTAATGTAATCAGAAGGCGTGTTATCTAGGGCGATTCATTGATTACACCCCTCTATTCCCATCTTATTAAAGGGAAATTCTCACAATGTAATCAGAGTGTCTTGTCAGCCGTGCAAGTGCTGAGAATATCCCTTGATTTCTCATATAATTATTAACCCCTTTATGACGTAATTTTGTTTGCTATCTCCAGACGATTTTATCTAACTCAGGGGAAATATTATGTAGTCAAGGTGAATGAATCAGTATTTGACCACTCCAGTTCCTGTAGTCTTCCCTAACTTGAGTAATAATAGTGTGGATGTAGCAAAATTTGAAAACAAAAATGAGCGACCCTAGTGGAGAGGTTAAGGTAAACTCCAAATGTACAGAGAGAGAGAGAGAGAGAGAGAGAGAGAGAGAGAGAGAGATTTCCCAGAGTTTGACGAATGCATAGCGGAAAAGTCGAAGCATCTGAAACACACACTAGTCGAGATGTAGGTTTCACTGCCTTTCGCCAGTTGTAAATATTCCTCAGACGAAACTCTACACGTTGGTTAGGGCGGCTGACTGATGTTGCCGTGGGTGGGAGCGAGCGAGGTTGCTAATTTTCCTAAGGCAGACTCAACATGCCCTTAATTTCCGGCCTAATCAGGTACGATGCTCCCTTGTGTGTTTTCTGGTGTGTGTGTGTGTGTGTGTGTGTGTGTGTGTGTGTGTGTGTGTGTGTGTGTGTGTGTGTGTGTGAGAGAGAGGGGGGGGGGGCTACGTCTTGCATTATACCTGAATGTAACCAATTGTTTAAAATCCTGTGATCATATTCAGTCCTGCATGCTTGGCCAATTTTCTTTCTTGGGGGCCCCGTTTTGCGTGCATTGGCTCTGATTTTTACGCATAAACCCGGAGTGGAATGGTTGCATGTGGGCGTGCGGGGGCGCGGGCGTGTGGTCGGGAACTCTCCGACCCGTGTACCGATGGAGGAACACGCCCGCAGTCAATTGTCGAAGGCGTCCACAGCCAGACAAAAACCTAATTATGATAATTTTAGTCAGTGTGTTGGTTGGTCGCAGAAGATAACAAACTCGCTTCAGATAATCACAATGTTTAGGGACACCGCCTTAGGTATAGTGTTAAGGGACGCTGGCATGTTTATCACAGTGTTTAGGGGCGTCACTTTATGCCACAGTATTTAGGGACATCGCCTTGTGCCGCAGTGTTTAGGGACGTTGCCTTATATTACGATGTTTAGGGACGTTGCCTTAGATACAGTGTTTAGGGACGTTGCTTTGTATATCACAGTGTTTAGGGACATCGCCTTATGTCACTATGTTTAGGGAAGAGTGTATTCCAGTGATTAGGGACGCCGCCTTAGATATAGTGTTTAAAGACGATACTTTCTGTATCAGTGTTTAGGGAGACTGCTTCAGATGTCATTGTTTATGAGCATTCCTTAGGGTATCACAGTGTTTATCATTGCCTTTAGCACAGTGTTTAATGATGCCTCACTAGTTATGATAATGTTGAGTGACGTTTAGATATAATGTTTAGAGTCGCCGTCGCTGGTATCACAAGGTTTAAGGAATCTTTATATTTGGAGACCAGGCACACGAGATATTCCGGGCCCATTTATCAAGAAATATAGGTTAGAACTGATCATATGAATATCCAGAGAACAGGGGCATGCGGATATACTCGCGGTGGGTGAAACCTGAGTGAATGAAAGCAAAGGACGAATTAATTTACTGGATGTATTGAAGACGGCGAAGGATCCTGAACTGAACTATGTAAAATGGCACTCAGATATACGAAGGAGGTACGGGTATTCATACAACAACGAATTATCCTCATTACAGCCACAGAAAACGCCCATTAAGCCTTTGATTTCTGGTACGCTTTTTACTTTTTTATTTCGTACTCTTCCAGGCGATTTTACAGTCTTGGAAAAGGTAGTCTTATTGAAGGGGTTATAGAAGGGTACAATTGACCTCTCCAGCTCAAATTGTCTTTCCTAAGCTAATTAAGTGCATCTGAAGGAACCAAGAATAAAATAAGAGAGTTGATGTTGGTACATGTTTAGAGTGTTAATACTGATACTGTTAATCGCATCATGGTCTCGACAACTCTAGACCTTTATTCCAGCCAACTCCAGACGTCTATCTAGAGCTGAGAGGGAATCATAGAGCCCTGTGTGTGTTAATATTGGTGCCATTAATCGTCTCATGGTCGGGGCAACTCTGGTACTTCATCAGCTAACTCCAGACGCCTTTATAGAGCTGAGAGCGAATCAGAGCCCTGTGTGTTAATACTGGTACCATTAGTCGTCTCATGGTCGGGGCAACTCTGGTACTTCATCAGCTAACCCCAGACATCTTGATAGAGCTGAGAGCGAATCATAGAGCCCAGAGCGTGTTAAACCTAGCCAAGAATCACCTGTAAAATCGACCCAACCTTTTACGACGGAGGCCAACCCATGTCCCCACCTCATCCAAATTACCCCGATATTCAAATCAGCCCTGATAATGGTCGTCCCTTATCGCGCTAGTAGTTTTTTTGAGGCACATAATTAGGTTACGAAATTAGACCCTATACCTGGGGTCCCGGGGCACCTACGCTGGCCTCTGTTGTTGATGGTGACGAAAGGAGGAAAACGGAGTAAGCTTGGGTGTCGCCGATTATGCATATTTTTTTTGTAGTGTGTGTGTGTGTGTGTGTGTGTGTGAGAGAGAGAGAGAGAGAGAGAGAGAGAGAGAGAGAGAGACCGACTAACTCCGGGTATAAGCAGTCGATTCCCTGAGGCACACCACTCCTCTTACACACTACGCGCTTTCACATGCCACCACCTGCGCGCTAATCCCCACCGTCCATATTGAGTTCACGCAAGGACTCTCATTCATGGAGTTAGCGGATCAGTATCGAATATCAAAAGGCTAACCGTAATATGGATCCACGTCTCTACGATAAATA
Source organism: Coenobita brevimanus (assembly GCF_032717465.1). Classification (NCBI taxonomy): domain Eukaryota; kingdom Metazoa; phylum Arthropoda; class Malacostraca; order Decapoda; family Coenobitidae; genus Coenobita; species Coenobita brevimanus. The sequence continues at coordinate 1,952,161 of NC_137034.1, forward strand.
AAGGGAGAGTGAACGATAACTTTTGAAACCTACTGATAAGCTCTTCGGAACTCGGCAAATTTTTCAGTATAATGTGTAAGTGTTTCACAATTGTTCGTCTTAGTGGAGCGATATCTTGACCACGTCTGTACTGAGATATTGGTTTAGTGCTCATGAGTGGTGGAAGGAGAGGAAGGGAGGGGGAGACCGAGGATGAGATGACAGGAGTGGGTGGAGAGGTATATGAGAGTACAGTAGTATGGAATGGAGAGTGGACTGCTTGATGACCGAGGACGGGGTGATGTGAAGGAGGAGAGAGGAGGAGAGGGAGGCCGAGGACGAGGTGTAAGGAATGGGTGGAGAGGTATATGAGTGTGGTGTGGAATGGAGGGAGGACTGCTTGAAGGCGACGTTATGCTTTGTCCCTTCAAAATCAAGGAGTCTTGGTTTTTATGAGATCATGGATAGCGCTCTAATCCTTGTATCTTGTATTACACCTTTACTGATAACATCTTGATAAATCCTTTCTTGGTTCATTTAGGAACTTTTAGTAAATTTTGAAGGCACTTTTTTAAACAAGACAGGGCAAACTTAATTATCAGTATCCCCTTCAATAAGACATAAGCTGAACAGAATCGCCCAGAAGCAGCAAAAATAACTAACACCTACGTCACTGGATTCTGGTTAGTGAAAATTGTGAAATAAGGAAGAGTATACTTCTATAGTGTTAGCAAGAATAATAAGAAAAATAGCCATTAGAATGTGTTAAAGTTAGCACCCATTTTCGAGTAATTTTCGTCGTCTCATTGTCAGAAGCTTCAGTCGTAATGTGGGCCAGAATTTAACACGTCTGTATGTTTGGATATGTTTTTTATGTTTTTTATTTTTTTTTAGCTTTCCCTCACCTGGTGCAACGTGAAATAGCAGATAGACAGGTAGAATCCAAGATGTGATTTCCTTCCCCCCCTTAATAAAATAGAAAATAGATTATGATGATGGTGGTGGTTGTAGTGGTTGTGGTTGTGATGGTGATGGATGATGATGATGGTGTTGGTGAGATATTAGAAGTGATGGTGGTGGTGGTGGTAGTGGATTATTGAAGTTGGTACCTATACTTTTTAATGAAAATAAAAGAATTAAAAGTGACCCCGAGCCCCCAAGCGTAATGCATATACAGTAAGAAGAAAGAGAGAGAAAAAAAATATTCCTTGCCTGCTGGGGAAAGGTCTGAAATGGGCAGTAAATTCACCGAGCAAAATTAACGAAAAAAATTAAGTCTGGATCAGAATGGGGTTGAAGCGGAGGGGGAAAGGGGAGAGGAAGGAGGAGATGGGGGAGAGGGAGAGGGGAGAAGTGGAGGTGGAGAGGGAAAGGGGGGTAGGTCGGAGGAGTGGCTGGAAAGAGAGGATGAAGGGTGGAGGGGATGGGAATTGGTAAAGAGGGAGAAGTCCAGAGTGGAAGGGAGAGAAGGGAATAGAGGGAAAAAGAGGATGAGAGGGACAAGAAGGAAAGGGTGAAAGGGAAAAGAGATGTATTGAGGGAAGATGGAGGGAAAGACGGGAGTAGTGTGTGGAAGGGGGAGAGGGTGGAGGAGCTGGTGAGAGAGAAAGAGAGAGAGAGAGAGAGAGATAAAAGAGCGTGTCGTGTTCCATACCGGTGACTGCTGGAACCAAACCCTGGTCTTGTCTTCCCTCACCCTTGACCCGACCTACAAAACTGACGACAATTCTTATGCTCAGCCTTTTTTTTTCTTCCCTGCTTCTTTTACTGTTCAGATTTCTCATTCCCAGTCTTATTCTCAGCCATTTTTTTCTCCCCACTTAATATTAATGTTCTGTTTTCTCTTTCCCACTCCTCCTCTTGCATTGTTTAATTCTGACGATAGTTATTTAATTATTTATAACTGTAATATAATTCTTTCCTCTTTCTCTGCTTCTTTTACTGTCATATTCGAGATTCATATAGATGGCGAGTATCATTTACTTACATGCTCCTTTCCTGCTTACCTGCTTCTTTCCTGCTTACCTGCTTCTTTCCTTCTTACCTGCACCCTCCCATCTTACCTGTTCCTTCTCTGCTTACCTGCTCCTTTCCTGCATACCTGCTCCTTCACTACTTGCCTGCTCTTTCCCTACTCACCTACTCTGTCCCTGCTCACCTGCAACTTCTCTACTGACATGCTCCTTCCCTACTTACCTGCTCCTTTCCTACGTACGTGTTCCTTTCCTACGTACGTGTTCCTTTCCTGCTTAACTACTCCATCCCTACATACCTGCACCCAAATTACCTGTTCCTTCCCTACCTACCTTTTCCTTCCCTGCTTACCTGTTCCTTGTCTACTTACCTCTTCCTTCCTCACCTCCCTGCACCTTCCTTACTCGCCTGCTATTTCGTCTCCCTAGGCCTCATAAAATTATCTGTATATCTGTACAAAGCCAAACTAAGTGCCAAAGATCAGTTTCTATGTAGAGAAGGAATTTGTATGATCTAAAGCTTCTGAAATACATGGGTTCCTTCAGCTGAATAAAATCTTTGTGATACTCAGGATTTCGTTCATAAGACACATCCTGCAGTAAAAAAAAAGTAATTAACACTATTGTTTGGGAAGTTTAACACTCAAGACGAATTTCTCTCTCTCTCTCTCTCTCTCTCTCTCTCTCTCAACTAACAACAAACCCTCAACTCTGTTTTTCTCTTTTTTTTCTTAAAGTGTGTGTGTGTGTGTGTGTGTGTGTGTGTGTGTGTGTGTGTGTGTGTGTGTGTGTGTGCTGTAGGGAGGCAAGGGAAATGAGGCTACGTACCCTTGGAGGTGGAGGTGGAGGTGGGTGTCGACCGTGTAAGCCATCATTCTGGAGCATCGCTTTTTTAAATATAAATTCTTAGGTAATATTCGCCACACCGCCGCCTCGCCAGCCAGTCATGCGTGCCACCCCTTGTATTTCTCTCTCCCTTTCTCATTTTTTAATAATTTTCTTGTGCTCTCTCTCTCTCTCTCTCTCTCTCTCTCTCTCTCTCTCTCTCTCTCTCTCTCTCTCTCTCATTTTTAGTAATTCTTTTATTTCTCTTACTCTCTTTGCCTCTCCCCCTCTCTCTCTCTCGCTTTCCCTTTCCCTCCTGTCCTCTTCATTCCTGTCGTCTCCTTGTGTCTCTTCTCTTCTCTCTGTTTTTCGCCTCACCTTTCCTTCTCTCTTCTTTTTTCCGCCTTGTCGCCTCTTCATGGAAGCTTCTCTTCTGCCCATCTCTTACTTTCCTTTCTCTTTCTCTTCTCTTCTCTTCTCTTCCTTTCTCTCTCCTCTCCTCACCTTCTAAACCTCTCTTTTTTCTCTCTCTCTTCTCTGTTACTTTCTCTTTACCAGACCCAGTGAGATATGATTACCGAAAAACGTGAAAAAAAGGAAACATGAAAATATTGAAACGGTAACTAAAGAAGAAAGAAAATAAGGAGAAACTGTTAGACTGAATATTATTGAGAGGGAATTAAGCTCTGAATGTTTCTCTCTCTCTCTCTCTCTCTCTCTCTCTCTCTCTCTCTCTCTCTCTCTCTCTCTCTCTCTCGCATCTGTTTTAGTATCTCTATGCTTTTCATTTCTTCCTGTCTATGCACATCTTATTTCTATAGTGTTTTTATTTTGTGTGTGCTTTTACAATATCGCTTTCTCTACGTATCTTCCTATTATAAACACTCCATGCACATCCTATAACTTCCTGCCTCAACATTTCTCGGTTCCTCTCCATTCTGTCCCCTACCCTCCTTACTCTCTCCATTCCTCCTTGCTCTCTCATGCTTTCTCTTTTCCCCTTCTATCCCTCCTCTGCCCTGTCTTCCTTCCTCTCCCCTGCCTTCCTTTCTCTCCCCTGCCCTCCTTCCTTTCCCCTACCTTCCATCCCTCCTTTCCCCTGTTTTCCTTCCTCTTCCTTGCGTTCCTTCCTATCCCTCTATCCTTTGCCCTCCTTCCCCGCCCCTGCCTTCCTTCCTTTCCCCAGCTCTCCTTCCTCTCTCCTGCCTCCCTTCCTCTCCCCCCCTCCCTTCCTCCTTTTCCTTCCCTCCCTTCCTCTCCCCGCCTCCCTTCCTCTCCCCTAACCCCATACCCATCCACTCCCCCACCAACACCTCCCTTCCACGACTAGGGCAGGTTGGCTCGTGCGTGGGTGATGGAGTGAGGGCCTCGGCTTGTAAACAAATAGGGCCCACCCACGCTAGTCTCGCCCGGAGGCTAGGGTGGGGAGGCTGATTGGGAGGGGTGTGTGAGTGAGAATTAAATAACCAAACCTACACCGTCTACAAACACTGTCTTCTGTTCCACCGTCTATGCCTTGTGTCTGTCCTAGGTCTGTATCCTCGTCTCCCTAGTACCCCTTCCTAAGTGATTTATTTTTGCATAGGGCTGGTTAATATCCCTTTGTACGTTTATGCAGAGTATGGTGATGGTAAAAGGATTTATGTAACAGAACAGGGAGTAAGGTGTAATAAGCAAAATAAATCCCTTTGGAAAAGGTGTTTGGGAGCTTCCTTAACCGACGAGAATACGGACCCTAACTGCTCTTAAATCTCCATGCAGAATCCTTTAATATACGACTTCTGTACTCCCACGATCTTCTGCATCACAGGATAAACTAATAGATAAGCATGCACTGTTCCACTGTTTCACTGTCTTCTGTTTCACCGTTTTGCCTTCTATATATCCTGCCCTCCTTCTAACACCTCTCTTAGCTTCCTAACACCTCTCCAAACTTCCTAACACCTCTCCTAACTTCCTAACACCTCTCCTAACTTCCTAACACCTCTCCTAACTTCCTAACACCTCTCCTAACTTCCTAACACCTCTCCAAACTTCCTAACACCTCTCCAAACTTCCTAACACCTCTCCAAACTTCCTAACACTTCTCCTAACTTCCTAACACTTCTCCTAACTTCCTAACACCTCTCCTCACTTTCTAACACCTCTCCTAAGTTCCTAGCGCCTCTCCAAGCTTCCTAACACCTCTCCTAGCTTTACCATGCATAACTTACATCATACCACTGCCCTGCCACTATCTTTTACCACCACTGCATCTTCTGTTTCACCGTTTGTGCTTTGTCTGCCCTGTTTTCCACCCTGTCACTGTCTGTTACTGCTATTATCTCTTTCACCGTCTATCTTGTGTCTGTCTTACGGCCCTCCAACGTACCACTGTCTACTGTACTCACACTATTTTCTGTTTTATCTTCCTTACTGATTACCAAGCCTTTCCCCAGTGTCTGTTGCTTTATCGTGTGTGCTGATACCTAAGCCTCACTGGATGTAACAGATAACAGAGCATTTAGAGAGAGGAAGGACAGGGTGAGAAAGGAAGAGAGAGAGAGAGAGAGAGAGAGAGAGAGAGAGAGAGAGAGAGAGAGAGAGAGAGAGAGAGAGAGAGAGAGAAAGGACAGAAATGAGTGGGGGAATGAAGAGAAAGACGGAAAATAGAAGGAATAGGAGGATGAGGGAACTTGTGAACTTCGAGCTAGTAATGAGCGGGTGGAAGGGAGGTGGAATTTTGGGTGGAAATGTAGATACTGGGTGGAAGGACAGGTAACGATTAGGTGGAAGGAATGACTGTGTGTGTAGGAAGATAAAGTATTGAGTGGATAGATGGATGGATAGATGGATGTGTGATGGGTAGATAGATCTGAAATGGGTAGATTAAGACTGGAATTGCCAGGGTGAAAAAAGAAAGTAACTGGGTGAATAGATGACCTGAGTGAATGGATAAAGTGAGGAGCTGTGAGTGGGTGGGTGGACGGATTGGGTGGGTGGAAGGACTGAGGGACTGAATGGGTGGAGACGGTAGACGGATGAATAGTAGATATGCCCTTGGGGAGGGGTGGAAGGTAGTGAGTGTACGGGAAGAGGGAGCGGGGAAGGTAAGACAGGGCTGAGAAAGATAAAAATAAATGAGTAATGAAGTACTGTAACACGATATATTGTATATTCTGAATTAAATCGGAATAGTTTTAAAGCAGGTTTAGCCTCTCCTCCTTTTTTTTTTAGTCATGTTACACCTTACTGTCTCCTGCTGTACGAGACGGGAAGTATGGCAGTGTGAAGTGTGAATGTGAGGTTTGGCGGTGTGAGGTTTGGTAGTGGGAGGTGTGGCAGTGTGTCTTGAAGTAGGTGTGTTTGGTGAGAGACTTTTCGACCTGGAGGGGTTAGCTTATTATTCCTTTCAGTGCAAAGGGGATCTCCCAGCATGAATAAAATCGTCTCGTGATTGCAAGAAAAAAAAAGTCAGCTTAATGAAGAAGTTGTCTAGGCTATAACAAGAGGGAATGCTAGAATTTCTACAAACATTTTTATCCCTACTCAGCAACGATCTCCCTTACGATGATACACCATTCTCCCTCATACCCCCAGCAACCTCGTCCTTCCACCTGACTTTATGTACTCGAGGTATTTGTTCGGTTAAAGACGCGTATCCCAGAAGTCTGTGTGTTGTGTGCACTTATGAACGTGTGAATGACATTGCCCTCTAGTCACTGTACGTGTTAGAGAGAGAGAGAGAGAGTGTGTGTGTGTGTGTGTGTGTGTGTGTGTGTGTGTGTGTGCGCGCGTTTAGTTAATCTTGCTCTCCATAGATATTTTATTAAGTTTAGGTTGACCTTTTTGTCTGGAGGGGATAAGTACCGAATAGCTTTAATAAACCACTTCACGTGAGATCCCTTCCAAGTTCAATAAAATCGTTCAGAAGTAGCGAGAATCGTATATATGCACGTACCTCCTCAGTCTGAAGGTGCAAGTCATTGTAAGCACCAATCCACCTCACACAACACCCCACACACTCACGGTCACCGCCTGGCAACCTCCATATTTGTGTCAGTTGGGCGTCTGTGGGTGTGGGTGAGTGAGCAGGGGTTGGACACTTGAGGTATTGTGACAGTAAGCGTCGGTGTGGCTCCTGACGCAGCGGTTATCGGGACGCATTGTGGCCTCTGACAGTGCTGGAATGATGAGTGAATGAAGGTGTGGCACATTTGCATTGGATATTATAATGCATGATGGTCTTATACGCTTTCCAACAAGGGAGTAGGACATACGTAAGGGTTCCATTGAGCTGAATAAAAATGTTTCGCAGTGACTAAGGTAAAGGGATCTTGGTTGGCCCTTGCCCTAAATGTTAATGGGTTAATGGATACGGGATTTAACATTTTATAGAGCAGAAATTTACCTTTGAACAAGCTCGTTGTGTTGCTCATTAGATTAAAATGCGTTCTAATATGGTTTAATGTTGTGGACTACGACATACTAACCTCGTGTCACTAATCTCTTCGAAGGTTAATATGGGACTGCTTGTTTTCGTTTTTACCCTGATGATGGGCATATTGCAAATGTGTTTTCCTTTATCCTGTTTTATGTCCTCTTCTACCCCGCTGATATAGTTCTTTTACATAAACCTGTCCCAGATTTTCATCCTTTTTGCACCTTATTTGACGTAGTTCAGTGGCAGAAAAAGACAATACTACAGTTCGACATCCTTCCTTTGCATTTTTCTTCACAAGTACCGTATTAAAGTGTTAATCTATTGCTACAGCTCCACATTCGAGATGGGAAGAGGGCAATTTTAGGCCAAGTTAGAGTAAAATGAGTTTAGTAGAAGGAACACGTTTGTGGTGATCCATACGATGGTGATTAACTTGTACAGTGGATACAATAAGGATTTAATTACTTTGTCATTTCTGGCATCTTCTTCCCAGTATCAGCATCATTTACTCACCCTCCCATAACCCCCACTACAAGCGTCCTTTCACCCTCGCTATAAACGTCCCTTCACCCCCACTACAAACGTCGCTTCACCCTCACTACAAGTGTCCTTTCACCCTCACTACAAACGTCCTTTCACCCTCACAGCAAACGTCCCTTCACCCTCACTACAAACGTCCCTTCACCCTCACTACAAACGTCCCTTCACCCTCACTACAAACTTCCCTTCACCCTCACTACAAACGTCCCTTCACCCTCACTACAAACGTCCCTACACCTTCACTACAAACGTTCCTTTACCCTCGCTACAAACGTCCCTTCACCCTCGCACCAAACGTCCCTTCACCCTTACACCAAACGTCCCTCCACCCTCGCTAAAACGTCCCTTCTCCCTCACTTCAAACGTCTCATCACCCTTGCTACAAACGTTTTATTCTCTTCAGCTCCATAGCGTATTTTTCCTTTTAATCTGTCCACCACCAAGCAATTTTATTCCACTTTGGAAGGACTTCTACGTTTGAAAAATTAATCAGGGCTTTTTCTAACCCTTCTACTTGGAAAATTCTTAAAGTTTAGTTAAATCGTCTGAAGGTAGTAAGAATAAATTAATAAATACCTCACCGGACTGAAGGGGTTAATCGTTTCGAGGGGACAGGTACCCAAGTAGGTTATTTTCTCTATCACGGAGCGATTTTTTTTTTCCAGCATAGGGAAAGTTGAACCCTATGAAAGATTTAGTACTTTCTCTCTCCATTACTTCCCATTGCTGAAAATCTGTTTAACTTAATCTAGGTAGAATTAACGTTACATAATCTAACCAGACCTAAATTACCCTAACCTAAACAAACCATGCTTAACCTAACCTTACCTAACCTACTTTACATGACCCAGTTCCCTCTCATCTCCTCCTTCTCATGCTCCTCCTAATGTTAGTACAGTATCCTTTCTTCCATCCTTGCTTGCTTCTTCCTTTCCACACTTAAACACATACGCCTTAAAAATTCTCCTTTTCTCCTCCTCAGCGGCTCCTCCTACCTCCTACGTTGCTCTCCCCTCCATCTCCCTCCTCTCCCCTCCCTCTCTCCTCTCTCCCCTGCCTCCCTGGTGCCCTCCCTGCCCGCCTGTATAGCTGGGTGTAATCTTGTGGGTGTAATGTTAGCACCCGGGTGTTGATGGTGCACGGTAAACAGTAAGACCACCCACCCACACCTTCCCTCTCTCTCTGTCCCTCTCTCCACTCGCATCCTCCTCCTCCTCCTCCTCATCCTTCCTACTCCTGCTGCAGCTTCTATATTACTTTCTTTTTCTTCGACACTTTCTCTTCTTCCTGCTTCTCTTCCTGTAACTGCTTCTCCTCCTCCTTCCCCTTCTCTCCCCCGCTATCCACTCGCACCGTCCTTTTCCTCATCCTTCCTGCTCCTGCTACTACAACTACAGTATTTCCTCTTCCTCAACACTCTCTTCTTCTCTTGGCGTCAGTCCTCCTCTTCCTTTCCCCCCTCTCTTTCCCTCTTTCCACTTGCATCCTCATCCTTCTCATCCTTCCTTGCTGCTGTTACTGGTTCTTCACTATTTTTCTTTTCTTCAACACTTCTTTCTCTTCTTCAACACTTCTTTCCCATCCTGATTTCTAGCTGTCAGTCCTCCTCCTCCTCCTCCTCCTCCTCCTCCTCCTCCTCCTCCTCCTTTCTTACTGCTTTTCACCTCAGCACTTTTCTTCTTATATCCTTGCAGTAACATTAATTCTATAAATTAGTTATATTGTACAGTCTCTACTGGTTCTTATTTTATTTTGTTTTATATATACCGTATTTAATTTCCTTATATACCTGATTGTGGGACTATATACAGTCTACAGTCCGTTCACTGATCTCCAACAGCCCTGGCAGCAACAACGGATAGTGACAAACACCTATACATGTCACCACTTGGGCACTTTGCTTTACTATGCTTGGACAAACACAATTTAGGTTCAAGGGGGGTCTGGCACTTCGATGGGCCTTATGGACGTTTCCAAATCAGTTTCAAGAAGACTCAGATCCTTAAATTGTTCCCTAAATCAGCCGAAATCGATCTCGCTATGGCAGTTCATTCCTCCATCACCTGAATACTACATACCTGAATTACTAATTATAATTATTTACTCATTGACTCAAACTGGACCTAAAATTGCCATCTTGAATGCTTAGCCCAGTCAGCACATTAGCACTAGACTTTGGTGCTAATCACGAAGAAGAGTTATGGAGAGCATGTAGACCTGTATCCCTGTCTTTTTCTGCCACTGAGCAACGTAAAATAAGCAGTGAAAGAACGAGAATCTAGGTCAAGTTAAAGAAAAATAAGTGTAGATTACTGAGCCTTGTCAGTAATTACCTAAAAGTGTATCCAGTTAAGTACACCTTACACCCACACTTTACCACACTTTTACCTTTAAGAGTATTAAAAAAAAATACTTTAAGCTTTTTAAGTCTGACATCGGCTTCAAGAAACTGGAATCCCATCTGAGAAACGTCGCCTTGGAGCAGTTAGGACGTGCCCATCAAACACTTTTATCGCTCCAGCCAACATTTTAAGCCGGTCGTTAACTCACCTTGTTTGCATAACTCACAATTACGCATCACGGACGGTGGCAGGGTAGGACAGGGCAGGGCAGGGCAGGGCAGAATAGGTTTGGGCTAGGTAGGGTAGGCAAGGGAAAGGCGGAGCAAAGTAAGGGTAGGAAATGGCAGGGCAGGGTAGAAAAGGGAAAGGCAGGTCAAAGTAAGGGTAAGAAACGGCAGGGCAGGGCAGGACAGAGTAGGGTAAGCAAGGAAACTGCAAGGTAAAGCAGGGCAGAGGAGGGTAGGCAAGGGAGAGGCAGGGCAGAGTACGGTAGGCAAGGAAAAGGCAAGGCAGGGCGGGGCAGGGCAGAGTGGGGTAGGGAAGGAAACGGCAGGGCAGGGTAGGGTAGGCAAGGGAAAGGCAATACAGGGTAGGGTAGGACAGGGAAGAGTAGGGTAGGCAAGGGAAAAGTAGAGCAGGGCAGAGCACAGTAGATTAGGCAAGGGAAAGGTAGGCCAGGACAGGACAGAGCAGGGAAAGGCAGGGCAGGGCAGAGTAGGGTAGGCAAGGTAGGACAGGGCAGGGTATGATGGAGGTCGGCACTCGGGTGTAACATTAAGTAATACTTTTCTTAGGTTACCTTAGATGAGGTAGAATAAGGATCAATATTAAGTGAAATTAAGACGAGATCAGGTAAGGTAGATTAGCTTAGATAAGGATGGACGAGAGAAGGTGGATTGGTGATTGGGAGGAAGAGAGAGTAACAGGATCCAAGGTAAAGTACACTAGGTCAGGGAAAGTGATGTGGAGATTACGAGGAAAAGAAATGAACGGAAGATCAGCCGATATATTACCAATTTGCCGGGAAACGAACCCGGGACTCTCAGGTGAGAGCCAGGCAGAATACCACTACACAACGACCAGGTAGAAGTTAACTAACATCGTCACAATCTTGCAACCAATGTCCCTCCGCCCCCACTGTGGGCATGAAGAGGATGAGTTAACTCCCTGGCACTCGGGCAAGTAGATCTACTTGCCCGAGTGCCAGGGGGTTAACTCATCCTCTTTTTACCTGGTCGTGGTGTAGTGGTATGCTGCCTGGCTCTCACCTGAGAGTCCCGGGTTCGATTCCCGGCAAATTGGTAATATATCAGATGAATTTTCCTATGTACAGTACAGGTTTCTCTCTTCAACGGAAGATCAGGTTAGGTAGGTTGGGTTACGTCAGAATGGATGTGATAGGAATGAGATTAGGAATAAAATCAACCAAAGGAGGGAGAAAGACTTAGCGGCGTGTATGGCTAGGGTAAAGGGAAGAAGAGGGAATGATAGGGATAAAGAGAGCTGAGTAAGGAGCTGTTATATGGAAGCTTGGCACTCGAGTTAGTTTAGGTGAGCTCATGTTGGGGTGGCTTAGGCTGGGTTAGATTCTCAAGCTTGTGAGGTAGAAGATAGATTACGAGTGAGCGAAACGTAGGAAGAGAGCTGGGTAGATGTGTCAGAGGGAAGTTTGGTACTTAAATAACTCCTTGCGTAACCCGAGGTAGGGCGAGGCTTGGCTGGGTAGGACTAATTCTGACTACTGTTTGTTATTGTTTAGCCTTTGTTTATTGGGTTGTTTGGGCGTTTGTTTTGGTGTCTATTCTATTTTTGTTTTGTTTTATTGTTATTTTTATTATTATTATTATTGCCTGTACTATTTTTACTATTATTATCTTATCCATACTACATCCTTTTCATTCACCTCTTCCCAGTGTTGTTTTGGACTCGTACGGGAAATATTAAAGAACATTTGCTATAATTTAGAATCATTTTTTCACTAAACTCTATGGCATAAGCAAGCATAAGGCGAAAAAACGTCTTCTGGCTGGAGATAATGGATTTTTTTTTAACCCTTTTTTTCCATGACATTATAAAATCTATTCTTTCCCTCTCCAGACGATTGTATGCTCATGAGAGATTTTGATAAGCAGAGGGGTTCGAAATAGCTCTCACTAACCCCTTCAGAGCAAGAAATCTCCCCTAAAGTTAATAAAATCGTCTGGAGATCGGAAGAAGAAAAATCCCCCAAATTATGTCGACGGATTGAAGGGTTAAGTTTATTCAGTGAGGTGTTTTTCGTAAGCTGAATAAATTTTCTGATAATCTAGAATAATCTTACCCCATCGTTACATTGTTTTACTCAGTAATCTTGCTACGACCAGACGATTTCCTTCAGCTCAGATCGTACTTAATCCATTCGTGTCCTGTGTTTGTCTACAGGTACAGAACTGGGCATTTTCAGAAGTTAATTAAGAGAGGGAGACTAATCGCGAGTAGGAGACAATAAGATTAGGGCGGTACGTTAAGCACCTTCCAGCCAAATCCCCCACACAGCAACACTGGCTCAAGGCTACATCTAATTCTTGCAGTCAGAAAAATCCCTCAAGCTGATTAAAATCGTCTGGAGATATGAAAAAATGAGACCACGGGAAGAAGGGGTTAAAAAGAGACATTCGGGGTTCAGAGATCAAGTGCCAAAGCTCCTCGATTTTTGAGAGTAATTAGAAGGTATCAGGGGAGAGATTGGAGGTATAAATAAGTCAGCTTTACCTCGTGATATAAAGCCCAGGCGGGGATTGATAACGTTGCCAATAAATCCTTAGAAAATTCCCCGGAGATTATAAGTCTCGGGGAAAAATCCTGCGTGCCGATAATGCGATAAATAATTCCTTGCCGCGGGGGAGGAGCCACTCTCTCGGAAATAAATACCTGTTTCGAAAATACGGCTAAAAAATATTGCTCGGTCCCCAGGCCAGTGCAGCGCCACGATTAGCCCGTGATGGGATGAGGTAGTCGTGTTCTTAGCGTCGTTTCTCCTAGTTCCTGCTGTTGCCTACTTTGCATCTTCCATCTCCCCCCTCTTTCTGTCTCCCCCTCTTTCTCTCTTCCTCTCTTCCTGCCAGAACCTCCCTTCCCTTTCTCCCCTTCATCCCCTTTCACCCTCTTCCTATCCTCCCATCTTCCCCTCAGTTCTCTCTCATCCTAAACTAACTCTTTCCTCCCCACAACCTCCCTTTGCCTTCAACTTATTTCTCTCCTTCAACCCCTTTCATCCTTCCCGAAGCTCCCACCTTTCCCTCAACTCCCTTCCCCTCAATTCCCTTCCCCTCACCGTAGACCTATCCCAACCCCGTCCCGAACATCAACCCTCCATTTCCCTCTCTCTCTGCCCCTCTCCCTACCATCCCCATTTCCTCTCTTAACATCGCTTTCCCTCTCTTAACATTCCTCTCCCTCTCATTATCCTTACTACCCCAACCTCCCTTCCTTTCCTCCTTTCTGCCTCCTTTCCCCTTCTTCTGCTACGCTCCCCTACTCTTTCCCCACTATACCCTCATCTTCTCCTTTCTACCCCTCCCCTCCTTCACAATCTCCCCACTCTTCTCCTCCTTCTGACCCTCTCCATACCCCTTCTTCTCCCCTTTCCCCTTCTTATCACTCCACAGATCCCCACCGTTGCTATAACCTCCCCTTCGTCACTTCTCTTCTTTCCTTTCTTTTTCCACTCCTCTCTTTTCTCCACCCTCTCCTCCCTCATCTCCTTTCCCTCCTCCAGCCTCCCCTCCTCACTCTACCCCTCTCCTCTCTCCCCCACGCCATCCTTCTCTCCTCTTCCCATCCTTCCACTCCCCATCTCCTCACCAACATCTTACCGTGCCTTCCCCTACCCTCATCTTCCATCCTCTCCCTTCGTCTCCCCTTCCTTCCTCTCATCTTCCCTCCACTTCCCTTATCTTCCCTCCCTTCCCCCACGTCTTTCTTCCCCTCTTTTCCCCCTTCGTTCTTCATTCCCTCTTCTCCCTCCCCCCTCCACTTTTCTCTCCGTTCCCTCATTTTCCCACCCTTCCCCTCTCCCTCGCTTCCTTCGTTTAACCTCCTTTTCCTCCCTTCTCCCCCCGTGGTAGGTCTCTATCACCACCCTAGCCCTCCCCTGCCCCACTGTCCCCTCTCCCAGCCTCCTCTCCTTCTCCCACTATACCCTCCCTTGCCTTCCCCACCTCTCCCCTCCCTCTCCCATTATCCCCTTCCTTCCCCACCCCCACCTCTTCCCCCTCCCCAGTGCTCATAAAAGCCTTGTAAAATCTGAGTCGGACGAGACAGAAGGCAAACTGCGTAGCGTAGCGGCGATGGCGGTACTGTTTTGGGTGTGATTTCGACTCGTTAAATCTGAACTTGATATCTGCGGTCATAGTGTGGTATACGACAAGTACTGTATTTGGCTACGACTCTGTGACTACTTAGGAACGACAGTGAGCTAGGAACGTAATCCTGAACAAAAGTGACTGCGATGAAATATATGGCTGCGAGGATTTATCTCAGCTTAGCAAAGTCATCTGTGGTTTGTGTAAATGGAAATATTTAAGTATATTCATCGTAGCGTAATAATCAATCAAGATAGTACCTGACCAGAACACAAGGTAAATTGCGTAGTGTGGCGGCGAACTATTCTGAATTGGGTGTAATTTAGAGCCATTAATTCTGAAGTTAATGTGTGCTTTCATATTGCGGTTAAAAATACACTCAGTACTGTATTTGGCTTCTTCTAGGTGACTATACCTCTTTAACTTGGTCTAAAATTGCCGTCTCTCCATTTTGAACTCTGTGCTGTTATAAGAGATGAACGCAAGAATATGCCGCCAGTCACGAAGAAGTGCTATGGACGGAATGTAGAGCCACAGCATAGTCTTTTTCTGTCAATGAGCTATGTGAAATAGGATACAAGAGAACGAAAATCTGGGCCAAGTTAGAGTAAAACGAGTAAATGTAGGAACGACATTGGAGGAATTCGGAATATTTAACAAACGTGAATGCAGTGAAGGAGGGACTTTGACTGTGAGGATTTATCGCAGCTGAGCAAAATCGTCTGTTTTAACCTGGATGAAATATTAAACCACGTTCATAGTACCGAAAATATTAAAACTGTTCTTGACCAAAACGCAGTGTGTCTAGCGTAGCAGCGATTCTGATTCTGACTGGAATGTGATATAAACTTGTTGTAGCTGAGTCTATTGTCTGCAGTCGTTTTGTGGTCAGATGCACACTTAGTTCTCTACTTGGCTACGGCCCTGGGACTGTTTAGGAACGACCGTGCGCTAGAACTTGTAATATTGAACAAAACTGAACCAATCTGAAAAACTGTCTCTGAAACTGCGAGGCTTTATCTCAGCTGAACAAAACTATCCGATCCTAGCCTAGATGAAATATTTAAGAACGTCCATAATAGCAAAATGATTGATCAGGCGAACACTTAAAATACAAGGTAAACAGCATGGTGTAATGGTGATAGCAGATCGTAATGTCTCTCCTGAACCGAAGGAGATCGCCTGGGAATAGCAAGCATAAAGCATAATAAAGCGTCCTCGCGTGCAATTTGGACTTGCTAAAACTGAGATTATTGTTTGCGGTCATATTGTGGTTAGATACACGCTTAGTACTCAGCTTAGGTGGGAATGTGTGCTATAAAATGTCATATTGAGGAACAGTGACAGCATAATAGTATAACATTCACTAATTCATCGATGGCTGTTTTCCATTCTTGCCACCTCGAGATTATTTAAGGCAGGAAACACGTCCCCTATTCTGTGGGTTAAGTAGAGCTGCATCTAATCCCAATAGTTATCAAAAACTCGCTCAAACTAAAGATAAGTGACCTGGAGATTTAAGCATAATAAAAACGTCCTCTGGTGTGGTTTGGAGTTGTTACATCTAAAATTGTTGCCTTGAGTCATGTTGTGGTTAGATACACACTTAGTACTCTATCCAGGAACGTACTTGTGCTAAAAATATGTACAACTGAGCAGAAGTAATGGCAGAGAAGTAGCCTATAAATTAATCTTATTCACTGCTATGTTTATCCTCTTTAGTTCTTGCAGTCTTCAAACAGTATATTAAATGCAGGAAACACGCCTCATTTTGCTAGTTAATGAAGGCTGTACCAAACCAAGCTCCTTAATAAAACCTCTCCTAAACTGAAAAATAATTGTCTGGAAATAGTAAGTACAAAAATAAAGGACGTTCTCTGGTGTAATTTAGACTTGTTAAAAATGAGATTATTGCCTTGAGTCGTTGCTAGATAGTACTCCATCTGGGAACAAATTTGATGACAGTTGTAGCAGCGTGATGGTTTGGCTACGATGATGATGATGACGGAGGTAAGACGAAAATAAAAAAGAGATATGATGATGATGGTAATGAAAAGGGAGAGAATAAGGATGATGAAGAGGAAGTTGAGTTTAGATGACAAAAAATTACAGCGACAGAGGTTGATGGTGATGATGATGATGATGATGATGATGATGACGATGACGATCAAGTATGTTTAAGTAGTCGACGATAATCACATGAAAGTAGCAACATTCCCAGTGGCGGGTGAAAAATGTGAAAGCTCCAGTGTACAAGCGTGAAGGACGAGGATAAGCGAGGGAGGTGTTATCTCGCTCTCAAGTAGTAAAAAGCGAGCGATAAACAGCCGTACCCCTAACACCCTCCCCATCTCACCTGGCCGGGTTTTATTGTTTAATTGCCCAAGGTGTCCGATAATTGAACCACCTTAACGAGGGGTGTCCGCGGCTCCTGATGAGGCTGGGAGATTGAGGTGCGTTCGCTGTTCACACCTGCTACCTGTCTGCTTGCCTTCCTCGCCAGTTCTACTTGTCTTACCTGCTGCTTCGCTTACCTGCCCTGCCTCCCTGACTTGTCTTCCTCTCTTACCTGTCCTGCCATACTCGCCTGTCCTGCCATACTCGCCTGTCCTGCCATACTCGCCTGTCCTGGCTCACTGACTTGTCTTGCCTCACTCACCTGTGCCACTGCCTGCCACACTTATCTGTCTTGCCTCACTCACTTGTCCTATCCAGCTTACCTGCTACTTCGTTTACCTCCTTACCTGTCTGCCTCACTCATTGTCCTGCTTCCTTTACCTGTCCTGCCTCACTCAACTGCTTTACTGCCCGCTTACCTCACCTCTGCTACCTTCCTTACCTTCTACCTCGTTTACTTGTCCTACCTGTCAGTCTGCTTACTCACCTGTCTTGCCTCTCCTTCATCTTGACCTGCTTCATGTGCCCTAGCTACCTCACCTGTCCTAGCTACCTCACCTGTCCTGCTTGCCTTCCTCACCTGTTCTATTTTTCTTACGTGTTACTTCGTTTGTTTGACCTGCCTACCTGCTTTACTCACCTGTTCCGCCTCTCTCCCTCACTTCTGCCTGCATTACCCGTCCTGCTTGACTCATATCTGCTACCTGCCTCTCCTACTGTCTTCTTTACCTCTCCTACCGGCCTGCCTACTTGCTTCATTCTGCCTCCCTCCCTCACCTGTCCTGCTTGCTTGACTTCTGCTACCTGCCTCACCAACCAAGCTTGCCTCACTACTACCACCTGCCTAACCTGTCCCATCTGCTTTCCTCACCTGTCCAGCTTGTCTTACCTGCCACTTAGTTTCTTTGTACTACCCTCTTTCCTTACTCACCTGTACCAGTTTCGCCTACCTCAGCTCCCTGCCTACCTCATCTGTGCTGCCTGTCGTGTCTGTAATGTATGCCTCACTCGCCTGTGCTTTTGCCTCACTTGCAGTTTGTGGGACCTGTCCTGCCTGCCTTAACTGTACTTCTGCCTCACCTCTGCCTTGTTTACCTGTGTTGCCTGCCTTCCTTGCCTGTACTTCTGCCTCGTCTGCTGCCTGTCGTACATGTAATGTCTGCCCCACTCACTTGTGCGTCACCTGCTGTCTGTCGTATCAGTAATGTCTGCCTTACTCTCCTGCCCTTCCACCTCATCCGTAGCTTGTCGTACCTGTGCTGTCTGCCTTACATCCCGGTGCCTCTGCCTCACCTGCTGCCTGTCGTACTTGTAATGTCTGCCTCAGTCGCCTGTCCTTCCACCTCACCTGCTGCCTGTCGTACCCTTAATATCTACCTCATGCCTTACTCTCATGTTTTGATTATCTGCCTTGTCTTCCTCCCCCACCTAGGCCTTACTTCCACATGTCCTGCTTTCTCCCTTATTATTGCTTTCGTGTCACCTTTGCTCTTCTGACTTATCCTTCACCTTCACCTGGACTGCCTGCTTCACCTGTCTACCTGTCTGTCTGTTCTTTGCTTTTGTTTCGCCTGTGTTACAAACTTTATTCTCCAGGCATTAGAAATCAAGGTAATCAAGTTTCTCCCACTGAATAACAAGTAAAACGCAATCTTGCCATATTGTTCACCGCATGTTCACCTTCCTCTGAACCCTGTTGTTCCTGTTCAAACCACCGCCGCTGTTCACTCAAGGGGGAAAACACATAATCTAAGTTAAGCATAAACAAAGCAGGAAGTGAAACCGCCTCCTACCCAAGACGACCGAACCAGAAAGAAAATATATATATACAGGGAGACTCACGATGAGGTGAAGCGAATGTGGTCTGATGAATGTAGCACACAGACGTCCTAACAGCGAGACAGCGGACCTCAGCGACGGGAAGGAGGTGGGGTGGATGTGGGTAGGGGTGAGAGGGGGAAGGACACGAAGGAGGAAGGAAAGGGGGGTGGTTGTGGGTAGGGATGAGAGGGGTACACACACTGCGGAAGAGGGAAGGAGGGGTGGATGTGAGTGGAAGGGGGTGAGAGGGGTGTGGACACGGCGGAAGAAGGAAGAAGGGGTGGATGTGGGTAGGGGTGAGAGGGGGAAGCACACGATGGAAGAGGGAAGGAGGAGGTGGGTGGGAGTGGGCTGGAGTGAGAGGAGTAGACATACGACGGAAGAGGGAAGGAGGGGTAGATGTGGGGGAGTGAGAGGGGTATGCACACTACAGAAAAAGACAACAGCAGCAACAGGGAGGCAATGGAGCTGAGGAGAAGGGTAAGGATGAGATGGAAGAAGATAGCGACAGGAACAGGAGGAGGAGGAATAAAAAAAAGAGGACAGTATGCAAGGTCGAAAGGGAAACCACAGGACGAAAATAAAAGTAACAGCAACAGGTGGCAGTGGCGCTGGGGAGAGGGGTCAGGATGAGATGAAAAAAGACAGCGATAGGAAAAGGAATAAAAAGAAAAGTAAAAATAGGGACAATATGCAAGGCTAAGTAGGGAAAGTATAATGCAAAAGAAAGCAGACAGCACCAGGGACAGGGAGAGAGGGGTAAGCATGGGATGGAAAAAAGACGGCGACAGAAGCAGGAACAGGAGGAAGGAGAATAAAAAAAACGGAAGCACTAGGGTAAGGTGTGCAAGGACTAGAAAGGTAAGCTACGGAAGAGCAACCCAGAAGCAACAGGAGGAAATAAGAACGCGGAAAAATGATGGGTGGACATAAAAACAGGGAGGAAAATGGGAAATGAAAGAGTGGGGGAAGTGATAAGATGGACAATAAGAGGATAAAATGGCCCAGGTGATGTATGTGGACGAGAAAAGTATATAGGGTTAACGATGACTGGAGAGAGAGGAGGAGGGGAGGGGAGAGAGGGAAGGATGGAAGCAATGGAAGGAGGGGAGCGAGGGAAGGAGGGGAATAAGGGAAAGGAGAGGAGGGAAGGTAAGGAGGGGAGGGAGAGAAGGAGGAGAGAGAGAGAAGATGGGGAATGAGGGAAGGATCGGAGCGAGGGGAAAGGGGGGAAACAAGAAGGAAGGGCAGACTGAAGGAAGCAAGAAACACATAACTTCTTGACTACAATGACGAACACTATTTTGTTTCTGCTTCCTTCAGGCGATTTTATTCAGCTTGGGAGAGGCTTTTCGATCTGGAGGAGTTAGATACATCCTTTATTTATTTGGCTTTCTCTTGTATCTTGTTTTTCTCTTGGAAGGAATAGTTTGCGGGATCGTGGCCTTTGTTTCCTTCTTCCTAGCATTAAAAAAAAAAAAAAAGTAGTACGAGATATGTTTCGAAAATTCTATAAAAGCCGTCAGCAGCCGGAGAGAAAAAAATACAAAAAAGACAGAATTGAATTGAAGAAGTTAACCCCTTGAGCCCGAGAACGTACTATATATATATTTAGTGTTTGCTATCTAGAGGCCATGTTTTTATTTTTATTATTTATTTATTTATTTTTTTGTCCGAGGGTTGGAGTCATTATGTACAGCTTTTATTAACCTCTTCATTTCGAAAGAATTCTGCTAAGTTGCGTCTGGAGATAGCAAGATCATGAGTCTGTCTTAGAAGTGGTTAACGAGACGGGAGGGGAAGGAGGGGTGGACTGGGAAGGAAGTGGGCGAGACCGAAGTGAGGGGCTGTGAGGAGGAGGACAGAGGAAACCAAGAATTAACCACTTCAGACCAGTGGCGTTATTCTGTTATTAGTATCAGATGATTTAGAGTCTTTTACCCCATCAATTCGATTATATTTCTCATTCTTTCTTAATACAACTAGACGATTTTTGCTCATCTCTTTTTATTTTCTTTGCGAAGGGGTTAATTAGGACCATTTCTCAGGTTGAAAGCCTCTCCAAAGTTGACTAAATTCATCTGATGTTAGGAATAGACAAAATACGTCATCGCAGTGAAGAGGTTAACTTAGAAAGGACGTATCTAACTTCAGGGGCTTATGATGACCATGGGAGGTATTCTGGTGCGGTTAGGAAGCTTACTAACACCTCTTCCTTACCGATTTATTCCTGATTCTGCCCCGTTGCTATATTCTTGTTTGTTCTTAGGGAGATATTGTCGTGCGATTAGGAAGCTTCTAACACATCTTCTTTACCGATTTATTCCAGATTCTGCTCCATTACTATACAGTATGCTTGTGTGTTATTTGTGCAATGTATGTCGACTTGAAAAGACATAAGAGGAAAACCATGTAATATTAATGAATACTTTGGAAAATAAATCGTTAAGGAAGAGGTGTTAGGGAGCTTCCTTACCCGATGAAAATACGGGCTTATAACCCCTCCATATCGAATAGTCTCCCCTCGGCTGAATAAATTGTGTGGAGATAACAAAAAGTTTTAAGTAATTTTGGAAGGGGATAACTATACAAACTAGGGCTCCCACTCTCGTCGGGTGAGGAGGCTCCCTAGCACCTCTTCCTTAGCGATTTATTCTTGGATATGAGTGGGTAATATCGTTCAAATAAAGAAGACAGTTGAGAAACAGATAGGGGAGGGGGAAAAAAATGACTAGGAACGAAATGAAAGACAAACAAAAGATACGGTAGATAAAGAGAGGAAATTTAGATATATGATTAGAGGAAGAAGAGAATAGAAAAATAATGTATTTTTAAAAACAGAAACTGGAAGAAAATGAAAAGGGAAGAAAAAAAAAACGGAAAAGTTGACAGAGCATAAATAACTACAAATTAAAGGATGAGAAGAGAGGGGAAGGAAAAGGGTTCGTATTTTCCCTAACACGTCTTCCTTACCGATTTTTTTTTTTTTTTATACGGCTCCCTAATGTCGTTTTGTGCATTGTTTAGTCAGAATATGGTGATATTAGAATGATTTAAGCAACACTTGAGGACGGCAAGGTGTAAGAAGTAAAATAAATCGCTTAGGAAGAGGTGTTAGGGAGCTTCCATATCCGACGGGAATACAGGCCAAGGGGAGTGGAGAAATAACAAGAGACGATGAAGGAAATGGAAGATGTATTATTGCGGATACGATAAATAACGAGACGGTGACCAATAGCTTTAGAAACCCAGGGATGCGAGAGACTTTTCAGAATATCATGTAAGTGTTTCATAATTATTCGACTAAAAAGTGGAGCGATATTCCTCACCTCAACTGTACCTCAGACCATTTGTGAAGGAGAAAATGATGTGTATGATATCAGATGAGGGGGAGGTGAAGAAGACTAGGAAGGTAGAATGACTCAAGAAGTGATTGAAGGAGGATGCACGCGTGAGGAAGGAAGTTGATAGATGGGAACAAGCGAGATTACAAGGAAGCAAGGGAACATCATGAAGTGAAAATTGGAAGTCAGATTGGCTCGTGAAAGGAAGAGAGGAAGAGAAGAGGTAGAAGAGATAGTGGATGAGGAGGAGGAAGAAGAGAAGATGGATGAGGAGGAGGAAGAAGGGAAGGTGAGTGATGAGGAGGAAAAGGAGAAGAGGAAGAAGTGAAGAAGGAGGAGGAAAGAGGAGGAAGTGAAGAACAAGTCACGAGAGTAAGATATGTGCCACAGTAGAGGAGAAAGAGATTATCATCAGGGAAAGAAAAGGAAAAGGGAAATAAGAGAAGAGAAGCGAAGAAAAGGGAAGTTGAGGGAAGGAAGATAAAGAATGTGAAAGGAAGGGAAGGAAAGAAAAAGATTGAAGAGAAAAGAGAAGAAAAATTAAGGAAATGGAATGGAAAGGCAGAAAAGGGGAGAGAGTGAATGTAAAGGGAAGATAGGTAAAGGAAGGGAGGGAATGGCAGAGGAAAGAATGGGAGAAAATGAAAGTAAAGCGAAGATAAAGGAAAGGAAGGGGAGGGGAAAGATGATAAGGGAAGCGAAGGAACGATAAAGGAAGGGGAGGGAAGACGAAGTAAGAGAAGGGAGTGACAGAAAAGAGAGAGAGAATGAAAGGGAAGGGACGATAAAAGAAAGGGAGTGGAGGGAAAGGATGACAAAGGAAACAAAGAAAAGATAAAGGAAGGGGAAGGAAGAGGAAATAAGAGAAGACGGTAGAGGCAGCACCCAAGTTCCCCGACCGAGTAACTTGGGCCGTGTTAGATTACCTCAAAATGATGCCGCCCCCTCCCCCTCCCTCACACATACACCTCAATTCCCCCCTTTCCCCTCCCCCCATACACACCTCAATTCCCCCCTTTCCCCTCCCCCCATACACACCTCAATTCCCCCCTTTCCCCTCCTCCCATACACACCTCTATTCTCCCTTTCCCTTCCCCCCCACACACCTCAGTCTCCCCTCTTCTCCTTTCTCCAACCCCTCCCACCTCACACACACAGACCCATTCTCTTCCCCCACCCACCCAAATGATGCCACCCATTCCCCCGTCCCCCACACATACACCTCAGTCCCTTCCCTTTCCCATCCCCGGACACACATCTCAACCTTCCCTCTTCCCCTCACTTCAGTTCCCCAACTCCCCACCTCACACACATTGGTCCTTTCCCTCCCCCCACTCGCCCTCCACACGCACCCTAGGTTCATCTCCCCTTTCCCTCATACACTCTGATCCCAATCCACTATCACACAACCCAGCCCCTCTCTTTTGCCACCCTCCCCTACAAACATACCCTAACACTTAACTCCCTCCCCCCTTTACCAACGTCCAAGAATACCCCCCCCCCCTCACACACACACGAGTTAAAAGGGGTATAAAGAAAATCAAACAGCAACAGACCTTAGCCATAATATCTAATTCTGTGAGGTGAAGATAAAAAGAGCAAAGCAGGAAGGATTCCCCGGCCACCAAATCCTCTAACCGAAGCCGGATGGATAAAATGAGGAAACATGCAGCATAGACAAACTGCCATGAAGACTTCGTTGAAAAAAATGGAAAGAAAAAACTATATTCTTCACTATCTTATTTGCAAAGGAAGTGTAATAGTATCCGGTAACAATGCCACAGTCCTGCTGCAGTCTCTGTGATCTGAAAGCGAAGGAAATCAACTAAAATTTGTATTATTATTCTGCCATGAACGCGTTTAACTAAGGATTCGACGCTATAAATGTATCCAAAATTCATTTAAATGCTATTACTCTATTGCAGTCTAACCACATTCCTGGCCAGTTTGTTCGATATGGTGATAACGCTAATGAATTTTATTTTTTTTTGCATTATTTGACTGGAAACGTTTGCCTGTAATTTTATAACCATTACCTCTAGTGTAAAACGACCGATTTTATGTGAGGAACATATCAATCATCATATTGTCATGTACTTTAAAAATAATATATACGTGAATCAGATCTCCTCGTATTCTGCGCTTTGAAAGGGTAAACAGCCATAGTTGTATTCAATGTTCCTCATATGGTTACTTCCGTAGTATTTTTATTCTTCATTGTACACTTTCTTTAATTTCTCAGTGTCTTCTAATGTGGTTCTCAGACAAACGCACAACCCTCCCCTCAACCACACACTCCCCGCCCACTACACTTCACCCCTCCCCCTCACACCCTCTTCCCCCCAGACCCTCTCCCCCCTCACACCCTCTACCCCCTCACACCCTCTACCCCCTCACACCCTCTCCCCCCTCACACCCTCTCCCCCTCCTATACACATGCTACATCACCCTCCCCCCACGGACCCGCTGCATCCATCCCCCACATACACCTCCTCCCCCTCACATTCAACTTTTTCCTGCTCATGTTTCTGATGGTTGGCAGATACTACTTCACGCTGCAGGCTCCTTTTTGTTGCTGCAACTGTTGTAGTCGTGTCTGCTTGCTTATTGGGTTGATTTAGAAGGAATATGGCTTCTTAGTGCTTAGGAAATTGAGTGATTAGGGAGATTAGATGGGAGTATTTAGAGAGAGAGAGAGAGAGAGAGTGTGTGTGTGTGTGTGTGTGTGTGTGTGTGTGTGTGTGTGTTACATTTAGACATAGATAATTTTCCTCTTTTTAGCAATAGTTATGTGGATGGATGGATGGATGGGCGGATGATTACTTGCTAGCTAATGGTAGATGGAAAGTAGTCATACCTGGTTAAAACTCCTTACCTGAATATCGCTACTGAAGAAAATGAAGGAGAAGGTGGTGGGAATCGTCTGGTTGGTGTGTGATGTGTGGGTGGATGGTTAGTACAGGTGATGGAGGTAATGATTGTGTTGAGATTTATTCCCTGCAATTGCACATTCTGGCAGCCCGCAGACAGCCACCACTGCAGTCGCCAAAACCGTGAACCGGGGCTGGGGGAACAGAGCTAAATTACCCCCAGTGGTGTAAATCTTAAAATCTGGGGAGTAATGCGTGCGGTTTTGGGCGGTAATGCGTGCGATATATTACTGATTTCTCAAGTAATGTACGTTTTAGTGAAGAAGATGTAAAACCATGTACCGTACCTTGTATCATGATATTTGTTGTTTAGCTGCCTTGCTATTGACAGATGTGTACATAGACATGGCTATTTTTTTTCTTTTTCTTTTCGGTTTACTTTGAAGACTGGGAGTAATTTCATTTTACTCAATTTTTGGGAAATACCCCAGAAAAAGTTCCCCGATCCTTGCCTTCAACGAAACCTCTGCCAAAATTGCACTCGAGAAACGAACAGAAATTATATCGGTAAAGAAACGGATAAAAAAATTACTCAACAGCAAAAAGTAGTAAAAAAAAAGTATCAACACTCATGCCAAATAAATAGCCAAGAAATGAACAGAAATAGCGTCAGTAAAGAATTATACAGATAAAGATATTAGTCAAGAACATAATAGTTAACAGTAAAAAAGTGAGCGAAATAAGCATCAAAACTGCCAAATGAAGTAAGAGAGAGAGAGAGACAGAGAGAGAGAGAGATTTCAGTCAATGAGAGGAATATCAAGACCTCTGCAGGAAACACAGTCATCAAGATAAATATACTTCTGCGAGGAATACAAAAATAGAACGTTGTTTCTAATGTTATGGTTGGAGAAAACTTTGAATTTTACCCTCGACGCACCACAGCCTATACCATCTTTCTTCACAGGGTGTATTACTCCTGCCTTCATATAGAGGGAAAAATTACTTGCCGATTTTGTTATATTTGGTATCACATGAGCGGGTAAAAAACGTCACGAAGTACGGGTAATAAGTTTTATTTTTTTTCTTTTCAACCTCTGAATACTTATACCGCTATGTCTGTCTGTATTTTTCTGTCTGTCTGTTTTTATGTCTGTTTTTCTGTGTCTGTGTGTCTGCTTTGGTCTGTTTTTCTCTTCATTTATCTGTGTCTGTCCGTCCGTCTGTCCGTCTTTCTGTCTGTCTGTCTTTCTGTCTGTCTGTCTTTGTCTGTCTGTCTTTCTGTCTGTTTGTCTTTGTCTGTCTGTCTTTCTGTCTGTCTGTCTTTCTGTCTGTCTCTCGGTCTGTTTATTTTCCCCATCATCTTGTAAGAGGTGGCCTGGCCAAAAGGAACTCAACAGTGTAAATCTGTTAGTCCTTCTGTAATTGCTCTTCTGTGTCCAAGCTAATAATGTTTACTAGTCAAATTCCACCCAGTTATACTAAAATTCACTGACATTGTTCTTCGAAGTGTGGCGACGTATAATAATGGCAAATAAAGAATCTGTCCATCTATCTATATTCAGACGCCTTAATCCCGTAAGAAGTGGTCACAAACAAATCACCCCCATGTCGACCTGTCCCATGCCATTTCGCTGCCCTCCCCCCAGCTTACACCCCTTCTCTTATATAAACCTCTGCTTCATCCCTCCATCTCATCCTTGGTCTCCGCCTCCCTCTGATAAGGAATCTACATGGCAAAAAAGATATTCCTCTCCCTACTCACAAAACACCATCCTTCCTTGTATTCTGTCCAAACTATGGCGGGTTTTCAGTTCCCTCATTGTCGCTTCCACAGTATTGAGTTGACTTCAGATACATAAATAGACCGTGATGTACGTGCGTGTAATTAAGTGTAAATGAGTTTATTATTCATTTACATACACTAATCAACGTAAACAGAGAGATATACCGTGTCTTGGTAGCACTGTGTTGTAAATAGTTTCAGTGGAGGAATTACAATCATATTTGGAATTTATTTGTAGGGGAAAGAGCCAGAGTTTTGCACCGATTGGGACACGCCTGAAAACGGCTCAGATTGGATCCTAACTTTATTTGCCATATAAACCAATTGTCCGACGTGTGAGTCTAGTTCTATAAGGAAGTAATGTTCGTAGATGTATTTAAAAAAATACAGTATATCAAGGTAAACAAAAATTTAAAGTTCCTTAATATTTATTGCGCACTCAGACAGATAAAAGGAAATTGTGTTCCTTAAGTGCATTCCATATGGAAGCAAATGGAAATACGTAATGTTCTCTAAATGTATTCCATGTCCAGCGGAAGATCAATTAATGTTTTCCACTCAGTCTTTCATATAAATATCTCAGCGTCAGTTTTTCTATGCTACTTGGTCTTTCTTCTCTCTTTTTCATGCCATTTTCGGCTGGAAGGCTTGGCAGGTGAGGGAGATCCTTCTTTACTCTCTTTCTCCTATCTTCGTAGCGAGTCACGAAGGAGTTGGTCAGTAGGTGCTAATTGGCCTACTGCAATCATCCTATTTTCTGTGTTCTTATAATTTTCGGTTTAACGCCTATTTCCTGTGTAGTGTGGGCAAGACGCATTCACCTGGTAGTATTGCTTCACCTTGCTGTTCAGCGCTAGGTCTCTAATGCTCCTCTAAATCTTAGGTCAAGATACACCAACTTATTCTATGTTTTCATCGGTCTACCGTTCCGTCGACGTTTTGATACATTCTATATATGACACAGGTAAAGAAATAATGTTTCCTAAATGTATTCCATATCCAGACAAATACAGAGGAATGATTCTGTTTAAATATACTCAAAATTCAGTCAGATATAAAGAAGTACTTCTTCCCAAAAGTATGCTATATGCACCAAAAAAAAAAAAAATGTATTCCATATCCAGACTAATATAAAAAATACACTCCCTAAATATTTTCCCTGTCTAGATAATTATAAATAAATACTACCCTCTCAATGTATTTCATATCCAGGTAAATATTCAGAAATACTGCTCCCTACGTGAATGCCATATCCTTGCCTATCCAAATAGGTGTAGGGAAATACTGCTCCCTTAATGCATTCCACATCTAAATGAATATAAAGAAATGGCTGCTTTCTAAATTAATTCCATATCCAGGTAGACATACATGAATACTGTTCTCTAAATGTATTCCTCACTCAAGGGGCCACAATCGTGCGGAAGCGAGTTGTCTGGTAATTCCCTGGGCGCTAATTAGTGAAGTTTTCTCTTAATTGAAACACAGGAACTTGGGCCCCGTCGCGCTTGGGTTGAAGGGGGGGCCTTTTGTTTCTCGCTCCCACCACCCCTTCTAAATACCCTCCGGCCCCCATGTCCCACGCCCCGCCTAGTCTCCCCCTTCCTCTGCCCCCTCCCTGGTACCCTTTGCCCCCCACCGGCCTTGCAGCACCCCTTCACCCCCTCCCAGCTACCCCTTTCCCCGACCCCTCTGTCAGATATTTCCCCATCCCACCCCTTAATACCCCCCGGCCCCATCGCCCCTCTCAAATATATTCCCCACTCCTGACCCGACCCGCTTCCCCCGTCCCTTCCCTACCCTTCCCTGATACCCCCCTTCCCCTCCTTTCCCCCGCCCCTTCCTAGATATCCGCTTCCCCTCCTCTCCCCCGCCCCTTCCCTATCCCTCCCTCTCACCCTTCCATAACACCCTACACCTCCCTAATACCCCCTTCCCCATTCTATCCTCACCTCTTCCTAACTCCCGCCTCTTTCCCTCCGCCCCTCTCCCCTACCAGTACCTCCATTGTACCCCCTCCTCTCCCACCGCAACTGCCCCCTACTGCCCCCCTCCCCTCTCTTTAATTACTCCTGTTTTGTTCCAGTTGTGGTGGTAATTGTATTTTCACCGTTTTTACTTCTTGGAAACTATAATTAGCGCCTCTTTGTTGTGGGAAGTTTATATGCTATCAGAACGCGGGGAAAAAATAATTTAGTGTGAATTTTCTCTGCTGGAAAACTGTTTAGGGAATATTTTTAGGAGAATATGTTTTTCCACCAGCACGCGACGGACATTAAACAAGACTGTATGTAAATGACGAAGTGTCGTGTACAGCACCTCACACCTCGCCATCATTAACCTTCTCATTGTCGTGGCAATTTTTAATTTATTGTTCCACGTTCTAGACGATTTTATTCAGCTTCCGAGAGATTTTTTTCAGACTAGAGGGTTGATTTTAGCCTTCATCATCCCTTTCAATCTGGCGACGGCTTTCTGTTATTCCATTGCCGCTAATTCCAGACGATTTTACTCAACGTCACGCTGGCTTTTCGAAATGGAGGGGTTAGATCTAGCCTTCATTAACCTCTTCACTGCTCTGTACTCCTTTCTAATCTTCAGTCTGGTGAATTTTCTTGTATTGCTGGTACTATATTTCCAAGCCATTTTACTTAGGACTGGACAGACTTTCCTAACAACAGAGGTTTGTTATTGCCCTTCCACTACGAGACATTTCCATGACATAATTTGGTAGTAATAATAGTTGTTGTTGAGTTATCCCGGTTTGTCTGGCCGAGCATCTTCATCAACCGCAGGCAAGCAGACGTCCCCGCAGGGCTATCCCGTGCAGTGAACCAGCTCTTCCCCGTGGCAGACTGGCGAGGTGCGGGGAAAAGTGTGGAGGTTTTGTTTCCGGATGGACGCAGCATTTGCGTCTCTCCATCCAGCTAATAGGGGTATCATAATAGGTGCCTTCAAATGTATGTAAAGTTACCCCCCCAAAAAGGAGGGGGAATTAAAAGCAGGAGCGTTTTGGTATCACATCACACTCATCTGTAAGGGAACGATTACTACCCAAAACAAGAAATCATTACCAAAAAGACAAAAAAAAAAAAAAAGGAGGGGGAGTTGAAATCAGGAGCATATTTGGTATAACATTAAACCCAGCCATAAAAGACCCCTTGCCACCCAGGACTCCACCAAGTTATAAAAGTTGAATCCACGAGGGATGAAGAACTTGTAAGGAGCTGAAGGTGGACTTGAGGTGGGTATTAAGGTGTCAGTAATGTTTTGGTGGGGCGGAGTGAACCCTGTGTACAGCCTTGATTACAGGGGAGAGAGAGAGAGAGGGGGGAGGGGAGTTATGTTTATTTGTGTGTGAATGTGTGTGTCTGTTTTCCTGTTTATGTCACTATATGTGACTGTGTGCTTGTGTGTGTATAAGGTGTGTGTGTGTGTGTGTGTGTGTGTGTGTGTGTGTGTGTGTGTTTGTTTGTTTGTCTGGATCTATATACACATCTGTACCTTCATATGTAAATGTTTTTGTGAGGGTATATGTCTAAAAATGTGTGTGTATATGTCAGTGTTAAGCATATATGTCTAAATATGTGTGCATGTGTCGTTGTTAAGCATATATGTCTAAAAATGTGTGTGTATGTGTCAGTGTTAAGCATATATGTCTAAATATGTCTATGTGTCAGTGTTAAATATATATGCCTAAATATGTGTGTGTATGTGTAAGTATTTGTGTCTGTCATCATGAGAGATCTCCATCTTTCACACCGTCCAAGATGTCGCCCAAGAGGACTTAAGATCCGCCTCCAAACCAATCCAAAGAGATTCAGGACGCTCCCGGGTCGATAATGTGGGATTTGTGACTCTTCCTCATCATCATGCCTGGATTAGACGCTTCGTGGTCAGGGGGTCACTTGGGTAGCCTTTCACCTTTCCTTGGGCCTTTCTCCTCCTTTCCCTCTCTCACCTTTCCTTTCCTTTCCTTGGCACTTCCCTCTCTCACCTTTTCTTGAGCCTTTCTCATCTTTTCCCTCTCTCACCTTTCCTCTCCTTGGGCCTTTCCCCTCATGTCCCTCTCACGTTTCCTTGAGCCTTTCCCCTCTTTTCCCTCTCTCGCCTTTCCTTTCCATAGTCCTTCCCCCTTTTTTCCTTCCTTCCATATCCCCTCTCTGTACTTTCTCTTTCCTCGTGTCTCATCCTGTCTATTCTTCTGTGTCTCAATCCACTCTCGTCTTTCTTCCATCTCCTTTTCCCCTCTTTTAGTCTTCCCCTCTCTCCCACCCTCCATGTCCACTTCCCGTCTTTTCTCTCTCTCTCTCTCTCTCTCTCTCTCTCTCTCTCTCTCTCTCTCTCTCTCGTCTCTATTTCATGTCCCCTTCCCCTCTCTTCTCCCATCTCCTTGCCTTCCTGATCTTTATACCGGGATTAGAACCTTGTTGGTCATAGGGTCAGTTTGTTAGCCATCCCTTGTCTTTCCCCTCCACCTCCCCTTCCCCTCTCTTCCTCCCCTCTGTTTCCTCCATGTCTCCTTCCCTCCGTGTCTCCCCTCCATTCCTTCTTCCCCTCTTCCCCCCTTTCCATATCACCTCACCTCTGTGTCTTCTCTCTGTTCATGTCCCCTTCCCCCCCTTTTTTTCCCCCCCTTTTCGTCTTTTTTACGCCTCCATCCTCTTTCATCTCTCCCCCTGTCTCCTTCTATACTCTCTCTTCTTTCTTCCAAGTCCCCTTTCCGTCTCCCTCCCTCTCTTCTATCTCTCAAATCTCCTCTTCCGTGTCTCCTTACACTGTCCCCTAGCCCTCCTGATCATCATAGGGAGATCAGGAGCGTGGAGATCAGATGGTCAGTTTGCTGTAGGGACTTTCACGTTTCGATTCCATAGTTACTTTCCTCTTGTTTCTCTCACCCAGGCCTTTCCTTCATTTTCCATGTTTCCCCTTTCCTCTTCTTCCTCTCCATGTCCTCTTTTCTTCCCGTCTCTCCTCCATGTCTTCCCCTCTAGTCATACTTTCTGTCTTCCTCCCCTCTCCCCTTTCTATATCTCCATTCTTCCCTTCCTCCCTTTCAAGTTTCCTCCCCTCTCTTCTTCCTCCCATATTCTCTCTCTCTCTCTCTCTCTCTCTCTCTCTCTCTCTCTCTCTCACCTCTTATATTCCACTCCTAAGTCCTCCTGAGTCCTTGGCCTCTCCACCGACGGGCATTTCTGTCGTCAAGTTTAAGCAAGACGAAAGCCGGATTTTCTGCCCACCTGTCAAAACGTCTCTTTCCACTTACGCCGGTCAGACTAGTGGATTCAGTCTGTTTTCCCCTCCTCCCTGTTAAGCCAACACAAATGGTGACCTAGATATAGTGGGTCATGTTCTACGGGGAAATTTGGACTTAGAAATCAGTTGAGATAAAATGTTATGCTCTTTTTACTTCCTCTTGGCCTAAAATTGACGTCTCTCCCTCTTCAATGTTCAGTTGTAACAGTAGAGTAAAACTAGAATGTGTTACTAGTCAAAAGAATCGTTATGGAAAGGATGTAGGTCAGTAACATTATTTTTTCTTCCATTGTGTTGCGATATAAGCTTCATACCACCACCACCACCACCACCACCACCACCTGTACAACTACTTCTTTTACTACTAATGACCTCGGTACTAATTTTGCTTGTAATCAGAGCTAGTTGCGGGAAACGTGGATCGTGTTTTCACCTGCCAAATCCGGACAGTACCAAATCATACAGGAAGCATCCCCATCCAGAATCCCGCCATTAACAGTGCACAGTTTTTACCATCTGTGTTTTTCCTTCGTTGGACTATTGTTGCGTTTCTGCCAAGGTGTGTTCTGTGGCTGTATTTGTGAACACTTTTAAGATTAAGTTGCGTGCGTCTAAGATCTTTTACCTAAACCTCACATTTCCGTCCATCCATTTCCCACTTTCCCTCCACTCATCCCACCCTTTTCCACCCACCCATCCCAGTCAGTTCTACCCACCCATCCCTCTACACCCACCCACCTATCCCACTTAGTTCTACCCACCCATCCCTCGCCACCCACCCATCCCACCCCTTTCCGCCCACCTCACTCATTTTTTCTTCCCCACCTCTGACGAAAATGACAATAGGAAGATGAGTCAGGGGCAATGACATCAGAGCAGCCAACAATAGGAAGATGAGGCAGACGGAAATGTAATAACAATGCATGTTGAGTTTTTGCTGTGATTTGTGCCGACCTGATCACATTTGAGCCCTAACACCTATTCCTTAGCGATTTATTTTGAGATATGGCTGGTTAATATCCCCTTGCATGTTATGTATGTAGAGTGAGTCGATAGAAGATTTTGCACAGCACGAAAGAGGACAGTACGGTGTAATTAGCAAAATAAGTCGCATAGGAAATGGTGTTAGGGACCTTCCTTAACTGACGAGAGTTCTGGCCGATATTAGAAGAATTTACAAAGCACAGAAGAGGACAGCACGGTGTGACAAGCAAAATAAGTTGCTTAGGAAAAGGTGTTATTGACTGGTATACCGTCCAAAATCTCTTCACGACGCGAACGTTTTCCTTATTAATCCTACCTTCGGACGATATTATTCAGCTTAGGGGAGATTTTTCGAACTAGAGGGCAAAATATAGCCTTCAGTACCCCTGTCACCAAAAGACACCTCCCTGGAACTGAATAAAATCGTCTGGAGGTGTGGAAGAAGACATATTGAAGGGATCTTGAATTTGCCTCTCAGTTTATTATTCTTCAGAAGGGGGAGGCTTTGCAGATTTTCAGCCTTGGGTTCTTTCTCTCGCATAAATAAGCCTCAGAGTAGTGATGGGAGAGCCTCACTAACCCTCTCATGCTTAGGACAATTCTAGTATACCATTCCAGCTAACGGCAGACGATTTTATTCAGCTGAGTGTAAGACGTAGGATCTTGAACGTGTTAGTATTATCACCATTAAGTATATATTGGTTGTGATTCAGATTTGTGTTACAGCAATCGACGGGTGATTTTATGTAGCTGCAAGTGAGGTGTAGGAAGTGAGAGAGAGAGAGAGAGAGAGAGAGAATACGTCCTCACACTGAAGGGGTAGTCTTGTTCCCCCCGCTGTTACGATCTCAGGAACGGGTGACAGGCGATCATTAGCAGGGCTCGTGATTATTCCTACCTTTCGCTCCCAACGTGGCCATTTGGGGGAGGGTTTGCGCGCCCATTATTCACGTTATTGCTACTGTTACTGTTCCTTGGCCCATCAACGTCACCATTTATTTGCCGGGATTATAAGCATTGGCCGCGCGATTCCCTCCCCCTTCATATTTTCATCATTTCGAAGTCGGCGTTGCATTGAGTAAGAGTTTGAACTTAGGTGAGTTATTGTGTTGCTCTTTTGTTATTATTAGTCCTGCATAGAGTGAGTTGTTGTGCGTCTTTACTGTGAGTTATTGTGCTGCTTCCTTGTTATTATCGGTGTTATTTGAGTTGTTATTATGATTATTTTCTGATTTTCTCTCCTATTTACATCAGATATAAATTGATGGTGCGTAGAGTGAGTTTTTGTACGTCTTTGCTGTGAGTTATTATGTTGCAACTTTGTTATTATCGGTGTTATTCGAGTTATTATGATTATTTCCAGATTTTCTCTCCTATTTCCATCAGATATAAATTGATGGTCCGTAGAGTGAGTTTTTGTACGTCTTTGCTGTGAGATATTGTGTTGTACCTTTGTTATTATCGGTGTTATTTGAGTTATTATTATGATTATTTCCTGATTTTCTCTCCTATTTCCATTATATATAAATTGATGTTGCATGGAGTGAGTTTTTCGATTTTCTAATGTGACTTTTTTGTGGCTTTTCTCTATTATTATTGCGTTTTTTTGAGCTATTATTCCCTTGCCTATTTTCAGAGTTCCTTTAATGTTTTCATTATATTAAATTTATGTTACACTGAGTGAGAGTTTTAGCGTCCTCCATGTGACTTATTGTGATAGTCCTCTCTCTGTCTCTCTCTCTCTCTCTCTCTCTCTCTCTCTCTCTCATATTCCATAACACAAAACGTGATGGAGTAAAAGTGAAAGTGAAATATTCAATATCTTTTACGTAAATTGTTTATGCTTTCTTGCTTTATTAATATTTTCTTTCCTCTAATATTCCCATGCATATTTTCAGATTTTCTTTAATATATTCATTAAATAGAAGTTTGTAGAGAGTAAGGGAAGTAATTTTTTCAGTACCTAATTTGTCTTTCTCTGTGATTTTTATTTTTAACACAGAATGCCATCAAAATCAAAAGCTTAAATAAACTCCAGACAAAATGGGATAAGTTAATTTTAAAGTTTAATAGAAAATATATTAAATTAAGCCACCCTTGTTTTCCCATTTACTAATAGATGAACTCTCTCTTTTTGCAGGTGAGGAGAAAGACACATCAATATCCGGTGGGAAATTAATGAAGGAACTACGGTAAGGTAACATCATGATCATTGGGGCTTTGGTGCTGGATGCTTTTGGTTTTGTCCTGTGGTTATGTGAGACGCTAAGGTTTTTGACAGTAGAGGCTCTGTTTGAAGTGACTCTGGGGGGCTCGTGACATCTCCTCCTCAACGAAATATTCTGCACATTACACCTCATGCTCCTCTTGTATGATATCGGTACAAACTGTGTCAAGACTTTTAAAAACTAACAAAAAGCGAATATCAGGGTATAATGGGCGCAATAAATCGTTAAGGAATAGGGGTTACGAAGTTTACAGTACATAATATAATTTTGCAGAAGGATTCATGAGTCGGTTGGATGTATTACTAAAGCTGAATACGCGAAAGGTAGACAGGATCGTAATCTACAAGAGACAATAATGATGATATGAAATTCTAAGATTGCATTTACATTTCCATAACGCAACGAAGTACAAGGGCCTGACTTCATTTTTCCATCACGTATTTCAGTAATGATTGGGAATGTAGGTTTGTTTTTCTGTCCATGATCTCAGGTTAATTTTTACGACCGAAAGACTGCAGTTCAGTGACTATAATTTCTAGTAGTAAAACAAAGATTGCAAAGATGACAAGCCCCAGTTTCTCATGGTCCTTTATGGAATAGATATAAATATTGGACACTGTTAGCCTGCGCGCCACGATAAGGAACAACGTAGATGCCAAATAACCTTACTGTCATTATGGTTTAGCAATGGACGGTCATATTTGGGGACTTCATAAACCTTCTTGCTCTTAGTTTTAATAATTCGTCTCCACGACTCTGGTGCTCTGTGATTCCAAGGCTCTGCGATTCGAGGCGGTAGGGCTCTTTGGTTGGTATTCTCTCTAACGTCTTTTCCTTAGCGATTTATCTAGATTTTTACACCTTTATTCACCTATTCTGTGCTATGTAAATCCATCTAACATTGCCATACTCTGCATACATATCGTACAAAAGAATATTAACCAGCCATATCCAGAAATAAATCGCTAAGGAAGAGGTGTTAGGGAGCCTTCTTGACCGACGAGAAGACGAGCCTTAGACTATGATGTAGCGACAGAGAACTCGACTTGCAAGTGAGTCCCCAAGAGATTGTAAGCCGGATCGATGCATGAGTTAAATCCTTTTGTCTCCTCTGATAACATCTCATTTTCGGTGTCACCTGATAGGGATCGAAATGAGGCCCTAGTTTCTTTTATCTGAAGTGCTTGGCTTTGTTGTTGTCGTTCTTGTCTCAGGTTCATTTAGAAGTGGCCTCGGTGGACTGCAAGCTGCCCATTCGTCTATTCCACCTTCCTTTCTTTCGAGGAATAGGGAGGGAATTGAATGACGGTACCACCACGAGATGTTGATAGAGAATGTGATGATGATTGATGATGATGATGATTTGGTTGTGGTGATGGTACTTGGCTGTGGTTGTGTTTGGCTTTGTTTTTGTAAAGGAGAGGTGTTTATTAGGCGAGACGTTGAAAATGATCATGATGATGATGATGGTACTACTTCGCTGTGCTTGTATTTGGTTTCGTTTATGCTAGGAAGTGGTGTTTATTATGTGAGATGCCTCGACGGTGTAGGGTTTCTTTGTCTGGCCTTGCATTGGATTGTGTTACACCGACCGTGCTACATCTGTTCAACCATAACCACTGCACCCTCTGCTTCTCCCCTCTTCCCCTCCCCTCTCCCCTTCCATTTCCCCCTCCCCTCTCCCCTTCCATTTCCCCCTCCCCTTTTCCCCTCCACTCTTCCCCCTGCTTCTCGACTTTCCTCTCCCCCCCCACCCTCTCTACCTCTTCATTTCCCGCTTCCTATCTCCTCCTCCCTTATCCCCACCTCCTCTCCGTTTCTCATCCCTCCAACAGCCCCGCCTCCCTCCACCGACACCCACTCTTCTCCCCACACCACCCGCCTCTAACTCCCCTCTCTCCCTCCTCTCTACCCACCCACTCCCCATCCATCTTTATCTCTCCCCTCCTCTCACTACTTGCCCTTCTTCCATACACCACAACGTTTTTCTCCCCATCACTTCACATTATCCCCTTTCTTCCGTACTTTCCCCTCCCTTTCCTCTCACTGTCTCCCCTCTCCCCTCAATCTCCCCCTTCCCCCTTCAGTCTCTCCTCTCCCTCATTCGACCTCCGCTTTCCTTTACTGTCTCTCCTCCATCCTAACCCTGCCTCCACTCCCGTCACCTCCTATTCCTTACCCTCATTATCCCCCTTTCTCCCCATCTCCTTTTTCTTTCCCAGTCCTACCTACCCATCCATATTCCATTTTATCCCATACACATCCCCCTTCTCTCCCACTCCCTGCCCCTTCTTTATATCCCCTCCCTCCTCCATATCCGCTCCCCCATCTTCACTCACCCTCTCCCCATTATAGCCCCTCCTTCCAGCACTCCCCTCCATGTCCCCACCTCCCCTCTTAGTACCCCCTTCTTTCTCCCCACCTCCCCTCTTAGTACCCTTTTCTTTCTCCCCACCTCCCCATTCCCTACCTCTTCTCTCCACGTTCCATGTCCCTACCTTCACCCTCATAGCACACCCTTTCATCTCCCCACCTCCCCTCTCCCTTCTTCTATCTCCCCACTCCCCCTCTTCCCATATCCCTCCCTCTCCCTCAACCAAAGTGCTCAGACAGAGGAAGCGGGCCATTAGATTCCAACCTCAGCCCCATCCTATATGAATCAATATTAAACTGTCTATGAATGAAGGGCACCTGATGATTTTCTCTGTGATTTAGGTGCTTCTTCTTCCCACCAGCCAACCGCCCTGTCGCCCTCATGCGGATGTGTGCTGCCAAAACGCTCATGCACACCAAGGCTATCGATTACTTTATTGCTTTATTTTCCTATTTCATTATTTTCTAGTCCATTGGTAGGAACGTATCGGTTACCATGGTGATACTTTTACTCTTTCCCTCATGTCCTCTGCTTTCCAAAAATGTGCTCCCGTAGTGAAAATGAACATTGTAATATTATATACCTTTTTTTTTTTTCAGATACTTGAAGGAAAAATTGATAGATCGATAGATAGACTGGTTGATGGATAGACATAGATAGATAGTTAGGTAGGTAGTCTTATTTGGCGCTTACAGTTACTGCGTCTTTTTTTTTCCTCTTCTATTCAGGTCTGTTCTGCCAGAGTCCACATACAAATTTCTCTCTCTCTCTCTCTCTCTCTCTCTCTCTCATCTAAATAAACAGCTTCATGTGTGGGTATCGTTTTAATCGTGAAATCAAGAATACGTATTACTTCTGGATTATCAAAAGACATTATAATTAGTGTTCCCTTTATATTCTTTTCACTCTAATTTGGCCTAAAATTACCGTCTCTCCACCGTAAATACACAGTTGTAGGAGTAGATCGGCACTAGAATATGATGCTAGCCACGAAGAAGTGCTATTAAAAGGATGTAGAGCAGCAGTAATGTCTTTTTCTGCCACTGAGCTTCATGAAAAAAGCTGCAAAAGGACGAAAATCTGGGCCAAGTTAGAGTAGAAGGAGTATAACTATAAATTATTTCTTCTTTATCACAAAATACGATAAAAAGTTTTCCTTATAACTTGAAACTGGTTTTAATTTTCTTGTCCTAATCATCCCTTATAGATAGAGAGATGGGAGCTGGTGCCCAAGTGTAGGGTAGTGGACTGCTGACCGCAAGGACGAGAGATGAAATACATGGATGGGGCAGCTAGCAGCTTGGGATTTGATGTACTAGAATAATAATAATAATAATGATGATGATGATGATGATGATGGCGATGGTGACGGTGATTATGATGATGATGATGATGATGATGATAGTGATGGCAATGGTGATGATGATGATGATGGTGATGATTTTTAAGCAACAACAGCGACATAGTCTCATACTCTCAGTACATACATAGGATGGTGTCTACACTGTGACATTGAGCTCACATGCAGTTTATAATAACATCGTGACCAAAAAATGGCAATCTCATACTCTCAGTACATACATAGGATGGTGTCTACACTGTGACATTGAGCTCACATGCAGTTTATAATAACATCGTGACCAAAAAATGGCAGTGGATAGAAAGACAGACACAGATAGGTAGATAGATAGATAGATATGCTAGCCAGATATATAGATAGATAGATACATAAATAGATACGCTGTCCAGAGAGAGAGAGAGAGATAGATATGTTAGCTACAATGTAGAATCCAGTTCACTCCCCGTTCATCGTAACAGCGTGACAAGAAATTAGTCCGACTGGAAAATGGCAGGTGATAGACAGACACAGACAGATAGGTAGATAGACATAGACAGACAGACAGGCAGATAGACATAGATAGACAGAGAGACAGATAGATAGGTACACTGTGGAATCCAGCTCACACCCCATTCAGAATAATACCGTGACAGCAAATTAGTCTCCCTGAAAAATGGCAGAGGATGTGCTATATGCTAACGACATGGGAGACTGATCATTCGTGGCTAAAATGACATCCTGTACGGGGCTCAGAGCGAGACGTGACGCTATCCCGATTATATCCGATCCATGATTAATAATGCTTTGTAATGTGAGGACCCAGGTACCACAAAGGCGCATCATCCAACCACCTGCATCATCCAACCACCTGCATCGTGGATTTCGCGTGGAAGAATTGTACAGTCGCCAGCAAAAATCCCGTCACCTCTCCTGCTTCTTTCTCCAGGGGCTTCAGAAATTAGGCTCGTAAAATCACAGTAACCTACACTAATGACACCGATTAATACCTCAATAAAGTTATCTGTGTCGATTTTTGCAGAATCTTCGCTAATTACTCAGAATCCATAGGAGGAGAAGCGAGAAAGGCGACGGAACTATTGATGCCGACTTGACATTTACAGGATTGTTTATAAAAAAGACATCGCAGTTCCTTTGTGTTGTGGGAACTACTCAGTTTGTTGGTATGAGGAAGGCAGATATTTTAGTTGCCTCTTGAAATATAGTCAGAAGGCATATACAAAAAATCACAATGTAGTAAGCAAGCGTATAAAAAAAATCATTGTGTTATCTGTAGGCATTAAAAAAATCACTGTAAAGCATGGAAGAGATGAGAAGTAAATGATGATGTAGAATATACACTGGTAACATTGAGCCGTTCCTGCAACACACGAGATTTTAATTGCGTTATGTATGGACTACCCTTTATACGGGATTTTTCTTTATTAACCCTATTATGGTCGCATTTTCTCTAGTATTTTATTGCAGCAAAAAAAAAAGACGATTCTATTTGGTAAAGTATTGTAAGAGTGTAATATTGACCCCATTTATCCATTCATGGTCGAGACAACTGTAGCATTCATTTCTAATCAACACTAGATACAATAATTTTCTTCAGGTAAGAGGGAGAACTGGAGCCTGGGAGTGTTAATAAGGCTTTGTAATATGAGGACTCAGGCATATCGGTCAACCACTACCTTTTAGCACTCCTTTAAGAGAATTATGCCCCAATATATACATGTTTATTTCTGTCACGTGAGTTCAGTTCTCCCTCTCTCATTGTTTTGTGAACCTTTCCTGAATCGAAGTTGGAAGAATGTCATATTGATGATGATGATAGTGATGATGATGATGATGATACTATTACTACTACAGCTAATAATAATAATAGGAGTAATAACAATAATGATAATGATGATGGATAATTTTTGTTTGGTGCACAGAGAAATGACACTACTTTCGGTTTTTATTTAGCATGTTTGGCCAAGGTTGCTCTGAACATTTTTACATATTGAGTTCCTTCCTTTTGAAACTCAGAGCATCAGTAGTATAAGACCTGAATATCGAAATACATAATGACAACCTTTAACTTCGCATGTGTCAACTCTCGCTTTCAGTTGATTCTATATTTTAACATTGAGGGCCTTGTATTGTTTTCCCTTATATGTCCGACTCTGGGAACAGATGCAATAGTTCCGATCCCTGAGTTTCAGTAGTCCAAAGTGCCGCATATCTTCACATGTTACCACCTCGGCGCTAATATTGACCATCCACGTTGTATACATGACCTATCTCGTTTAGGACTGGTGTATTGGTATTAGTGGGGATGTTTTTAAGATTAATGTTGATGGATCATTTGGAGGGCCTGTAGAGTCTTAAAAAAAAATCTCACGGTCAGGACAACCCTCGTATTCTACCCTAGTTAACACCAGACGATTTTATCCAGCTGATTGTTATGGGATCAGGAGTGATAATTCTGGTACCATTAACCCTCCCATGGTCGTGACAACTTAAGTATCGCATTCCAGACGTCAGACGATTTTATTCAGCCGAGAGTGAGTCATAGGAGCCTTAGATTGTTGACGAAAGTAAAATCACGGGCGTGTTTACGTTGCCAGGATTGCATGTCATGTCCTGAAGTACTAAATGTGGGCGTATAAAAATAACAGGTGTCCTCGACCTCGCTAGAGTGGCTGTCACGTGACCCACCCACCCACTTCCGACGCAGGCGTGAGAGAGAAGCCACCCTCTGATTGGGGTCACCGGGATAAAATTGCTAATGGAGAGGAACCACCCACCGAAACACCACGCTTACGGGCGGTACGGAGGAAGAACCGGGTACAGAGGAAGAACGGGGTACGGAGGAAGAACTAGGTGCGGAGGAAAAGCCAGGTACGGAGGAAGAACCAGGTACGAAGGAAGAGCCAGGTATGGAGGAAGAGTTAGGTACGGAGGAAGAACCTGGTATGGAGAAAGAACCAGGTACGGAGGAAGAACCAGGTACGGAGGAGGAACCAGGTACTGAGGAAGAACCAGGTACTGAGGAAGAACCAGGTACGGAGAAAGAAACAGGTGCATGGTTGGGAAAGGACCGTCTGTGTAAGAAGGACTCACTGCTTGACTGAGATTCACAAATAAACTGGGATATTCGAGAGAGAGAGAGAGAGAGAGAGAGAGAGAGAGAGAGAGAGAGAGAATGAGAGGGGACTATCTGCTCCCCTGGCCTTTCTCCAACTTTGTCCCACTTCCTCTTCGCCAAGGGAGTAAAGAAATTAGTGATCATGATTCTACGTCTTTGAGGAAGCTTGTAATGGAAGAACTATTCTCAAATGTCTGTCCAGCGAGGAAGGCGTTCATATTCTTGGTTTATATATCTGGTTCAGTTTTGACAAAGGATTATTTCTAGAAGTATTTTATGAAGTGGATAGATTATGAAGCATTTGCTAACGTCATCTAGATAAAATTACTCATGACTGGACCTACTCACGAAAGACACGCGGTTAGGGACTGAGATGGGAGTGAGGTGCGTCTTTGAGGGAGGAAAAATATGTCTTGGGTGAAGGACATTTTATTTTTTAAGCATTTTTCAAATCAGGGGAAAATATTGGTTACTTCATCGGTACAAGTTTTTAATAGAAAGGGGACAACCGAGATCGGGGGAAGTGTGGTGGTGATATAGGTGCGTCTGAAGGCGAAGGAGGACTGTCTCAGGATGTCAGTAGGAGAGGAAGTGTTTGATATTCCGGGGGTCATATGGGCTACTCCCTTACGTCACGGGTATAAAAAATAATGGGAACCGCCGACCGAAACAGCCTCGGTTAGGGACGATACGGAAAGAAATGTGGGTCCGTCTTTGGGGGAGGAGTGTTTCAGAAGACGGTGTGTGTCTAAGGAAAGGACGGAGGATCTATTTTGAAGGAAGGACGGACTCTAGAGAATAATAACCGTCTCCAGGGGCACGAACTTCAGAATAGTCAGTCAGGAGGGAATGTTTTGATATCCATTTATTTTAATCGACTCATATATAGAGCACCACTGAGGCACGAGAACACGAAGAACATTTAAGGACAATTATCCACCCCTGTATAGAGCAAGGGCATTCAGGCGTACATTTACTCAAGTACAATTTCGGACACAAATATTGAACTACGGACACAAATATTGAACTACTTCATAACGATACATGATATGACAGTGAACAGTGACTTTAGAAACGCAGTATGCAATCTGTGGAGCTCAACAAACTTTGTCTGAATGTTATGTATGAGTTTCGTAGTTGTCCAGCTGCATAATGGAACGATATTATTGTCTGCAACTGTACATAGAAAGAGCATTTAATGACACGTACACTCCAAGTCACAAGTGCGTGGTACAGTGACATAATGTAGAGAAAAATTGGAAGTATTTGTGTATCTAGCTAAATGGTCTAAAACAATCTCTTGATAGTGATTAGATGATGGTGTTATTCAAACATTCCTTCTGTTTGTACAAAGGCTGATAATCCAAGCCTCTGTACTAGGAACTTTGGACTCAGCTGTACTTATACGGAAAGCATTTATTTACAAGTAGGGAGAGAGGATTTAGGCACTGTTATTTGGACGTACTAGGGTGAACCTAAGTAGGCAGATATTTTCACTTACATACATAGAGACAGAAGGAGCATTAACACACACACACACACACACACACACACACACACACAGGAGGCTAATTGATGACAGGTGCTCGTACAGTACATATACAGAACACATATGCAAACATTTTTCACATACATAACACATACATAGAGCACTTACACACAGAGAGAGCATTGAGAGGGCACGATACACACACACACACACACACACACACGTACACACGGGAGAGGCTGATTGATGACAGGTGCCCGTCCCCGAGGTATTGGAATCCGATGAGCACGTGTAGAGGACCAGGTATGAATATTTTCTTAGATTCAATAACTGGCGGTCCCAAGTCGATGCCCTCGCGCCTCTCCTACCCTATAAATACGCCAACGACAACTACTACTAGATTCTAATTTTTTGGGAGGCTCGGAATACGTAATGGGAGTTCTGGTATAGCTGCTCAGGTTCAGACAGGGTTGATGTGGTAATAAAAATAAATGATAAATAATAAACAACGAACGTGGAGTCTTTATATGATTTTTTGGCTAATATTTTCACCATCAGTATTATCACCACCATCAATATTGCCATCGTACTGTTAGCAGCATCACCACGACTCCTTCAGTATTACCGGGGTTAGCATTACTATTAGCAGCATTATCACCACGACTATCACCATAGCCATCATCATCATCATCATACTGCAAATCCCCTTCCCCCTTTCCCTCCTCTAGTTTTTGGAGGCGGAAAACGAGTACTTGAAGTCGTAACACAAGTCGGTTTATGTATTCCAAACGTGGTGATCGTCTTGGTTTTATGATTATCTATTGCCATTTTTATCGTCTTCGCCATCGTCTTCATCGTTATCTTCGTCGTCAGCTCTCACTATAACCGTCTGTATTACTACCATTAACATTCCCATATTTTATTTAGATGTAGCTGCATTGTCGCCACCACCACCACCACCACATCATC
This sequence comes from Coenobita brevimanus, assembly GCF_032717465.1. Lineage (NCBI taxonomy): Eukaryota > Metazoa > Arthropoda > Malacostraca > Decapoda > Coenobitidae > Coenobita > Coenobita brevimanus. Next base: position 1,996,576 of record NC_137034.1, read on the forward strand.
ATCATCATCCCTAAGTATCCATGAATCAGGAAGAATGGAAAAAACTGAAAAGGACTATGCGCAAGTTGTAACAGCTAACAATAAAGAACCCAGAGAAATCAGCTACACAGCCATTCACTTCCCATTCAGGGCTTCGAAATTCTTAGTTCTAGCTCAAGCATAAAATTTGATTGTGTGGAATGTGTTGGTGCGAGTCAAGTTTATAGATGTTAATATTATAGCTAAAAGAAGAAGTGTGTTATCCCATTTCTCATATTAATGCATGCTTTGAAATGAAAATAGTATCTTCTTTTAAGGATGTGCATACTATCCGTTTTTGTGCTTCGGGTCCTCATACTAGATCATGCCGGGTCACACACTCAATTTTTATACCCAGTTGGAATTTCTAGGTTGTTTTCAGTACTATATTGGCGAATTTTTACAATCATTCAAGAAGCCCCAGTTACCATACTCTTCCATAAATCTTCCAGTGATGTGTGTTGGTCCTTCTCCCTTTCTCTCATCCTCTAAACTCTTTACTCTCTGCTCTTTCTCTCCCGTCTGCCTTCCTCTTTCCCTCCCTCTCTCAACCTCTGTACACTGTTGGTCTGTCCTGTGCTCTAAATAACCCCTTCAGTCCAGGGATATATTTCCTAGCTCATTCTTGATGTTACCTGCCAATTTTATTCAGCTGAGGAGAGTCCCCTGGTAGTGAAGAAGTTAGTGAAGGCTAGGGTCTGTATTCTCAGTGTTTAAGGAAGCTCCCTAACACCTCTAACTTAGTGACTTGTTTTTGGATATCTCGGTGTTTAAGGAAGCTCCCTAACACCTCTTCCTTAGTGACTTGTTTTTGGATATTCTCAGTGTTTAAGGAAGGTCCCTAACACCTCTTCCTTAGTGACTTATTTTTGGATATTTTCAGTGTTTAAGGAAGTTCCCTAACACCTCTTCCATAATTACTTATTTTTGGATATTCTCAGTGTTTATTGAAGCTCCCGAACACCTCTTCCTTGGTGACTTATTTTTTGATATTATCAGTGTTTAAGGAGACTCCCAAACACCTTTTCCTTAGTGACTTATTTTTGGATATGGCTGGTTAATATCAATTTGTATGATATTATTGATGTGTGTGATGGTATTGGAATGATTTAAATGACACAGATGAGGATAGTAAGGAGTAATAAGGAAAATAAATCACTAAGGAAGAGGTGTTAGGGAGCTTCCTTAACCGACGAGAATACCAGCCTATATCTCTCATGCTCAGGATAACTCTACTATTTTATTCTAGCTAACACCAGCCTGTTCTGTTCATACGAAAGAAACATGTATAAACTTAAGGTTGTTAATGCTATCTTTAATAACCCTTCCTTGGTCGAGACAACTCTATTACTCCATTCAAGATAAACCCAGACTATTCAGCTTAGAGTCGTCGAAGCCTGAAAATAAATAAAATCGACAGGAGAGAGCAAGAATGTAGTATAGAAGAGATGTGACCTTCATTCAGGCTCTCCTTGTGTAGTCATGATTTTGCGTATATTTCTAACTTCCTGTGTGTATTGTCATATCCGTGTACATCTAGAATCTTTGTGTAGTTTTAACTTTTATGTGCACTTGTGATCTGTTTCTGATCCGCAGGCCTACATCTCTCTATCTCGCAGTAGGAAGAATGAAAAGCCTGACATCCCCGTGCAGTGACTAACAATAAGTAGATAGACAGATAGATTGATTGATTGGCAGATGGATAGATAGACATATAGATAGATAGATAGACAGATAGATAGATGGACGCGAAGATGCGTCCAATATTTCCTTTACACCGTCAGGAAACCATGTCAAAACCAAAAATAGTGTTGTTAACTATTGTCCATTTTATCTGATCTGACAAATACCCCTAACTACTTTTAGCTCAGGTAATGGCCGAATGTAGTGAGATTGGAGGATAAATTTGTCTAGTAACCAAGGAGACTCATTCCGACCTCATAACCGTGGCGTATCAAATTTCACGCAGTCATGATCAAATATTGGCGTTGTATGAGCAATCTAATTCTCTCAGATGAAGGCAAATCAACTCTATCCAGTAACAAGTAGACGTGTTGGGAGCTTGCAACATTTGACAGGAACCCAAATAGGCAAAGGGATCATGGACTTAGCTGCACATACATAAGCATATATATTTTTTCTAAACGAGTATGTACTGTTATGATCTGAGGTTCACAAAAATTTCCCTGCAGCTGTAGTGATGGTACCTGTTGCTTGAAATTGTGTGTGTGTGTGTGTGTGTGTGTGTGTGTGTTTGTTTTAAGTTATACCAATATGAAGTACACAGCAAAACAGTACGAGAAGGAAGGAAGTTCTCTGGTGATCGAGGAAGAATGAGAAATTGGAAGGCAGGGTAGAGAGCTGGCAGGGAATTGTCAAGCTTTTCCTCGTGATAGTAACCATATGTTTCTGAGACAGACACAGAGAGAGAGAGAGAGAGAGAGAGAGAGAGAGAGAGAGAGTGTTAATTGACTCTTACTTCACTCTTAACGATAATTGCGAACGTTTATGGTGACGTCACTCGCATCCAATAACTCTGATGCTTCAAACGTAAAGGTGTTTTTATGGTACCATGTGTTAGTGCCTTTCTATGTGATGTGCCGTGTGTTCACTTTGAAGACTGTGCAGGTGCCTGGGACTGTGAACGATTGATGTTAATATTTTTCTTTCTAGTTTTGTGCATATTAGCAGGCGGGTCTTTTCCATTCAAAGCCCTCTTTTTATTTGCGATTGCCGTGAAGAGTGTGCGTGAGTTTGAAGCTGTGAATTTTTTTTTAATTGATTTTTGTTTTTGCTTACGTAGCCTGCATGATCCTTTTCTGCCATGTTTTTGGGTTTTGTGCAGGGTTTTGGTGCTGTGATGTTGGTAGATAAATATAGATAGACAGATGGATAGATAGATAGATAGATAAACTGATAGATAAGTAGGTTACAATGCGATTCATTTAACACTCTTGCTCAGAGTACATCTACAACAGACATCGTTATATGTCCGTGAGTGGTGGAGCTCCACCGTCCCCATCTCAGGTATTCATAGTTAGATGGATAGATAGATAAATAGACAAATAGATAGGTAGATAAACATAGGTAGATAGACAGACATAAAGTACACTGCGATGTATTTATCATTCTTGCTCAGCGTACAACTTCTACTGCACGTGGTGGAGCTCCGTCGTTCCCACCTCAAGTATTCGTACTCTCCCTGCTGTGTGACGCATTAAGGCGGTTCAGCGGGTGTGGAGAACGAGTCCTATAAAAACAAGAGTCCCCCCTGTCTCCCCCTCACTCCGTTACGTGCATAGTGGCGTTCACCTCATGACTGTAATCCAAGTGCGAACGGCCTGCGAATAAAAGAACGAAATAAAGGAGAGACAAAAAAGAAGGTGTTAGTGCGAACGGGCTGAGAATAGTTACAAAAAAGAAAAATTATAATGTCTCTCTCCCCCTCTCCTTCCCCCCAAACGCTATCGACGAATGCTACCCATGTGACAGAATCGCAGCAACACAAACGTCTCCCCAACATGCAACACCAGGATCCACGGCCCCCAGACAGTGCTATGCCTCCGGGTGGGACAAGGCCTAGTTTAGCAGATCCTTTCCTTGAGACTCTGGTCCCTATCGCCGTGGTGTGGAGAGGTGGCTCGAGCGAACGTAATTTAGGCTGTGACTCAAGGTTGTACTGTGTTTGGCTTCATCATGACATATTTAGCAGCTCAGGAAATACCGGGTAGAGAGTACCTCTGGTGTGTTGGTGTGATTAGACATACCTGCCAAATCTGCAGGCCAATTTCATACCACTGGTGTAGGTATTGGGTGCTGAGTTATGAATGGGGGAAGAGGTAGTTTCTCTCTCTCTCTCTCTCTCTCTCTCTTGTATGTGTGTGTGTGTGTGTGTGTTTTAAGTGCGTGTATGTGCAACTGAGTCGAGATTTAGTGGAGTGTGGCGCTTTGACTGAATGAGGAGTGGAGGTGAGAGATGGATGACGAAGCCTGGATGAAGTATAGACATCATTATAGGTACGAGAAGTGGTGTGTGTGTGCAACTGAGTTGAGATTTAGTGGAGTGTGGCGCTTTGACTGAATGAGGAGTGGAGGTGTGTGTGTGTGTGTGTGTGTGTGTGTGTGTGTGTGAGAGAGAGAAGGAAGGAGAGGGAGTGGAAAGAGGGAGGGATATGAAGGTGGCGGGTGTACGGATATATTAGATAAGATGCATTGTGGGCGCGTCACTTTGGGCGTGAGGGGTCGAGGGGTAGTAGGTGAGGAAGGTGTGAAATATGTGACAAGCAGAGCAGATGGTGCGTCGTGCGTCCCATGATAAACCATTCTCCTACGTGTCCTTCCCCTCCTCTTTAGTCACCCCTGTACTCTCCTGTGCGTCCCACGTATCCTAACGCCTTCCTCATAGTGATTTATTTTGCCTATCACGCCTTTACCCTAGGGTATTGCATCTTGTCTTTAATCACCCTGGATTATCCGTGGTTTTCCAGATACCTTAACTCCTTTGTATGATCGAGATATTTTTACCTAATTCACCTTATGATCTCCTTGAATATTAATATTGAAAACTATGTCGATGTTAACCAGCTGCTGCGTGAAACTGAGCCACCCTACTCGATCAAGAAGCTCATGGGCCCTAACATCTTTTCCTAAGCGATTTACTTTGCTTATTACACATTATTGTCCAATTCTGTGTTAAATAAACCTTCAAACATCGCCATACTGTGTATAAATAACGTACAATACAAAAGGATATTAACCAGCCATATCTAAACTAAATTGCTAAAGAAAAGGTGCTAGGGAGCAGTGCACGTATTTCTGCCGCAAGGGATTGTAGGGTTAAACAGGCAAAAATAAAAAGAAATAATACACTGGTGCAATATGAAAAATAAATTGCTTACGAAAAAATGCTACGAAGTATCATCTGCCAACGCAAACTTCAGGGGCAGTATGGAAAATAAGTTGGTAAGAAATAAGTGATAAGAAATTTCATCTGTCCACAAAAACCCAGCTTTATGAATCCCACCATTGCACTAGGTATAAGATCGTGGGCAATATTTCACAGATTTACCATAAACTCTTTATTGGAATTTAGATTTGTTTTTGCAGGAAAGACAAGGAAGGAAACTGCAGGTGCATCCCATATCCCTTGTTTTTCCTGCATAAAGTAACCTGTGTATAGAGTGACAAATGATCCTAAGTTTCTCTATAAATCCGGACTCTGGAAGTGGGGGACAGAATATCCGTAATTATATATCCCTCTCGGTGACAATGAATAAGGCTTTAATTGTGTGCGCGGAGGAAAAATACACCCAAATACAGGTAAATGTAGAGGTGAGAATCCCTCCCACCGTCACAGATCCAGCATGAACGCCAGGGCCATTCAGCCTTGTTCAGAGCGTGACCGAATTCCAAGCCTTTTTTTCTCCCCGACAATCACGCAATCAGTTGCTGTAAAATATAGCAGGTGATTTAGCAATGGCCAGTTAAGTCATCTCTAACCCATTTTAGGTGATGACTGCAGGACACATTGAATTAGTACCCCTCAAATGCACACCTCCAGTCCACCAAGAAAGCAGACTCGACAAACCATTCTGACGGGGAAGGATTAAAACTAGTATGGTACCAAGTGACTTCCCTTCGTGACGCCGGTACGCTCTCACTCCAGCCCTATACCTCCAAGAGATATAGAGCCCACAGCACCGCATCCTTGTTGGGGGAATTTCGACTGTATGGTTCACTGTTGGTTGGGATTCTTTTGCCCGCGACCACAGAAATCAGTGTCCTGTGTTTCCCAGCGTTGATGTGTTGGGGGATAGGGGGATAGGAAGGGTGGGGGTTTGTGGTGACGAGAGGGGGAATGGAGGATGTGTGAATTAAATGCAATTATCCACTCCATGCCTGTTCTAACTGCTGGTTGACCCTCTGTATGCGACACTGGTGCTATACTTTATTCTCTCTCTCTCTCTCTCTCTCTCTCTCTCTCTCTCTCTCTCTCTCTCTCTCTCTCATCTCATCTTATCGTGTCTCCCTTTATCGTCTCTTTTCTCCTCTCGTCTTTTACATATAGCTGACAGTGTGTGAAGATGAAGGATTACCTCCCCACTCTTCTCTTCTCCTCTCCTCTCCTCTACTCTCCTCTCCTCTACTCTCCTCTCCTCTCCTCTCCTCTCCTCTCTTCTCTCCTCGTCTCTTCTTTAATTTCCTCCTATTTCCCTATGTCTCCTTTTCCTTCCTCCCCCTCTTCTCTTCTCACTCTTATCCTCTGGTGTCCCTCATACAGCTGACAGTGCGTGTGGGTGACTGTTTATCTCTCAGTAAGGCTGTCTTGGCACTACTAGGCTGTATCATGTTGTCAATCGCTTTCATTGTTTATGTAACTGTCTCAGCAGATGTCACCCAGTGTGTGTGTGTGTGTGTGTGTGTGTGTGTGTTTGTGTGTGTGCATCGTTTTTATCTCACTGTGTGCGTATGTCTGTCAGTGTTTAGCTGTATACATTTATGTGCGTTTCATGCGTGTTGTATATATCACTGCATGTGTGTGTGCCTTCGTGTGTAAGTCCCTCGGTGTTTACCTGTGTGTGTTTGTGCGTGTGAGTGCGTTCGTGTGTAGAGGTTCCTCGGTGTTTACCTGTGTGTGTTTTTGTGCGTGTGAGTGTGCAGTGTGACCTCAGCATATAGTGTGAGGCGCTAGTTTGTGTCCCCGTCACTAGCCCCCGCCTTATCGTCCTCCCCATCACACTCTCTCATTGTTTTTATCCACCCATTGCCTGTTATTTCTCCTCTAATGTGGCCGCAACTCCTCCCACGGCATTTTTCTCCATCCTCGCCTACAATTGTCCGTCATTTGTCTATCTTTATGCCTGTCTCATCATATCATTGTCTCCCAGTCATTATCACGAGTCCTCATTACTCCTGACTGACCAGAGTAAATCACGCTTCTCTCAGTTCCTCTTCTGTGTGTCTCTGGTTTGATGCATGGGGGTTACGAAGCTTTTGTTTGAAGGATGGAGGATTACGTTGTGTGTGTGTGTGTGTGTGTGTGTGTGTGTGTGAGAGAGAGAGAGAGAGAGAGAGAGAGAGAGAGAGAGAGAGAGAGAGAGAGAGAGAGAGAGCTATTTCAACACTTCATCTTTCCCATGCATTCTTCTTCCTACATACATCCCTCTTCGAAATGCACCAGTACTTTGCCAGCATTGGATACAGTTCGTTTTGGTCATCACTCTCCCTCTGATGAGAATGTCTGCTCCTACGGAGGATCTAATGTGAAATACAGAATACACTGATAGATTTCTGTTATCAGTGGGGGTATGGATGTATGAATTATTATTTTTATTATTATTATTATTATTATTATTATTATTATTGTTGTTGTTTTTATTGTTGTTGTCCTTAATAACGTTGTTTTTACTGAGTTTTTGTTTTTCTAGTTTTGAGTTGTTCCTCGATGTTGCTGTTTGGTCTTGTCATTATTTTTATTGATGATGATGATGATGATGGTATTGTTGTTTTTGTTATCGTTCTTGTTGCTGTTATCAATGCTGCTGTTACCCCATAAAATCCCCATCTTAACCAGGTCATTCCCCATACATCACGCGCTGGCCGAGAGCTGCCACACTGTACACCGGTATTTTCAACAGCCCTCGAACAAACAAGCACAACTCCCCTGAGGAATTTACGAGGAGATAACTGGGATAAAGGGGGTGAATTTCGGCTATCTCCCTCACCAACAAAAAGTTCGATGACGGGGTTGAGTCTGGTAGTGCAGCACAGGAGTAGTGATGGATGCTTGCCGTCCACACACTCTCCTCCCTCCCCTCACTTCCTCTCTCCCTCCTCCCTCCACACTCTCTCCCCCTCTCTCCACGTACTTTCTCCCTCCACATCTGTCCCCCTTCTCGATCTCTTTCCCCTCTCTCTCTCTCCCTCTAACTCATACCTCCACCCTCCTCGTTTCTTCTCTTCCTTCGGTACAAAATTCACATCCTTCCCTCTCCCTTGACACCTCCTTCCCTTTACTCCACAATTATCCTCCTGTCTTCTCCCCACCTCTCCCCTCCACTTCCCCCCCTTCTGTTCCATCCACATTTTGTTTCCTTCCATCTCTTAATTCCTTTCCCCATCCATATTCTCTTCGCCTACATCACTCTCCATACCTCTTCTCCCTCCAGCTCTTCCTTCCCTCCTTCCCACCCTCTTCCTTCCTTCCACCGCTTCCTCTCAACTCTCCAACCATCTTTCATCCACCCTTCCTCTTGTTTCTCTTCATCATAACCCTTCTGTCCGCATGGACGTTCTCTCCACCTCCTTTCACACCTGTCCTTCCATCTCTTCCCCCCATCCCTCTACAACCTTCCTTCCGTCTTCTCTCCCTCTTCCCTCCACCTCAGTCTCCCCTACATCTCACACCATCCCCTCCTACCCTCCACAACTTCCATTCTGTCCCCCCTCCATTTCTTCCATCCATGTGCCTTGTCATCCTTTCACATCCACCTTCCTTTATCGTCCATATCCTTCTCAACTCCCTCCATCTCCCTCTACATCTGTCCACCTCTACCTCTTTTCTCCACTACTCCACAAACTTCTCTCTTATCTTCACATCCTCCTTTCATTCCCCCCTCTCCTCCACACTGTTTTCCCTTTACCTCCCTCCACACGTAATCCCCTTCTGCCTCTTCTCTCGATAGTTAGTATACTGTAGACCTCCCTGTCTCTTCGTGTCCCTTCTCCAACCCCATCTCCCTCCACACCTATCCACCTTCACCTCTTTTCTCCAGTCCACCACAGTCTTTTCTCTGTTACCTCCACATCCTTCTAACAGTCCCCCCTCCTCCACACTGTCTCCCTTCCACCTACTTCCACACCTGTTCCGCTTCTGCATCATCCCTCAGTTATTAATGTGATATCTGGTTCACACACAGCTAATAATACTAAATAAATTCCCACGTGCACTTCTCACCCCAAACAGCAAATTTGCCACATCACTACCCGTGTCTGAAGCCTAGGACGGGGGGTGGGCTACTTCCCCAGTGATAGAGAGTGGTATTCCTCGGCCTTATGAATCAGTTACTTTTATGAGAGCAGTAAAATATTTCCTAACGTATACCATAAAGCTGATACACACACACACACACACACACACACACACACACACACACACACACACACACACACACACACACACACACACACACACACACACACACACACACACACACACACACAATACTGAAGTCTTCGAAATTCTCAACACCATCTCTCTCTTCTCTAAAAACAATACCAAGCCTCCCCAGTCTCACCCTCTCCCTACCTCTCCCAACTTCTCCGCCTCAGTTTCAGGACTATAATTACACTAATCGGCCATCATCAAGGGTGTGGTGTTCCTCCTGGTCTCTCTCGGGCAGTGGGGATTAATCTTTGAGTTTACGTGTGAGAAAGAGTTGTAATTCCCCAAGAGTCGCTCACTCGATTAGAGAAACGACGAAGTGGGGAGGAAATGGGGTTTGCTTGCTTTTGCGGCTGCTGGTGTGTGTGTGTGTGTGTGTGTGTGTGTGTGTGTGTGTGTGTGTGTGTGCTTCACAGTATAGATTGTGGTGATGATATTGCTGACTGATGATGATAATGATTTCGATAATAATAATAATTATAATAATAATAATAATAATAATAATTTTCTATGAATGATATGAAATTTTAAGTGAAATACGTTTATATTTAACATATCTAGTAAAACATTTGGCCTTTAAACGAAGCATAGGTCACTACCCTACCCTCAGTTCATAATTTCATCTTCATATCTCATTGTCATAGTAATTTTTTTTTTATCTGTTGCTCTAAACTACTTCTACCTGTAAATTGGACTCTCACCTGGATAAAAATCACCTAAAGTTAGTCGGAACAGAATACTAGAGTTTTCCCGATCATGATATGGTTAACTTGGCCTGATATTCACCGTACTTGTAATAATAATCTGAAGGTTATTTTGTCACGAATGAATCGGTCGTTGGAAGGTCATCACGATCATAACATAACACTGACATATTTGCGTCATGCCCTGTGGTGGTGCTGATGAGGGAGGTGGTGGTAGTGGTAATGGTGGTGGTGGTGGTGGTGGTGGTGGTGATGATGATGGTGGTAACAGTGAGGTTGGTGTTAATGGTGAGGCTGGTTGTGGTGATGATGAGGATGGTGTGAATGGTGGAGAGGCAGGTGGTGATGGTGGTGGTGGTTGACAGTGGTTGTGGTGAAGATAGTGATGTAGATAGTGAGGATAAGGGTTGTGGTGATAGGTGGTGTGAGACTGTGGGAGGAATGGTTAAGATGACCCAAAATTGTGATGGGATTGAGGCAGGACCATGGGAGTACTCTGTCAAAATGGATGCTACAGGGCTAATGTTTTGAGTGCAGTTGATGTTTATTTCTCTGTTTTCTACGTCAGCAAGAACAACATGAACAAAAACAAATTAAGCCCTCGTTGCTCCCATTAACATTGCATCTTGCGGCGCGAGAAAAGAAAAAAATGATAAACCAGTGCCATGTTTCTCCGTACATACTTCATCCAGCATACTCTTATATCTTATCAGTTCCTTAACCTCCTCGGCTTACCATACGTGTGGAAATGTTCGATGGGAGGGAGACAGGTTAGAGCTTGGGTTTTTTAATTTCCTCAGAACTTTAAGCCACGTAGAACCCATCTTCACTGGTTCTGTGAAGGCTTAAATGGTAGAGAAAGTAAAGAATTCAAGCTCTTCCCTGTGTCTCTCTCCTACAAAACATTTCCACTCGTCGCAGTGGATCATATACCTGCCCTTATCACACAGTCATTTACCATATGCGTCCACCTTCTTGGCCAATTGTAATATCGATGGGAATGAGGATAATACTGGTACTGATGACAAAAATTCCATCCA
>NC_137034.1:2010000-2045000 GCF_032717465.1 Coenobita brevimanus
GATTAAGTGCTCGTAACTCCACACGCCTGCACGCAATTCCTAGTACGCCTGTGTGTGTGTGTGTGTGTGTGTGTGTGTGTGTGTGTGTGTGTGTGGGTACAGACAGTAGTTTGCGTATTGTATTTTCTTTCACTTTACCTTAGTCTGTGGATTTCTTTGCGTTTAACTACTCCTGTGCTGGGATTTCTTTTATTACACTATTCTTCCTCTCCAGGCACTTTATTTTACTTAAGTTTACACTATTTTATTTTTTAGTTTACGGATGCTTTCTTGTAGCTAAATCTCCCCATAGCTAAATAAAATGGCATGGAAGTAGCAAGAATAAAATGAATATACATCAAGCTGAAGTGGTCAAGGTTCCAAATACTCTCTAGATTTTTATATTTGTGCTTCTTAACATATATTATTATTAATGTTATAATTTTTAGTGGTATGGTGGTGGTTTTAGGCCTCCAACATCCACTGCTCCCTTCACGTGACTCTACACTGAGGGACAAGTCATATAGGAAATGAAATAGGCAGTCATCTATTCCGAGAGGTAATCATATAAATACTAAATGGACTCCTGGTGATCTAGTGTGCTAAGTCTCTCCGGATAGATGTAGTTTATGTGGTTAAAGTCAAGTTTTGGGTTTCTTGTGAACGTTTTGCTACTCAGGGATGTGTGAATGGTCATCCCTGCCTTAAAAGCCTAGGCCTGGTTTCCTATGCCCCACGTGAGTTAGTATTAGAACGAACGATGGATGTGTCATTATTATCATCATCATCATCATCATCATTACAGTTATCAACATCATCATTAGCATCATCACAGCACACAGTCATCATCATCATCATCATCATCATCATCATCATCATCACCCAACACAGTCGTCATCATTACGGGTGATATCAGCAGGTGGGAAGTGCATCATTACCACCGGCATTACCCCGTCACGTTGCCTCATGACGCCGCACACGCACGCACGCAACGCCACACACACACACACACACACACACACACACACACACACACACACACACACACACACACACACACACACACACACACACACACACACACACACACACACACACACACACACACACACACACACACACACACACACACACACACACAGCTGGAAAAGCAAGAATAAAAACAAGAAAGATGCCATTTTATTAGGGGCAATTATTTTATTTACTGGTATGATATGGTACTAAGTTAGCATACATGGGAGAGGGATGAGAAGACTGTGCTAGCTGGAGAAATCATGCACGTGATTGAGATGGGCAGATGGCGATTGATTTCAAGTATAATTAGTGTGTGTGTGATTAATGGGCCGGAGTCACGCGGCGCCTGAGTAAGTTGACCAACTGGCGACTCATTCATTTCTTAATCTCGCCTGCAAAATTCGAACATATTAGCAAGTTTACGCTAATATTAATTAATGCATGTCGATGCTCAAGAACTGCATCAGTGTACGTGAATCGACGTTAACGGGTTGACTGTAGTACGCTCCTGATTAATAAGAGAAGTTCATATATTAGGTTAGAAGTTAAAAGAAAAAAAAACTAACAGGGAGACTTTAGTATGAAAATAACATGATGAACGATAAGTTAATAATAACAGAGAGGCAGATTGATAGGAAAAGAACGATAATTTAACAGGGAAAAATCGAGAACATTGTTTTTTTATAAAATTTAAATATCACTGTCATCACTTTGGGACTTGTGTCATTAAGTGGAGCGATTTTTCACATCATATACACACACAAGCAGGAGAGAGAGAGAGAGAGAGAGAGGAGGGCGATTTTTCATTTCATGCACTTACGTAAGCATTGAAAAAGACAAAAAACCACGAGTTTATATTAAAAAAAAGCGTTAATTCAATACGATATATGCCAGAAAACATAATATAAAATTGTTTTATCGCATTTATCACTTTAGGTCTTGTTAGTAAGTGGTTTGATTTTTCATTTCATAGTGGCATACCTGCATGAAAATACCATAACACCACCTGACACCACCTGACACACGGCACATGGATCTGACACCAACTTGCAGGCTTCCTTAAACACCGATTCGACATTTCCTATTGGTGCTTCCTCTTAGATTCCCCCTTCTATAAATATATGTTGTGTGTGTGTGTGTGTGTGTGTGTGTGTGTTATTAATCCCTTTTGCCTGAAGTTTCCAAAATATAGGACAGTTCCCCAAACCTACATCTTGTTTGCTAAAAAGAAAGTTAAAAGGGAGTTAAAAAAAAAAAAAATGACGAGAAGAATGAAAAAGAGATGATTTTTAAATATACATTCTTTATTAACTCTTCAGTACAAACCTCAACACTATCGAAAGCATTGTCACTGAAAGCCAAACAGAAATGGTGAATAAAAGTGATAACTGGAATTGATTCATACATGTGCAGTTGGTGTCGTACTTGCCTTAACTACGGTATGAACAAGGATAGGATACACCAGCACTACTTGGGAATAAGTAAAGAATATATTAGTGTCTCCCTTTAGCACTTCACGACTCTTACTCTAACTTGGTCTGGATTATCGTCCTTTTGCAGCGTAATTCATATAACTCAGTGGCAGGAGAAGGCAATATTACAACTCTACATCCTTTCCACAGCACTTCTTCATGACCAGCATCTTATTCTTGTGTTAATCTTTTGATGTAAGTCCGCATTCAAGTTTGAGAGACGGCGATTTTAGGCCAAGTTAGAGTAAAAAGAGTATAGATTCCCCCACACCCTCGCGACTACCGGTATGAAAATGACAAGAGAGAGGAGGAAACGGAAACACAGTCGTAATTACAAATCATCTTCGATCTCTCCAGGCGGACCGAGGCGTATCAGGGCTGCCAACCTGTCCTTGTGCACTCTGGGTTGTATTTTTAGTTGTATCTCTTAACGCCTCCTCCATAGCGACTTATTCTGGCAACGTGGTCGGTGTGCACTCTGGGTTGCATTAAGATTTTAGGTATTTCTTAACGCCTCGTCCTTATCGACGTATTCTGGCAACGTGGTCCATTTGCGCTCTTAGTTGCATTTTAAGTTGCTTTGGAGAACTCGCAACTTCTCTTCATTAGCTATTTATTTTACACAACTCCTCCTCATTATCCTCTTCTGTGTCTACAGTAAATCGACATAACATACAAGACTAAGGTGTAATATGCAAAAAGGAAGAAGGAACCCAAGGCCAAACGTAATAACCACGGTGTTCCATAATTGATCGTAAGAATTTAGGTACTGTATTTATTCTTCACAATTTACTGATAAAGCTTATGATTGAAAGTTCCCGTTTCTGTTAATATGAGTTATGATATGAACGACGCTCTTATTAGATGTGATATTACTTTCATTAAAGACGAAAGATGGCAGTGAGATTAGGATTTGAGAGAGAGAGAGAGAGAGAGAGAGAGAGAGAGAGAGAGAGAGAGAGAGAGAGAGAGAGAGAGCTGCAGGGGTTAATGGGGATCGAAATTAAAAGAATACATTATACTTGGATAATTTGTGTGAGAAATATTATTATCTATGCGTATTTCTTATGTACTATGCAAGTAAAAGAGATTTCGCTTACACCCACATTCTCACCTGTTAAAGAAAGCTCCCAAATATATCTTCCTAAGCGATTTATTTTGCCTATTACACGGTGCCATCTTCTTCTGTGTTGCTGAAACCATTCTAATTTCGCCATATCCTGCATAAGTGTACAAAATTATATCATGTAGCAGGATCCGAAAATAAATCGCTAAGGAAACGCAGTTAGGGAGCCTCCTTGGCCGCCCAGAATACGAGCTTTAGAGTTTTTATGCCAGCTGCTTTGTAAGGCAAATAGTTCTTTTTCAAATGGGTTTTTATTTTTAATTCGAAGCCAAGTGATATTTTGTACAATATTTCTTTACTACCCTGAACTGTAAATATTTCCATTCAACCAACAGTTCAAACAGAAAAAAGAGGAGGAGGAAAACTTGCAGTAATTATCCCCAGGTCGTTCTTTTACAACCTCTTCCAGGAAAATAAGTCACACAATAATTATCTTGAGGGAGTGGTTGTGTGTGTGTGTGTGTGTGTGTGTGTGTGTGTGTGTGTGTGTGTGGTGCGGGAAGGTTGGCAGGCCCGCTGGGAGTGTCATTAGGAAGGCGGGCGATGAGAAGCCTTCGACATGTTAATTGGTGAGGTGATGTCTCAAGGCAGACCGTGTGCCACCAAGCTTCCGGTCATTAGCTTCGGGTCGATTATACCTACGTCGACCTCAGAGCTAGGAGTGTGGGTAGGTGGGAGTGGAGAGGTGAAAGTGGAGAGGGTGAGGTGGAGAAATGAATGGAGAGGCGGTATGGGTGAAGACAGAGGACGAATGTCAATTACGCCATCGACCTTAGAGTGGGCTTGTGGGGGAGGTGTGGGTGTGGGTGGAGAGGCAGAAAGTGAGATGCCAGTGGAATGAAACAAATGGAAAAGCATAGGTGGAATATTAGCATACGTAGAAATGGTTGAGAAATGCTGTGTTGAGTGCTGAGAAAGGTGGTTGCTTGAGTAGAGTGAAAATTGAGGATAATGAAAGTGTGGATGATATGAGATTAGGGGAATGTTTGAGGATTGGTGTGGGTGCTAAGGTAGTACTGGAAATATGAGTGAAGTGGTACAGTTGAGGAAATGGACTAAGTGGCAGAATGGACGGAGATAAGGAATGTTTAGGGTGGGGATGTATAGAGATGAGGCAGATGATGCAGTACGTTGGGGGAAGAAGTGCCGATGAAGAAGTGAGTGGTGTTAGTAAGGGCATCGGCGTCTGGAAGCTCGTCAGACACTGGAAGGAATTTATTTTGGGAGTGGAGACAACAGTGCTGCAGAGATGCATGTAGAGGTGTGTGTTAGGGAGATACAGGCGGAGGAGTGAGTGGAGTGCGTGGAGTTAGGGCGTCTGGAAGTACTGTATTGAATAACGTGGAAGATGTCTGATTTTTTGTGTTTCTAGGGGTGAAGAAAAAAATATTGTGTGGAAGTCCAGTATACAGATGAAGGCGGAGGTGGAGGCGGAACAGGCATGGGTGTTTGGAAATAAGGGTGGAGACAGAGGAATAATTGGGGTGTGGAATGTCGGAGTGGAAACAGAGGTTGATATATGCGGAGGCTGAATTATCCGCATGAGGGTGGGGGCGTGTGGATTGAGACAGGTGGAGTGAAGCAAGAGGATGAAGGAATGTGTCCTGGAAATATGGGTGGAGGTAGGTGCTTGCAGCGTGGGTTGTGTGATACATATGGTAGATTTGGTCACATGAGGATGTCGGTGGGAATCATTTTCATATGTGTATAGATGCAGCTTCTTGTAAGTTTGTGTATGATCAGGAATGTGTGAAAGAATTAACTAAAAAAGGGACAGTTTAACCCTTTCAGACGTGAAGCGGCTTCTAGGCTAAAGAATATTACCATTTCTTACATCATGAGAATATTAAGTTGTCGGAATGGATCTAGGTGGATAGACTAACATTACTATTAGATAGTGGAATCTCTGGAAGAAATATCGCACTAAGACCTGGGCGACGTTTTTCTTTGTTTCGATGTGACTGACAGATCTAAGTAACAAAAAAACATAGTAGTGGCAGGTTTCACTACTTCTGATGTCAGTGGAAAGCATTGCAATTTTGCTTAAACTTCACTAGCAGTGCACTGTTTCGAGACGCTTCCTCCTGTGCTATGAAAAGTAAAACAAAGTGAGAGTAACGACACTTGTTATTTTTACTTTTGTTTTTTACTGTACTGTATCATTGTCTGAATGTAAAAGGAAGAGATTCTGTGAAAGCTGGAAGTGTGTGGTGGTGGTGATGGTGATGGTGGTGTGATGGTATATGTTAAGGTGGTGACGTTGGTTAAGCTGATGCTGGTGGTGGTGATGCTGGAGTAGTGGTGGTGGTGGTATTAGTGGTGGTGGTGTGGTGGTGGTGGTGGTAGTGGTGCGTGTGGAGGTGTTTCTTGTGGTGATGGTGGCGGTATGCTAAGAGTGAAAGTGAGGATGGATTAGGTGTGCCGTGATAGGTGGAGGGTCATGGAAAAAAATCAGAGACAAGAAAACATTTTGGTAGATAAATGCAAGGTCTAGAAAGTTACCTGCCATATCAGATTAAATTTTATGCACAATATATAGTAAGGTGTGTTAGTATTTGATTGGGTAGATCGATTGATTAGGAACGGTGGGACTGGGTGTGATTAGGAATGGTGGGACTGGGTGTGATTAGGAACGGTGGAATTGGGTGGGATTAGGAACGGTGGGACTGGGTGTGATTAGGAACGGCAGGAGCTGGGGGGCAGGACATGGGCTGGTGAGGAGTGACATGCCGAGTCCTGACGTGTCCTTCACATAAGGGAACGTATTCTCCATGACTTACTTCCCTCCATAGCACCTCTTCCTTAGCGATTTAGTCTCCCTGTGAATCATTAACACTCCTTTGCATGCTAGATATGTCTTTTTCCAATATCAACGTACTTTATGCCACTAACAAACAAAATGGATCTAAAGGCGTAATGTACAAAAATAAATCGCTAAGGAAGAGGAGTTACGGGATCTTCAGAGCGGACGAGAATACGGCTCAGGGTCCCGGGGGCGTCCTCTTATACCACGACGACAATTATAGAGCCGGGACAAAAAATATAATTATAATCTGCAGCGTTCCTTCTGTCAATCTGCCCTTCCCTCTGATGGCTGGGTCTGCCTAGGCGAGATGAATATTGATTTTCCCACAAGCTTACGTAAGGCCAGAGTTACTTCATCCCTCCTTCACGATTACATTTTTCTTATTCTTGCTAACGCCAGACGATTTTATTCACCTCAGATTTATCGAACTGTATGGGTTAGAGATGGCCTTTATTAACCTTTCCACTCCTTTGGGTTCTTATAAGCTGAAGAAAATCGTCTAAAGATGGCCAGAAGCTTAATAAAAATAGAAAAGGGTTCATTTCCCCAGCAGAGTGGCGTCTTTATTACCATTATTTTTCAGCTTAGATTCCTCGAAATAAGGGTTAGATATATCCTTTATTAAATCCAACCCTCCTATGGGCCTTCTTAATCTTAATGAACACGTCTTAAGATGGCAAGAAGCAGCTTAATAAAAACACATCGAGTTAAACCTTCCTAGCAGAATTACTTTATTACTTTCTTCATCCTACCTCCACATGGTATTACAAATTCAGTAATGTAAATTAAAGCTTCATATTCTACCTCCAGCTAATATAAAGACTCATTGATATTCTTGTATACTTATATTTTTAGATACTACTGGAGGATTTGTTGAACTCAGGACGATTATATGTTCTTCCTCCTCCTCCTGTCAGACGATTTAACTCTATTAGGATATGTGTTTTATATCCCATTCTTTGTCACCAGACGGTTTTATTCAGGTGAAAGAAAGGCATTCGTGGTGAAGCGATCCGATTCATGTGACTAATTTTCACTCAGTTTTTTTGTGGATATTTTGCCCTGGATGAAAGGAAAAAAAAAGAAAAAATTGTAGTGAAGGGATTTAATTCATGTCAAAAAGGGAAGAGAAATGAATGAAGAAATCGTGGTGATGGGATTAAATTCATGTCTAAAAATCTTCAGTTAATTTCTTGGTGATAAATTTTACCCTGGATGAA
The DNA here is from genome assembly GCF_032717465.1 of Coenobita brevimanus. NCBI lineage: Eukaryota > Metazoa > Arthropoda > Malacostraca > Decapoda > Coenobitidae > Coenobita > Coenobita brevimanus. The sequence continues at coordinate 2,017,618 of NC_137034.1, forward strand.
GGAAAGAAAAAAAAAATAATGAAAAAATCATATTAAAGGGATTAAATTCATGTGACTAAAAATTTTCAGTAAATTTTTTGGTGGATTTTTTACCATAAATAAAGGAAAAATGAAAGAAAAATGAAAGAAAATTAATTGTGATGGGAATGAATATTAATATGTAAAAAAAGAAAAACACTGAAAAATTTGTAATGAAGGGATTATACTCATGTCTAAAAATCTTTTCTCCCAAGATTTTGGTGGATAATTTACACTGGGTGAAGGGAAAAGAATGAAAAAAGACAAGGAGAAATGAAAGTAAAACAATTGTGTCCCGAGAGTTGCTGTGTGAAGGAAAAAGAAAAAATTAAGGAAAGAGTGGTTTTCCTAAGCGTCCCTAGATGAAGGAAAGAAGAAAAAAATGAATATTGGTTTCCTCGACGTCCCTAGATGAAGGAAAGAAAAAATAAATATAAAATGGTTTCGTGGATAATTTACCCAGGAAGAAGGAAGAAAGACAGGAAAAAAGAAGAAAACATTAACAAGAAAATAGTTTCGTGGATAATTTACCGTGGATGAAAGAGAAGACAGGAAAAATGAAAGAAAACATGAAGAAGAAAGTATAAAAAGCAGATTTGTGGATAATTTACTCTGGATGAAGGAAAAAAGACAGGAAAAAAGAAAACTGAAAAAAAATAGTGGTTTCCCTGTGAGGCATTTTAAGGTTAAGCAAATTACTACATTCACAGAGGCAGCTTAAAACTCGAGTTGGCGGAATTACGGAGAGAGAAGTAAAGAATTAGCCAACATCACGTGGAATTGAGTATATACCTCCCGTCTGCACGCACCTACACACACACACACACACACACACACACACACACACACACACACACACACACACACACACACACACACACACACACACACACACACACACACACACACACACACACACACACACACACACACACACACACACACACACAACCATAAGCACATACTCATTATACACATACAAACCTCTCTCTCTCTCTCTCTCTCTCTCTCTGGTAGCGCAAGGTGGGGCACAAGTATATATATTTTACCATTTGCTCCCCAGGTGATAGTAATTTCTTGGGTCCCTCTTCTGAACTTCTTGGGGCTGAAGAATAGTGTTAATTAGGCAGCTTACCTCCCTCGAGTCTTCCCGGGGGTAATATCGTTCTTACTCCTCAAGGTAATAAGGTCTGATATTCCTCCTCACCTCCTCCACCTATTCCGGGGGGCAATATCGCTCTTACTCCTCTAAGTAATAAGGTCTGATATTCTTCCTCACCTCCTCCACCTATTCTGGGGGGCAATATCGCTTTTACTCCTGTAGGTAATAAGGTCTGATATTCCTCCTCACCTCCTCCACCTATTCCGGGGGTCAATATCGCTCTTACTGCTCTAAGTAATAAGGTCTGATATTCCTCCTCACCTTTTCCCGGGGATAATATCGCTCTTACTCCTTAAAGTAATAAGGTCTGATATTCCTCCTCGCCTCCTCCACGTCTTCCTAGAGGTAATATCGCTCTTACTCCTCGAGGCAATAAGGTCTGATATTCCTTCTCCTCCTTCACGGCTTCCTAGGGATAATATCGCCCTTACTCGTCAAGGGAATAAGGTCTGATATACCATCTCATCATCTCCATGTCTTCGAAGGGGTAGTATCGCTCTTACTGTAAAGGGAATAAGATTAAAATACCCTGTCGTGGGGAGATATTTATAAACTCTCCCAGGCTTAGATTATATGTAAGAACGATTATATATACTTTTGCTTTCACTGATTAAATTTTTAAACAATTTGCAGTCACATTAAAGTGCGAATATTAAGTTTTGATAAACTCTCTCTCTCTCTCTCTCTCTCTCTCTCTCTCTCTCTCTCTCTCTCTCTCTCTCTCTCCTTACAGCCACCAAGACTTCAAAATCGAAATAGGGTGAAAATAAAGTAACAAAAAATACTGATATGTTAGAAAGACTTATTTATAGTGAATATTGGTTAGGATTATTTATAAATGTAGACCCTGAACATCTTGGCAGGCACAAATCCACTTGGGTGTTAGTGTGTGTTGTGTTTTTGAGATGGATGAGACTTTTTTTTTATTATATTTACCTTATCTTGGTTTATTAGACTCATTTATTGTTTATTGTAGTTTCTATAGCATGCAGGTAAAGCCTCCTGGTATACACCTATGCTGGTTTGGTGTAATTTTCTGTATACGCATTTGCTGCATTCGTATAACCTTTATAAGTACACGTTTAAGCCACGCTGATAAAAGTAAGTCTGATTTTTGTGCTTATATTTACCTTATCTATCATTACTTACCTGATCAAAGAACGGGTACTACTCGTATGAATGACCTGTAGTCAGTTTCCTTGCATACGTATTTGTGGCGCTAATAAGCCTGGTTTTCTACTGTGCCTATAGTCGTAAACGTAAGCCAGTTTTCCTTCACACACACACACACACACACACACACACACACACATATATATATATATATATATATATATATATATATATATATATATATATATATATATATATATATATATATATATATATATATATATATATAATTTGCTCAAAGAATGGATCCCGTGCACCAGCGTAGTAAACGATGCTATTGTGTATGTTTTTGTAGCATTCATCATATTAAGCTAACACAAAGAGTGGCTTCTGAGAATTATTTGAGTCACCAACATCCCATTTCGTATACCGAAGCTTTCCTACTTTATGTCAGCGAGCCCTAGTTGTACATTAGAGTGACTATTTCTCCGAGACTTAAAGAGTGATTACAGTAGAATTTTTGGTGGTATCAAGTTTCAGAAAACACAGTAAAGGAAAATTCTCCCTAGTAATCATTCAGTGTTGTGAAGATTTGTTTGTTGAAAATAAAAGATCAAGTTCCTCTAGTAATCCTGATTAAGCTGAAGGATTTTCACCTGATATTAGGGTGTCATTATTACCATCGTTATCATCATCATCGTCATCATCATCCATCACCACCTTGAAGCCAGTAGTCTTTTTTTGCATTCAGACGATTTTATTCATCTTAATGGAAACAACTTTTTGCGAGATAGTTTAAGGAAGTAAAATCTAACTTCTCCAGGCCAAAAATCTTAGTTTGAATAAAATTGTCAAGAAAAAAAAATAAATAAATACAAATTCATCGTTGGACTGGAGTTAAGAATAAGGTCTGTCTGTATTTTGAATGACGCAGCATCTGGTGAGAGGAGGCCGAGAAATTGCAATATTGAGACGCAAAGCAATGGACAGGGCGTGATGACAGAAAAGTATATATAATAGGCATCAACAAATCACAAAAAAATAAGAACAACGTTGATTACATATGAGGAGAGAATGACTGCATAAAAAGTGTGTCAGAAACTCAGAGCAACATATTTATTCAACTTTCCTCTCTCTCTCTCTCTCTCTCTCTCTCTCTCTCTCTCTCTCTCTCTCTCTCTCTCTCTCTCAACCATTTTCCTATCTTTCACCATTTCTACAACTCTCCTACCGTCTCGTTTTCCTGTTTGCTTAATCTTTCTTTTCTCTTACTCCTCCCTTCCACTCCTCCCCCCGTCCTCGCTCTCCCTCTCTCCTTCAAGTGTTGACACAGGAAACCCAGGTGTGCCTTAAGGCCGAATATCCTCCAGTAATTAGTGGGATTACCGCTCATCGTGGCTCGGCAAAGAGGATGTACTGACCTAAATTTCTTCCCCCAACATTTCAGGTATTTCATTTGGGAGATATGAGGACGGGACTCGAACTTAGGGCACTGTACTTAACGTATTTAATTCGACGATGTTAAAAAATATTCCTGACAATATTATTATTTATTATTATTATTATTATTATTATTATTATCATCATCATCATCTTTACTATTATTATTATTATTATTATTATTATTATTATTATTATTATCATTATTGTTATTATTATTAGTTTTGGGCAGAACCTAAGTTGACATTATATCACAGTGTTGGTTAGGAGCATCAAAGCCTTCTTGAGTAATTTTCATACACATTGTCTACATATAGTCAGTTCATGCTATTCTTATTGTTGTATATAATTTAGAGAGGGATTACCACCAGTATCTGAATGTTTAGTTTTGTTACCAGACATTTTTTTTTCTTACTTCGAGAATAAAGAAATTAATACTCTTGGGTTCCTATGCTATCTCTAAGCAAGGGATAATAGACTGTAGCGAGCTAGAATGGAATACTAGTCTTACCCAGGTTATTAATGGTATCAGTATTAACTCTCAGACTCAGCTTGAGAGAATCTGTCAGTAGCTGGTGTCCAATAGTAGAGTTAGCCTAACATTTAGATGGGTAGAAAGATGAAACAAACTTGCCAGAGAGTAGTGACTTGTAATAAGCAAAATAAATCTCAGAAAGAAGTAGTGTGAAGTGCCCTGTGCCAACCAGAATAGTTTCTTATCAGTTTCTTGTCGGCATGGCACACAAATGGACAATTTCTAATTAAAGATCGTATAAAAAGATATAATACGCCAGCGACCATTGCGATGCTGCTGCTGTTCCCTAATCCTGTGCAGGGAGCTGGCGTCCCCTTGCGGTAGACAGTGCCCCACCAGGGTTCTTCCCCAAGATGAAGTACAGGGCAATATGAGGTGGTTTGGTTCCCGGTTGGACTCTGCAGCTGCATATCTCCACTCAGGATGTGCAGCCCTACCACGTGATGACTCCTTATCGGCGCCTCGTTACGGTATCAGATGCAAGACAAATCGCTGAGATAACAAGTGCTACGCGGAGGGCTGTGCAAGTGAGAACAGAACTCCTTATCAGCACAGTGAGTTGCGTGACAGACTAAGGGGAAATTGACTAAATAGAGATGGCGCAATTGAGCAGAACGGCGCCTCAATCCCTGCTGCGCACCTCCACGTCTGAACCTCTCGTACTTTACTAGTCAACCACAGGAATCTTAGGCGGTCGTGTGATTTAGAGGACGGTGACGGAACCACTGTGCATAAAAAAGTGAAAGCTTTAAAATGAGACGCAGTTACAGAAAGATCTCGTAAAGTGTTGAATATTTGGAGCGTTGGTGTAGTGTGCTAGTGTGGTCTACATTTCTCAGTAAAACGAAAGTAGGGTTATTTTCTGTATTTTGACTTAGTGGTGTTGCTAAAAATGATTATTGTAACTTGGCTGTACGTGGGAATAAATTGTGGAAGACTGGATGAATATTACACACATTTGGAAATATTGTGTACTGGGAAGATACAAGGGAAGATTTAGATAGGGAAAAAAATGTATTCACTGCATTGTCAAAACACAGGCTCATACCACAACACTCAATATGGTGACGTCCTTTATAGTTTACTCTTTTTCTCAGTAGACGATTTTATTCAGCCTAGGAGAGATTATTCGTCTGGGAGGGATAGGTAAGGCCTTCATTAACTCACGTGAAAAATACAAACATACAATATTTTCAGTCTAATGATGAATATTTTTGTTGCTATTATCAGTCTTAGTTTATTTTTTATTTTTTTGTAATGGAAGAATTGGACAAAGCTTCATTAACCCTTTCAGTACGACATGTCTTTAGTACCCCATCACTCCCCCTGATCCCACCTGTAGTCCCGAGAAACATGAATAAAGGTCAGAAATTTGAAAGCGTAAACTCGGCAGAGAGAGAGAGAGAGAGAGAGAGAGAGAGAGAGAGAGAGAGAGAGAGAGAGAGAGAGACGAAAAAAAGCATCGTAGTGAAAGGATTAAAACACACTTTGACTAGGGAACGGACTCATGAAGGCTTTGTCCACAATCTAACCCATCCATTTGAAAGCGTCTTTAAGCTGAATAAGAATCGTTTGGAAATTATAATAAACGATAGAAAATACCTCAAAGCCGTGAATAGAAAATACCTCAAAGCCGTGAAGGCATTACGAACTCTGTCAACAAGAAGGCACACAGACGCAGACAAGAAAGTAATAAAGTGTCATATGCAAAATAAACACCTCAGTAGGTAGTGGAGTGTGTTAAAGTCTCACGCGAACACGGAACATGATCTAGTTATTCAGTATTCAGAGTCTGGTTACGTGATATGAAGGACGGGAGTTCTGTCTTGCATTATTTATCAAGGCTGTACAACTGTTACTTACGCTGCCTTGATTCTTATGACCAACTCGGCTAGAAGAGTGATGATGATGATATTCTTTGTCTCCAGTTGTATCTTTAGCGTGCATGGATTTATTATTTCTCTCTCTCTCTCTCTCTCTCTCTCTCTCTCTCTCTCTCTCTCTCTCTCTCTCTCTCTCTCTCTCTCTCTCTCTCTCATCAGGCAACAATAATCCATTACTTAGCGGGCAGCAGAGCACCACCTCCTCGATACATTAACACCCTCGCCTGGGACCCTCTCTTGCCCTTGATAAATTACTCAGCCCGTGTGCCTTGTAGATTGGCAGCTCAGTCGGGGGGTAATTTTGTAATGTCCTACCAGTGTGTCTAGCCAGCATCGTCCCCAGTTCCTACCACCATTTTCTAAGTCTTATCAGTTTCGCAAAATGACTATACTCTGTTCACTTTAAATGGGCATGAACTGCAGTCTCTCCAGTATTGTCCCCAGTTCCTTCCACCATCTGCCAAGTTTCAGGTCTTATCAGTTTCCCATAATGACTATACTCTCTCTCCATCTTAATGCTGAGCTGTATCGCGAGAGACAAAATAAGCATATGGTGCTAGGCATGAAGAAATTCCACTGAAAGGCTGTTAAGTCATAGTATTATTTATTTTATTCTTCGGGAAATTAGCTGCAAAAGGAAAAAAAAAATACTGCCTAAAGATGAATGTACTGTAACTTCCTTTCCTCTTCTCCATCTCATTTCAGTTCTCTTTATTTCATCCAGTCCAGTGTTCACTTTCCTTAAGCCTCCAGTTCCTTCCACCCCATTCCAGGTTACATATCATATTAGTTTTCCATAATTGCAGTCGTCCAATCGTGCTGTTTCATCCCAGTACACTTTTTTCTTATTTTCAGCGGCGTTTTGTCTTTTCCCATTCTTTATTTTGCATAGACCTCTCCAGTTCCTTCAACCTGACCGCTACAGCCCACTTTCGTATTCAGGTACTAGGAGTCTTCCATAATGTTTACGTTCGTCACCTCCGTCCATTTCATTTTACCTCCCCTCGTCTTCGTCAGCCTCATTCCGTCCAGTCTCTTCTAGCCTTCATAAGCTCTTATCTCATCTTATATTCAGCTTCATCTGTGTCTTCTATTCTCGCCGTTTCTGCACATTTCAGTTCTTGTTTTCATTCACAGGTTACAAACTTCACTAAGTCTTTCCAGATCTCTTCACAGCCAGTTAGTTTCTTCCAGCCAAGCCCTTCCATTTCTTCATTATTCCATTCATTGTTTTCTCATTTCTTCACGTCTTTCAAATCCCTTCCTGTCTTACCCTCCAACCTCATTTCTGTTTTTCATTATATGCATGCAATGTTCCGTTTTCAGGTCTTATCGGTTTTTCATAATAGCTGCATTCCGCTTCCACTTTTATAGCTCACTCCATTCCCTCTTAAATTCATCTATCACTCCAGGCCCTTTCAGGTTTTTCCAGTGTTCTTTATAGCCTTCCACTTCCTCCACTCCACTCTAATCCCTCTTATCTTCATCGGCCATTCTGTACACAAAAAATTTCTAGTCCCAGCCATAATCCCTCAGTGTCTTTCACTTAATTCGCGTCAGTTCTCTCCCAGTTATTGAAAAAGAAAAAAAAAGTAATTTACTGAAATTTTATCCGTTGCTATTGTTCCTTGGTATATATATAAAAAATCCAGTCCTTTCCATATTTGTCCCAGAACCCTTGCAGTCTCCGTCAGTTCTGCGTGTTTAGTATTCACCTATGTTTCCAGTTCCTTCCAGTACCCTGCACACCTTTCCAGCCCCTAGTCTCGATCCAATCCCCCTCCATCCCATCCCCCAGTACTCTTTCAGTCCCCTGCATTATTTCTTTGGCCGCTTTCAGTTGCCTCATTTCCTCTCCGGCCTTGTGGAACGCCATCATTCTCTTCTGTTACCTTTTAGTCCCCTTCCAATAGCCCCCAGTTTCTTTCTAATGCCAACATTCCTCTTCCAGTACCCTTCCAATATTCTTCCAGTACCCTTCCAGTATTCTTCCAGTTCCCTTCCAGCAATCATCCAGAGCCTCAATCCGCTCCTAGTATCTTGCTAGGCTTTTGCAGACCCTTTCAGTACATTTCAGTCTTTCTCCAATACCCTTCCATTCCTTTCCAGTACTTTTCCAGTACCTTTCCGGTACCCCTGATTCTGCTTGGAGTTACGAACAATAGATGTGTGGTAGTGTACACAGGTAGTAGTGCCAGCAGCAGTAGCAAAAGGATAACCTCTCTAATATACCACCAGTCCCTTCCAGTACAACCAAATCTCCTTTAAAGTATCAGCAATCCTTTTCCAGTACTCTCCAGTCCCTTTTGATTACTTTTCAGTCCCCTTCCAGTACCTCTTAATCCCTTTCCAGTACCTCTTAATCCCTTTCCAGTACCTCTTAATCCCCTTCCAGTCCCTTCTGACCCATCTAGTAAACTCTGGTACCGGCCAGTCCTCCTCCAGTACCCACAGTACCCTCCCAATTCCCACAATATCCTTCCAGTCCATTTCCAGTCTCCTTCAGTCCCATCCATTGCCCTTCAGTAAACTCTAGTAGTGTCCAGTCCTCCTCTAGTACCCCCAGTTCCCGCCATGCCCTTCCCATACCCCTAAACTGGCCTGGAGTGCGGAGCGGCAGATGTGTGGTGGTGTGCAGAGGCAGGTAACAGTGGCAGCAGCAGCAAAATGGCAACACTTGATTATACAGCCGAGTTCCGTGATGACTGCCCGGCTCCGGTTGTAATTGGACATCGTCGGTGGGTGAGTGACTGCAGGAGGAGGAGGAAAAGGAGGAGGAGGAAGAAGATTGGGAGGACAATGAGGAGGAGGAGGAGTAGAAAGAGGAGGAAAAGCAGGAGGAGGAGGAGGAGGAGAAATGAGAAAAAGTACGAAAGAGAGGAAGATGAAGAAAGTAAAAGGGGAAAGTGAAAAAGAAATGGATGAAAGGAGAGGGATGAGAACGAGGAGAGAGAGAGAGAGAGAGAGAGAAGTGGAGGAGGAGGAAGAAAAAAAGTACGAAGGAGGAGGGAGAGACCGGGGAAAATAAAAGAAAGAGGAAGTGGTAAAACAGTAGAAGTGAGAAGAGGGATGAGGATGAGAAGGAGGAAGGGAGAGATGAGAAGAAGGACGAAAGACGAGGAAGAGGATGAAGAAAGTTAAGGATAGAGGAAGTGATGGGAGAATTGCATTGGACATGAGGAGGAAGGGAAGGAAAGGGAGAGGAACGAGAGAACAGAAGTGAGGAGGAGGAGGAGGAGGAGGAGGAGAAGACGAGGAGGAGGAAGGAGAATTTAAAGAAGAAAGAATGGGCAGGAGATAGAAGGAAAGGTGGTGTTTTTTATGCAAGAGGAGGAGGAAAAAGAAGAGAGGGAAGGAAAATGAGGAATACAAGTCTAAGGATGAGGACAAGGAAGGGGAGGAGGACGAGGAGGAAGAGGAGGAGGAAATTAAAGGAAGGAGGAGACAGATGGAAGAAAGGGAAGGCCAGTGAGAAGAAAATGTTAGTTGAGAGAGAGAGAGAGACGAGGTCGGGAAAAGGGAGTAAGAGTAACCGGACACCAGAGGCCAGGAAAATTATCGCTAATTCTGGATGTATTAAAAAGATCTTTGGTTGACGACACAGGGAAATGATGGACAGTTGATCGGGCGGGACATTATCTAAAATTAACCAGGCACGAAATAAGCTACAGTGTAATCTAAATGCGATCGGGCACAAAAGTGATTTACGGTGGGATTGTGGGAGAGGGAGAGAGAGAGGGAAGGGGGAATGGGAGGGAGAGGAAGATGGGGCAAGGAAAAAGGTGAAGGTGGTGAGTGTAGGTTAATGTGGATGTAGGGGGATGGGGAGGGAGGAGGGAGAAGAAGAGAGTGAGAAGGGGGAGGGAGAAGAAGAGGGAGGAAGAGAAGAGAGCGAGATGGGGGAGGGGGGAGAGGTAATATGCGATGGTTGGTGGTTTATGTGGATGTGGAGGGAGGGAAAGGTGTAGGAGAGAGGGAGGTGGAGAAAGACGGAGGAAGGAGAGAGAGAGTGCAAGAGGAGGAAGAAGGAGGAAATGAAATAGACAAAGTAGGCGTTGTTGATGTGGGAATACAAGGGCGAAAAGGGAAGGAAAGAAAGTTAAGGTGGGGAGAAGTGGGAGAGGAGAGAGTGAAAGGAAAGAGAAAGTGTTAGACAGGTGGACAGGAGAGGGCATGTAGAAGAGAAGGCAATGGGTGGTGGTAAATGCATGGGTAAATGGGGAGAGAGTTGGGAGAGAGTGAGGGGAGGAAGGGGGAGATGAATAAGAATAGGGTTAGATAGCTTTCAGGGGGAGAGGAGAAGGGAGAACAGAATTTGGAGGTAGAGGGATTGAAGGAAGGGGAATTAAGGTTCAAGACTAGAGTAGGTGGTGGGAAGGGGGGAAGTGTGAGGAGATGAAGAGAAGGTGGTTAGTGGAAGGAAGAAAAGAGGGAGGGGAAAGGGAGGAGATGGGCAGGAAGGGAGAAGAGAGGAAGAAAGAGGGTGTGATTAGTGAAAGAGATGTAAGGAAGTAATAGAAAGGGAGTGATAGGTAGGTGGGTAGTTGGTATGGAGGCGGGGAAAGGGGGAGATAAATGAGGAAGGGAAAGAAATTAGTGAAATGGTGTTAAGGGTGGATTGGTTAAGTGTGTGGGTGGGGGAAGAGTGAAAGACAGAGGGAGGAAATAAAGAGGGGAGGAGAGGGAAAGAAGAGAATAAGGTGCTGAAATTTGAGGTTACGGGATGAATGAAAGGAGAGTGAGAATGGAATGGAAAGGAGGAGTGGAAGTGGTAGTGGTTAAGTAGGGGGGGGGGGAAAGAAGACTGAAAAACGAAGGGGGGTAGGTGGGGGAGAGGGGAAAAAGTAAATGAGGTAGTGCTTAACGGTGGAAGGAGGAAGAAAAGGTAGAAGATGGAAAATGAGAAGGGGAGGGAAAGAAGTGAATGAGGTGGTACGTAAATATGGGTGTAAGGGAGGGAACGATAAAAGAGGGAGGGAGAGAGAGGGGGGGGGGTTGAGACTGGGAGAGGGAAATTGAAGAAGATGGGGGGAAGGTTGAAGAGAGAGGAGGATGGGAGAGAGAGAGGGGGGGGATGGGGGAAGGGGGAGTTGAAGCAGAGGCGAAGAGGGGGATGACTGAAGAAGAGAGGAGGATTGGGGAGGAGTGGATGGGTGAGGGGGGAGTTGAGGCGATGAAGTAGAGGGTTAAAGAGAGAGGAGGATAGGGAAGAAGAGTAGGAAAGTGGATGGAGGATAAGAAAGTGGATTGCGGGGTAGGAAAGTGGTTGTGGGGGTAGAAAAGTGGGTAAGGGTAGGGGAGGGCGGCGAAGAAGACAGGACAGCAACACAGCGAGGCAGCCCACTAATGACATCATGAAATTACCTTTAGTTGCACAGCGCTAGATTGGCCGGTCCCAGCGAAATGACACCCCCGCCTCCCGCCCTTATGAGGTGCAGAACAGGGGCAGGGGTAATGCGTGTGAAATAACCTTTACTGCAGCCACGAGATGCGAAAAGATGGGGTGGAGGAGGGGAGAGGGAGGGGGGATGGGAGGGTGAGGAGGGGGGAGGGAGAACGTAGGGTAAGAGGAGGATAAGGAAGGAGGGAGAGTGAGCAGGGGGGTGAGGTGGGGGAAAGGAAGAGGGAGGATGAGAGGAGAATAAGGAAGGAGGGAGGGGGAAAGGAAGAACTGTGAATTGGAGGGTAGGGAGGATGGGTATTTGGAGGGAGAATGAGAAGTGGAGAGGAGAAGGGAAAGGGTGAGAGAGGAGGAGGGAAGAGGAGAACAGAAGGAATGGATGGTGAGGAGAGGGGAATAGTGAATTGAAAAGGAGGAAGGTTGGGTAGTGGGAAGGGAAATGAGTAGTAGCGAGAGTGAGGATGAGATGAGGTAGGGGGGAATGGGAAGAGATAGGGGGATGGGGAGAGGGGAGTGGCGAATGGAGAGGAAAGGGAAGTGGAAGAAGAGAGTGGATGAGGAGAGGGAGGGAAAGGCAGGAAGGAATGAGTCGAGAGGGAGGAAAGGAAGGAGAGATAGTGGTTGTGAAGGGAAAAGTGAATGAGGAGAGTGAAAGTGGATGAGGGGAAAGGGGAGAGTGAATGAGTAGAGTGAAAGTGGATGAGAGGAATGGGAAAAGTGGCTGAGGAAGGAGAAAAAAATGAATGAGAAAGGAAGAAGTGAATAGGGAGAGGGGAATAATTTAACAGGGTGGAGGGCAAGGGTGTGAGGGGGAAGGTGGGTGGGGTGGAGGGAAGTAAATAGGGAGAGGATGAGTAACTGGGGGAGGGGGGATGAGGATTGGGGAAGGGGGAGTGGATGCAGGCGGCCATACTGCAACCAGCGCAACATTGCATAAGCTTGAGTTTGGTGTTGTTGTTGCTACCGTATTATCGCACGTCGAATATACCCACCTCGTGTGTGTATGTAAGAGATGTAGTGGTGGTGGTGGTGGTGGTGGTGGTGGTGATAACGAAAATAATGATGACGACGAAAATGGTGATAGTTATGATGGTAATTATGATGATGGCTCTTATGGCGATGATGACTCCTGCTGCTGCTGTTGTTTGTGATGATGATGATGATGACGGTAATAAATGTGGTGAGTTGGTGATGATGATGATTGTGGTATTGATGATGATGATGGTAATAAATATGATGTGTTGATGATGGTTGTGATGATGATGATGACTGTGGTATTAAAAACGATGGTGATAATAAATGTGGTGTGTTGGTGATGGTGGTTGTGATGATGATGATTGTGGTATTGGTGAGGATAAATGTGGTGCGTTGGTGATGATGGTTTCGATGATGATGATTGTGGTATTGATAGTGATGATGATAGCAGTGCACGCAACATTCACCTCTCGTTGCCGGTGCAGGATGAAATCAATATGAAACTGCAATTTAGCTATGCATCATTAAGTTGTTGCCTTGCCCCTTCAGCTCCGTGATGTCCTTTCAATGCTGTTTTCAGATCCAAGCAGCAGAGAAAAAACTAAAAAAGCAGTGTTTCTCGCCTGCATTCCCTCAAACTTCGTGAACATTGGTAGTAGTAGTAGTAGTAGTACTAGTAGTAGTAGTAGTAGTAGTAGTAGTAGTAGCCCCACGCTCATCTAGAACGTAAAGCCACTGTACTGCAGGTTGAAGTTGCCGATCTTTTGCAGCTCACCTTCCTTCATTTGGGGGATAGGAAGGGAGCTGAGGAACATTTGTATAACCGGATAGTGGAGTCGCTTTGCTATATCGGTGCCACCACGTGAAGGCGTCCCTCTCCAGCACCATTAGTAACACACTGCAGCGGTGAGATGAGGAATTAACTTAAGAACACACGGGAACCTACTCACACATGACAGGGGGACAGGGAGACATGGAGGCAATTTGTTTGTGGCCACCCCTTACAAGATCAAGGCGTCTGCCTATAGATAGATAGATAGATAGACGAACACACGGCATGACTCTCTCCTGATGGTGGCCCCGACCTCATACCTGTAGGTCGAGGCAGGAAAATGGTCCCGGGGTGTGGCAGGTGTCCAGTGATGGCTGAAAAACGGATGTCATATGTAATTTTTGTCTGGTAATTTTGGGCCCTTAATTTTATCCTTGTTAGGGCGGCCATGCATCTCCCCCCTTGTACCCCCTTTTTACTCTCTCTCTCTCTCTCTCTCTCTCTCTCTCTCTCTCTCTCTCTCTCTCTCTCTCAATCTTTACTTTCTTCCTGCGGTTACTTCTCATTATCTCTGTTTCCATAATTCTCTTTCCTCTTCATCACCGTGCTTTCTACATCCATAATTCGTATTGCTTCTTTCCCCCAGTCCTCCTGTCCCTTTCATCTCCCGCCTTTCTCTCTCACTCCACTCTGGCCCCCTCCCTCCATCCACTATTTTTCACTCCATCTTCTGCTTCCTTCACCTGCCCTCCCTCTCCTCTCTCCATCTTTCCTCTCTTCTTTCCTCTCCCTCCCTCCCTCCATTCTTTCACTCTCCCATCCCCTCCCTCACTCAGCCATTTACCTTCCTCACTTAATTCCACTTCTCACCACAACTCTCTTCCCGTCTCCTCTCGCTCTTCCTCCACTTCTCCCTCCCACTCGCTCTCCCCTCCCTACTTCTTCCTCCTTCTCCATCCCCCCCACGCAAATCTCCTTCCATCTTGCATCTTTTCTAGCCAGCTCGTTCCCTTTGTTGGAGATTAATGCCTTGAATATAATGATGTCTCTTTAGCCTCATTTAGAGTTTCCAGATGTTTTTATTCAGCTTAAGATTGACTTCCTGTTCTTAAGGAGTCAGTGAATGCCTTAATCCAAATCCTTCACCTCGGCAAGTTTCTCCCAAGATGGATAAAGTCCCCTGGAGGTAGAGAGAATAAACTGAACGAAAAAGGTAATGGAATTTAAAGGGTTAGCGCTGAGACTCTTTATTTTTTTCCTCTACGAGCTGGTAACTAAATCGAAATACACTGTGACGCTACCTGGCTTACCCGCAGCTGAGTTTTTGTGACGGTGGTGGTGGTGGTGGTAGGAGGTGCGTTGTGGTTGTGTGGTAGTGGTGGTGGTTTGAGCTGGAGGTGCGTTGTGGTTGTGTGCTGGTGGGTAATGGTGGTTTGAGTGAGTGGTGAGTTGTGGTTGTGTGGTGGTGGTGGTAGGAGGTGCGTTGTGGTTGTGTGGTGGTTGTGGTGGTGGTGGTGGTAGGAGGTGCTTTGTGGTTGTGTGATGGTGGTGATGGTTTGAGTGGGAAGTGCGTTGTGGTTGTGGTGGTGGTGGTGGTTTGAGTGGGAGGCGTGTTGTGGTTGTGTGGTGGTGGTAGGTAGTGGTGGTTTGAGTGGAATGTTCGTTGTGGTTGTGTGGTGATGGTGGGTAGCGGTGGTTTGAATGGAACGTGTGCTGTGGTTGGAATTATGTGATGGTGGTACTTGTGGTAGGCAGTGGTGCGGGTGATTACGATGGTGGTAGTTGTGGTAAGCAGTGGTGGGAAATGGCGGTGCTTGTGGTACGTGTATGTAGTTGTGGTTAGTGTTCGGGCGCTCACCATCCACTCACTCGATGTAGTGCTGCTCTCGGGTGTCTGCCCTTTCCTCTCTTCCTTCCTTCTTTCCTTCCTTCCTCTTTTTTTCTTTCTTTACTTCAGTCTTTCCTCGTCTTTCTGCCTACGGGTGACTTTACACTCCCTCTTCCGTCTTTCTTTCCTCCATTCTTTCCTCTTCCTTCTGCCTGTGGGTGACTGTGCACTGAGTGACAAGGCAAATGGTTTCCTGTACACCAGGAAATCATTTACTACGCTGGGTGGTAACAATATAACCATATTATGGTCCCTGGTGGTCTAGTGGGTAATTATGGCGCTCCAGTCGGATTGAGCCGGTGAAGGTTTATGTCCAAGGGATGGTTGGGGTTTTTTGCTCACGTTATGTCACTCAGGGATGAGTGAGGCTGGTCACTCTCATCTTAAATGTCAGGACCAACTTGCCTAGCCTCGGGCTCCCACGCTCCTCCTGGGGTAACGTAGGATTGGCTGATGGATGGATGGATGGTCAGCGTTGGCCATGCATTGGTTGTAAGAAATGTGTGATTTGGTTGGAATTTTGGTAGCTGGAATAGTGGTAGGTCATTATACGTACAACTGTTTAGTATAGTAGTTGCGATGGTGGTAGCTGAGGTAGGCAATAGTGGTTGGAGATGATGTTACCTCGTGATTGCGATTTTGGTAGTTGCGATGGTAGCTGCGATGGTAGTAGTTGCGATGGTGGTAGTGAAAATTTTAGCTCGGTGGTTGTGATGGTAGTTATAGTAGGCAGTGGTGGTTGTTGTTAGGGGTAGTTAAGATGATGGTAGTTGTGGTAGGTGGTTGGAGTGTGAGGAGTGTTGTGGTTTACAGGTTATTGTGATGGTGGTAGTTGTGGTAGAAAGTGGTGGCAGGTAATGGTTGTTGCAGCGTTGTGGTTAGGATTCTGGTTAGGCTGCGATGGTGGTAGTTGTAGTGTGTAATATTCATAGTTGGAATTACCGTCCATGTTTAGAATGTTAACTCTTTTGGTATGAATTTCTCTATATTTAATCTCTCTCTCTCTCTCTCTCTCTCTCTCTCTCTCTCAAAATAAATAACATCTATGGAATTTATTACAATATCTTTAAAATTTATTATGTTTTATAAATACCTTACCTGGTTATTAATTATCTTTTTTCTTTCTCTTTCAGGTAAATAAAAAAATCAAGTTGTGGCTCGGATGGTCTTCCGATCGGTCAGTAAGTGTTGACAATATTTCTGAATGTTAATTGGAAAGTTATTGAAAGAAAATTGAGTGAGTTACTTGTAATGGCTTTTTATAGGTAAATGGTTGAGAGAGAGAGAGAGATAACACGCCGAGAGGAACAGCCGAGGAGGAAGGAGAGTGGAATGTTGAGAGAGAGGGAGGAAGAGAGGAGGAAGAGAAGAGAGCATAATAGATAGGAAATTGTGTTGAGAGAGAGAGAGAGAGAGAGAGAGAGAGAGAATAGTTATTAAAGTTAGGGAAAGAAACGCTTTATACTGAATACTTTTTATTTCATTTTTCATCTATATCTGAAAAATAAATCGCGCTAAAAGACAAAAGAATAATAGAAAAAAAATCAAGGCAAACACCCTGAAAAAACGACACACAAGACCGATAGACAGACAGACAGACAGACCGAAAAACAGAGACAAACAGACAGAGACAGGGCGAGAGAGAGAGACATAGACAGGTCGAAAGAAGGACAGACAGACAGACAGACAGGACGAAAGACAGACACAGAGACAGACAAACAGAAAGACAGACAGAGACAGACAGGACGAAGGACAAAGACAGACAGACAGACAGCCTCCCAAAACGTATTAAAGGTGAGGTAAACTAGAGCAGGAAATTTAAGCGACCGCTGAAGGAAGAGAGAGAGAGAGGAGAGAGAGAGAGAGAGAGAGAGAGAGAGAGAGAGAGAGAGAGATTTAAGTTTAGATGAAGCTGGAGAAAAATGTAGAGAATAGTTTGTAGGTTATAAGAAAAGGAAATTGATAAGATGATAAGTTGAAGATAAAGAAATTGAGAAAAAGGAGGAATGCGGAAAAGAGGAGGAAAATATGGATTAGAGAGAGAGAGAAAGAGTAGAGAGAGAGAGAGTAGAGGGAGATGTGGAAGAAGGAAGCAAGGAAGGAGGTAGAGAAACGACGGAAGGAGGAAGAATAATGGGAAAGAGAGGAAAGAGGGAGTGGGGGGGGGAGAGAGGGGAAGGGGAGAGAGAGGGAGGGAGGAGGGAGAGGAATGGGGGGAGGGGGAGGGGGAGGGAGGGTAGTAAACTGGGAGAGAAGTGATTTTTTTTTTCTTTGCCTCGCTAGCCCGTTTGTCCCCGGATATTGTGTGACGTCACGCCGACTCTGAGGCAATGAAGAGGCCGAGAGAGAGAGAGAGAGAGAAAGACAACACGTCGAGAGAAACAGCAGTGAAGGAAAGAGAGTAGCGTGGAAGGTGAAGAGAGGGAGGAAGAAATGAAGAGAGGAGAGCAGGGTGAGTGGAGAGGAAATATATTGAGAGAGAGAGAGAGAGAGAGAGAGAGAGAGGCAGAAAGCAAGAGAGAGGCAGAGAGAGAGTGAATTCATTTTATAACTTTATCCCTATATTAACGAGGCTTCTAATCACCTCCCTTGTCCAGAAATACTTAATCATTATCACTCATCACTCCCTCGCCTCATTACCGTAATTGCTTCTTATAATAATGGTGTCGGCGGCAGTAATGATAAATAATTAGGGGAAATGTGAGAAATGACTCTGATTAATAAAAGACTTAATTGGTGAATGGAAATATACCGGCAAATGTCTTGTTATCGGAAGCAGAGAGAGAGAGAGTTTATTTATTCCAGTTGATGTGAGCTCAGCAGTCTTGTGTTCCGATATTACTGTGTGTTAGTGAGATGTCTTGGTGATCACTACGAGAGAGAGAGAGAGAGAGAGAGAGAGAGAGAGAGAGAGAGAGAGAGAGGAGAGAGAGAGAGAGAGAGAGAGAGAGAGTTACATAGATACGCAAACCACACAGGGGATATGTGACGAAGGAAACGTAAGAGTGAGTTGACAATTCTAATAACGAAGGTCCTTTAGTATTATTATTCATTTTCTAGTCATTATTTTTATTCAGTTTCTCTCTACATACACTACAAACACCCTCACTGTAGCTATAAACGGTACTGTATTCCCAGTCTCAAGGAATACAGTATGCATTTAGTTATTATTAGCTAGTTGGTTAGTGACGTGAATATAAAGGGTAGAGTTTGTAGAGAGTTAGGAGGAGAGGAGGATAGATACGAGACAAACGGTGGAAGAAAAAGTGGCAGTATATAGGGCTGTGTGTGTGTGTGTGTGTGTGTGTGTGTGTGTGTGTGTGTTTGTGTGTGTGATTGACTGGTGCGTATAGGTGTCATCTTTTAAGCGTCCATCCCACAAACTCCTTGCCAGTCAGAGAACTTCAACCCACGACAGAACACAAGCCGATACCAAACCAACTAAGCCACCAAATCGCCTGGCATAAATGTGAGAGAGCGCGCACTAACTCCATCTGTTGGCTCGCCGTGAAATCAGGAGCTGTTGAACCTCTGGGAACGGAATGATTACTCTAGCCAGTCAGATGCGTGAAGTAAACACTGTGCCTACTGGGTGCTCAGATTTTAATAATAATATCTGAATTACGAAAATTTGAGAGAGAGAGAGAGAGAGAGAGAGAGAGAGAGAGAGAGAGAGAGACTAAAATAAGAAATTGAAGTAGACGGTAAAAGGGAAATAAGGTAGCAAAGTAGTGGTTAAAAAAAATAATCAAATATAGAAGAAGAAATAAAATAATAATTCAGAGAGGGAAAGAGACAAGGAAATGTAGTGAGGCAGCCAAGGAGGAGAGAGAGAGAGAGAGAGAGAGAGAGAGAGAGAGAGAGAGAGAGAGAGAGAGGGGCGTAGGAAACTGGCAAGGAGGTAATAATGGAAGGGAGAGAGCGACAGGAGGAATAAGAGGGACGATGATGTGAATGAGAGGAGTGACGGAGGGATTAAATTGGAGGGGGAGAGACCGTGGGAGGGAAGGAGGAGGAGAGAGGAGGGAAGGAAGGCGTGGAAGGGGAAGAGGAGAGGAAGGAGGGAATGTGAGGGGGAGAGGAGAGAGGAGATCTCAGTGGAAGAGAATGGAAGAAGGGACTGGGAGGAAAGGAAGGGCTGGGGTAGGGAAGAGAAAATGCCCAAGAGAAGAGGGAGAGAGGAGGGAACATGGAGGAGAGAGAGTGAGGAAAGGGGGGGTGGGAGGAAGGAAAGGTGAAGGAAAAAGAGAATAGAAGAAAGGGGAGGGAAGAGAATGCTAAGTGGTAGAGCGAGGGTGGGAAAGTGAGCGAGGAAGGAAATGTAAGAGAGGACGGAGAGGAAAAAGAAACAGATTGAGCGAAGGAGAAGGAAGGAGTTGGGGGAGAGGAAGAGGGAGTGAAGGAATGTCGGGGAGGGAAGAAAACCTGAAGCGTAATGAGGGGAATATGATGGAAAAAAACCAGGAAAAGAAAAAGGGGAAAGACAGGAAGAGAGGTAGGAGTAAAAGGAAAAGGGGAATGAGAGGTAAGCAAGGAAAGGAAAGGAAAGGAGAGAGAGAGAAAAAAGGGGGGAGGGACTAGGAGGAGAGAGACAAGAGGAAAGGGAGGGAAGGGAAGGAAAAGAGGCGAGAAGGAGGTGGAAGGAGAGGAAAGGGAGAGAGGAAGAGCATGAATTGATATAAAAGAAAGGAAGGAGCGAGAGGCAGAGGGAGGAGCGATACCGGAGGGAGGGACGGAGGGGGGAGGGAGGGAAGGAAGACGGAGGGGAGGCGGGAGGAAGGGAGGGAGGGAAGGAGAGGGTGAGAGAGGAGGATTAGTGAGTGTGGCCAGTGACAGTGGCCACCTTAGGACAATACCGGCCACCAGTTCTCTCAGTGGCCACCCTACCCAGCTCCACCCTACCCTACCCTACCCCCACACCCTACCCTACCTACCCTACCCTTCCCTGTCCAGATCCCAGACTGTCTTACCGCACTACCACCACACCTTCCATCACACCCACCACACCTCCTACCACACTTAACACACTCGCCACACTGTAACATCTACACACTTATCAAAATCAGACGACCAGTACACCATCTCATCTTTTACCACGCCTTACCCTACACTCTACTGTCCTGTTCCGCTCACCACACTACCACATTCACCACACCTACTGCCACACTCACCACGCCCTCCACATCTACCACCACCGCTACTTATGCCTCCAATTTCACGACACCACCACCACCACCAGCACCACCACCACCACTCTCACATCTACCTGCTCTGTCATAAGTCCTTTCACTGCTGCAGAAAGAGTATTTTCTTGCACTGTTATCACTGTTGTATTGCTATGAATTGTGCCAACATTATGAACATTATTACTGCCATGGATGGTTGTAATGTTGTTAGTAACATTATTATTATTATTATTATTATTATTATTATTATTATTATTACTCCTCCTCCTCCTCCTCCTCCTACTACTACTACTACTACTACTACTACTACTACCCCACCAACATTTCGGCTAACTCCATCACTACCACAAGTACCACATCATATTTCTCTCTCTCTCTCTCTCTCTGCAAGGAAATAAAATAACACCCATCAGAATTTCCATCAGCACTACTACCACAGTTACCACGTCAACCACAACTACCACCATCCCTACTAGGAATAAAAGGTAAATCACAGCTACCATTAACCGCAATCACCACCACACAGCCAGAGCCACAAATTGGACAACTACCACAACCGCAACCATTACCATCAAAGTCATTCCTACGATTAACCACAGACGCACCTCAGTCTCTTTGCCGCTCCCGCTACCACAACCACCACCATAATTTACTTGCAACCACAACCATTTACTCTGATACCACAACTACCACAATCATTAACTCTGTTACCACAACTACCATAGTTATTTTGTCTCTGCTACCACAACTGTTTACTCTGCCACCACAACTACTACCACAATCATTTTCTCTCTACGACCACAACTACCACAATTATATACTGTGCTGCTACAACTGCTACCACAATCATTTACCTTCAGCTACCACAACTGCTACCACAATCACGTACTCGCTACCACTACAACCACTACCAAAACTACAACAATTTAATCGTAGTAACCAGTCTCCACTAAATCCTTTTTTTAACAACTTCCAACGTCACCAGAAACAACTTAGATTTTAGGTCACAAATAATAATGATAATAATAATAATAATAATAGTAATCATCATCATCATCATCTCATCATCTTCATTTTCCTCATCATCACATACATCACCCTCAACATCACCACGTCCATTCATTACAGTTACTGCCCTCATGACATCACATCCAATTATTTCAGAGCTGGGAAAGTGAAAAAGAAAAAAGAAAACGAAAACAGAGGAAAAAACACAAACTCAATGATATTCAGAATTTTAATTTCCATAATATTGAAATAAAAGGCGTAGATAAGGTAGATTTTTATAACGTGAAGATCCTAACATTTTTCACGCTTTATTTATTTATTTATTTATTGCTCACGTCAGGCATTTTATTCACCTCGGAGACACCCACTGCAGGAATCTCTCTCTCTCTCTCTCTCTCTCTCTCTCTCTCTCTAAGCTGTGGAGGAAAACTAAAACTCTCACTGTATTCCAGCTAAAGTGAGATGATTTTTTAAGCTAAAGAGAATTCACTGCAGCTAACCTTAACACCTTTGGCTCCAGCACGCGTTTTTCGTTTATTCTTGATTAAATTTAGCTTCAGAGAGACTTTTTTTAGCTGAGGATTTAAGTGGGCGAAATTCCTAACTCCTCCACGTCAACAGGTTTCCCCAAAGTTAAGTAAAATCGTAAGAAGATAGCAAGAAGAGAGCTAAGGTGAGGCATCCGTAGCTAAGATGTTAACCCTTTTACCACCAGGCACAGATTTTTTTTTTTGGGGGGGAGGGGGTAAGGGAGGCGTGGGGGGCTAGATTGATGATAGCTTATAAGAAGAAGGATTGTTAGCTGCCAGAATATATGCGGAAAATTTCGTATGTCACATGCACTTGCTTATATTATTGTCTTCCTAGATTTAGACACGTAAAGTAAGTGAATATCGATATTTTGAGTATTCATTAGAAGGTAATTCTGCTTGGATTCACGTCCCCCCTCCCCCCCTCTTTTTTGCAAGTGCTGGATATGACTCTGACGACGTTGCTGTCATTTACATTTCATTCTTCTTGGAACCAGGTGTTTTTCTTCAGTTTATACATTTTTCGGACTGGAGGGCTTAGATATAGCCTTCATTAATCCATATATACACAGATATTTCCCATAAAATGAATAAAATCGCTTGTTGGTGATCGGATTAAAATGAAAAATGACGTAATAAGAATAAATAGGTTAGCGCTATTTCTTCATTATGCAAAACTTTTAATCAAGAACGAAATGTTATCAGTGTCATTTTATTCGCGTTATTATTTATTTTTTGTATATCCATTCTATTTTTTTTTTATGTCCATTCATTCTTGTTTTTAATGTATTCGGGTAAAAAATATATCATGAACTGAATGGCGAGGTGTAGCTACGAGTCCCCAAGCATTATTTTTCCATACGTAGCCCGTCTGCATAAATTCTTCATAAATTGTGATCTGCGGATTTATTCAAAGCCTGAGCGCATGATGTACCGCTGTCACAGATTTATGGCAGTGTTGGATATGTGAGTTTGCTTAATATCCGCCTAGTCTAAAATCACCGAATTATTTTCATGTTCCCCCTGCATAAAATTTCCAAAAATCAAACCCGTCCATGCCATAATTGTGGATCCCCAAGTTTTCCTGGTACACTGAATACCTGATGCATTTACCTACAGGAATTTGTTTGGGGAGAGCGTACAGTCGCGGGTGATGGTTCTTGACATTAAAAATTTTTTGAGAGTATAATTATATCTTATTAGTTTTAACCCATTTGTCAACGCTATTCTGATGCATTTACCTACAGGAATATGTTTGGGGAAAGTGTACAGTCGCGGATGATGGTTTTTTGACGCTAGGATTTGTCAGAGCATAATTATATCTTATTAATATCTTTTTATTCGAGAGTTAATATTTCTACGTTATTCCGATGCATTTACCTACAAGAATATGTTTGGGGGGAATATACCTTCGCGGATGATGGCTTTTTCACACTAGCAAATTAGTCATAGTAAAATTATAACTTATTAATATTGCCCCATTTTGTCCGAGGGCTTATTTTTGTACCTTACTTTGATTAATTTACCTACAGGAATATGTTTGGAGAAAGTGTACAGTCGCGGATAATGGTTCTTTGGGAATAGCAGATTTGTCGGAGTATAATTTTATTTTATTAACCCTTTCACTTCGAGGGCTTATTTTCCAACATTATTCTTGCTAATCAGAGACGATTTTATTAAACTTCGGGGGGGCCTGTAGCTGTGAAGGGGTTAATGAAATGAATGAAGGATGAAGAATACACGAGGTAGAATCAGAGTTAATTCCTGACTAATTTCTTTATAAAGCTTCGTCAGGGGAATAACACGTCTGCTCTAACCTAATCAGAGTGCACAAGGCATCCTAAAAATGTGGGAGAATATTAGAACCAAGATCAAGGCATAGAGTGGTAAATTAAGAAGAGTTGGAGCTACAAAATGACAGAATGATGCAGGTGGAATCCGATTTATTTACGTATACACCAACCTGGAATCCAGACCTGGGCCCTGGATTTCTAGGCTGGAGTATAATTAAGCAGGATTTCACCTGCATTATTCCTCTGTTGAAGCATTGCAGTGAAGGTAGTTAGAAATAATTACGGTATTTTAAATGCTGAAACGCTTAACGCAAAGATGTTGTTCGTATCTACGCTTGTTGTTCTCCTCCTGCCTAAGTTGAAGTTCGCTACAACACCCCACTGCCTGTTATTATTATTATTATTATTATTATTATTATTATTATTATTATTTGCCTCCGCTGCTTGTCCTTTTCCTACGTAAGTTGAGGGTCCCCACAAACACCCCACTACCTGAAAAAAGTCATCATTCAGAACTAGCCATTAATATTCTGGCTAACTCTCATACCCTGTTATACAAATGCCCCTCAAATCCCTCCCTATCCCCTGAAGGAAGGATGGGTGGTCAAAGAAGGGCCTGCAGTCTACTGGGTTCACCTTTAGCGTGAGCCCCTAATTTGTAAGTGGATTATTGACCGCAACTAGGCTGAGGGGGATGGCTTTTCAAGGGGTAAAAATGTCTCCTAGAATTACCGATATATTAGATCCATCACGTCGACCCAAGAACGAACTATATTTTTGTCTAAATCTAACTATTTCTATTAGGTTTATAAATCTTCCCCCCCGTAGTGAGGGGGTTAAAAAAAAGCTATATATGACTTCCGCCTTTCGAAAATTCTCCCAAAAACTGTAAAAAAAGTCGCCTGAACATATCAAGAATAAAACTGAAATATTCTTTATTGCAGTGTACTGGGTGACCCTTTTGGGATAACCGAAATTTTGACTTTTTTTGTTCTTATATATCTCACCTGACGATTATTTTTACCTTGTTTCTCTAAGGTTCGTGTTCTGGTCTCCCTATCACCTCTTCCTTAGCGATTTATTTTTTGGATATGGCTGGTTAAATTCCCTCTGTACGATATCTGTGCAGAATATGGCGATGTTTGATGGATCAGTTTAACATAGAATAGGACAGGTGTAATTAGGAAAAATAAATCGCTCAGGAAATGGTGTTCGGGAGCCTTGTCCGATGAGAATGTGGGCGTAAGCGTTAAAAATATTTCGATAACTTTCAGGATGTAAGAAATTGTGAGTATTTATTAGAGAGAGAGAGAGAGAGAGAGAGAGAGAGAGGCTTTAAATTGCTCTCTCGCCATCTTGAGTGCTGAGCTATAGCAGAAATTTAACGCTAGAATGTATTCCTAGTCACGAAGAAGTGTTATGGAAAGTATGTAGAGCCATAGCATTGGTCGGTATTCTGGTGCGGTTAGGATGCTTACTAACACCTCTTCCTTACCGATTTATTTCTGATTCTGCTCCGTTACTATATTATTGTGCGTTATTTATGCAGTCTGTGTCAAAATTAAAGTTATATGAGGCAAGAAAAGAGGATATTAATGTAGTATGGAAAATAACTAGCTAAAGAAGAGGTGTTAGGGGGTCTCCTTACCCGACAAGAATACGGGTCATTGGCCCGTATTCTCGTCGGGTAAGGATGCTCCCTAACACCTCTTCCTTTCTCCCTAACACCTCTTCCTTAGCCATTTATTTTCTAAACTACTCATTAATATCCCCTGGTTTGCTTCTTATGTCTTTTCAATATCGACACGGATCGCATGAATAACAAACAAGAAATTAATACCGAGCAGAATCAGGAATAAATCGGTAAGGAAGAGGTGTTAGCAAATTTTCTAACCGTACGTGAATATCGCCCAATGTCCTTTTCCGCTACTGAGCTACATGAAATAATTGCAAGGGGGTGAAAACTCTGGGCCAAGTTAAGGTAAAAGGACTATAGTTAGAGAAGTGTGGATGTAATGAAAGCTCTATGTAACCTCTCCAGCTCCAAGTCTCTCCATAGATGAATAAAATATCTGAAAGTAAGAGGGAAAAAACAAAAGGCGTCGCAGAAATGAGAGGGTTAACAGTAGCCTCCCGTCCGTCAGTCAGAATGTGAGAAAAATACTTCGTCTTTACTACCGACAAACGCCTTTCGGGTTTATTTCGTTTTCCTTACTACCGACAGACGGCTTTAGGCTTTATTTCCTTACTACCGACAGACGGCTTTAGGCTTTATTTCCTTACTACCGACAGACGGCTTTAGGCTTTATTTCCTTACTACCGACAGACGGCTTTCCACGTTATTTATTTTTCCTTATTACCGACAGATGGCTTTCGGTTTTACTTAGTTTTCTTTACTCGGTTTTATTTAGTTTTCCTTACCACCGACAGACGACTTTCGGCTGTATTTCCTTACCACCGACAGACGACTTTCGGCTTTATTTCCTTACCACCGACAGACGACTTTCGGCTTTATTTCCTTACCACCGACAGACGACTTTCGGCTTTATTTTGTGTTCCATATTACCGACAGAATGGTTTTGGCTTTTTCATACCTTCAAAAGAGGCTTCCCGTCTAAGAAAGAAAAAAAACAGTTCAGGTCACCATGTCAGGATGAGAAATTTTAAGTGTTTTATAAGTATTATATTGCAGCCTGTCTTCCTCTGTCTGTATTTCCCTCTGGCTATGACCTCCAGTCTTTCAAAAGCAGTGTGTCCAGGCATCTCGAAATGGATCTTGAATATGGCCATTTTTTTATTTTCTAGGGGGAACAATCTAGCGGGATTCTAGTCTTTGGTTCCTTCTTTCTTGCATTAAAAAACAGTGAGGAAAAAAAAAACGCTAGCAGGTTCCATACAGTTTATAAAGCAACTCACTGTCTTTAAAAGGTCAGAAACATTATAGTAATTGTGTAGAGACGCGAGAAAGCTTTATTTCTTTATTCTAACTACCGCAACGATATTTCAATCAACTTAGAGGTCGTTTTCCGTCATTTTTTTCCTGTGCTGCCAGAGATCGAGCAGCGCTGAGAGCCGCCACTAGGTAACCAACGCCGACGTATGGAAGCATGATGGAGCCTTTATAATCGATACGATACGATACGACACGATACGATACTAACCTCTTTCTTATCTCTTAGTGTCGATATGAACAACAGACAAAAAGCACTAAGACAGAATATTCACCTGTAATATCCAGAATGTAATACTAAAGAAGAGAATACTGCTCCTGGGTCCGTATTCTCGTGGGGTAAGGAGGCTCCCTAACACCTCCTCCTTACCGATTTATTTTCCAAACTAAATATCATCTGTTTTGCTTTTTACATCTTTTTAATGTCGACATATATTGCATGAATGACACAAGAATATAGTAACGGAGCAGAATCAGGAATAAATCGCTCAGGAAGAGGTGTTAGTAAGCTTCCTAACCGCACGACAATATAGCTCGATAGTGATAGGGGATTGGCCATGTAGTGCTGGGATATCTACAGTAGAGTGTGGGTGATATATATGGAACTAGTTATTATTATTATTATTATTATTATTATTATTATTATTATTATTATTATTATTATTATTATTATTATTATTATTATTTTTATTACTTTTGTTGTCCTCATTATTATTATTTTTTTCTTTA
>NC_137034.1:2047500-2082500 GCF_032717465.1 Coenobita brevimanus
AGGTGTATCAGCACTGCCCCACCCCGCCCCGCTCCGCCCCGCTCCAGCCACACCATTCACAAAACAACCCGGTTCAAGCTACAGTAGGAGATTTATGAAGTCTCTCACCAGGGGATGCAGTTCCGGGAATTTGTAGTTTCTGTGGGGGAAGGTGGTTGTGTGTGTGTGTAGCAGCGGGGCGGGTCCTCCTGCCTCCGCCCTCAGACGAACTGCTGTGCAACACAAGGGAAAACTTGTTGAAAATCCTACGACCCATCTCCCGAGCGAAATTCCCCACTTGCGCGAGCCCTCACCTCCCAGCGGGCCCTGTACAGGAATCTTGAGGAAAGGGGAAAAAAGTGATGTTGAGGTGTGGAGGAGGTGGGTGGGAGGGGCGGGAGAGGGGCGTGAGGTGACCGCCGAGCCTGTTGCCCTGGAGAAGTCGGGATTTATGGTGCCGTAAAGTGCGGGTCGAGGTGCTGCCGGGACGCGGTGGAGTGGTGGGTGGTCCGGGCGGCGGGGTGGTGGTGGCAGCAGTCGCGGCTTCTGCTGCGACAGTGGCAGCGGCGGTGACGGTGTGATGGTCGCCGCCCGCTAAGAGCCTCGTTTGCATACCGCGGAGGGGGCGTGGCTGAGACGTGCGAGGGGCGGGGCGAGGGGAGGGGGACGGGCGCTCATTGGTTGGCGCGGCAGTAATTAGCAGCGGGGTCGGAGCGGGCCCTCCGCCTCCAGTCCGCCGCAGATACTCGGAGCGGCCGCATGACAGTCTGCGCCTGGTCGTCGCTGAGGAACGTGCCGTGAACACTGTAGAGTAGACGTGGTGCGGCCAGTGTGGAGTAGCGCGAGCAGTGGTAGCGAGGGAGAGCAGGGCGGCAGCTGTGTGTTCTGTGCTGCTGGAGGAGCTGTGTAGTGTCGCGGGGCGCGTCTCCCCCTCCCCCCCTGCGCCTCTCATTTCCATATGGGCGCCCCCCCCGCGGGGAGGTGGCGGTGGTGGGCCAGCCCGCGCATACTCGCCGCCACATTTACCTACTAATTCTCGCCGAGGCGTCATTACGATGTGCAGACGGTGGGTGGCGGCCGCGGCGGTCCCACGCTAGTGATACTTGTGCATGTGGAGTGGTGGATGTAGCCGCTCAGTGTGGTGTTGTGGCACATGGTGCTAGTGACGCCCGCACCACGTGCAGCCTACCCTGTGGCACGGCCGGGCACGGGGGGAGAGGCACTCTACAAGCACCAGCATACAACCACCACCACCACCAAGCGTCAGCAGCAGCAGGGGGACGTGCACATCACGTGCCCAGGCCAGCGGCGGCACGAGCATGTGGCACGGCCAGCCCCGGGACGATGTGGACCTCAGGTAAGCCAGCACTTGCCGCTTGCCCATCATTCTGTCCCAGTGCAACATTGGTCAGGCAGCGGTGCCACCCACACTGACTCCACTCAGCCAGGCGGCGGACACTGGCCACCTCTCACACCATCTTCCTTACAGACTCAAGGATCTTAACACCTCGTCAGTCAGATCTCGACTTACTTAGCATATATGCAAATTTATGCACATTTTGATTTCTTATTACCGATTATGAAATTAATAATATGCATAATTTCCTTACATCGAACAAACAATCATACAGTTTTTCCATCTTAACGTTCAACTTCGTCATCGTCTTAAGTGCTGGAGCTCTGAGTGAAGCAACATCCGCTCGCTTGTGACAGAGTCAGAAAAAATTACATAAAACCGAATTCCAGCGCGTGTCCTGTCTTAGAAAAATCCTGTGAGCATAGTTCACTTGAGTCTGAATGCAAGAATTCCGAGCTGTGATCATCTTGTGCCGTCAAATGTCAGAGTTGAACTTGATATTTCCAATGGCAGAAGGGGAAGACAAAAAGAAGTCAAGATAAAAACAGAGAGAGGTCGGATTCCTGAGAGAGAGGCGAGGCATAATGGAGTAGCATCTATCGGCCACGACCCCAGGTACCGGAAACTTTTGTGGTAGGGCAAACTGGACTTAGTCGTGGGGGAGGGAGAGTAACTTGGTTGTGTTAGTGCACCGCCGTACCGCCCTCCCCACCGCACGCGATTAAGACCGAATTATATCCGTTGGGGATTTTAGTCTTAGTCTGTAGGTGTGGTGGGGTGGAGTGGCACTTGTGAGGTGGAGTAATGTGGAGTTGAGCTTAGCGGGAGGGAGCGGAAGAGAGAAACGTGGAGGGAGAGAGGGAAGGGGCTCAGTGTGAGTGGTAATTAGCTAATGGAGGGAAGCTTACTGCAGACTACAAAATGAGTTTCCCTGGCCATTTCATTTTATGTAATGGAAAAGTTGTTGAAGAAAACATGCATTTATTTCATTAGCTGATTTTTTTTCTCCCATGTTTTAGTACGTGTTGAAGTCTGCGTTTGTTACCCGCCAGTATGTGCGAAATGAAGATAGTCATATTTTTCATCATTGATTTTTTTTTCTGGTAAATCTGATGAATCCCGTTATGGCACAGGAATTTCCGTGTAAGATCTGTTTAATTATCTAAGCAAGGTAGTCGGCCTTAGAATATTAAAATCAAGAGGAAAGACAGAGTTGTTTTTTTTGCTCTTGGTACGGTGAAATATTGCACGTGGGATTAGAGGCTAGGAATTAACATAGTGAAAATGAAACATAGAAACATTGTACATTTCAATATAAATTTAATGGACGGTGATATATTGAAGAACTAGCACAATTCATAATGCGTGAGACAGTGTTATGTGTAGCACTGAAGTTGCAGCTGTGAAATAAGTGTAACCGATTATCACTGCGTGGATTTAAGATTTTGCCATTTTACACTTTACTGGAAGTTAAATTGTGGGTGTAGTATTGAAGATGGGTACTCTTGAAATGATGAGACGGTGTGTTCCATGTAGTAGTAGTAACAGTGAAGTTAGGGCGATAGATTAGATATTGCTCGTGTTATCAGACTCTGTTGCATTTTGTTATCTGGCGGGTTGTTATGTGTATTGCAGGATATGTGCTTTCTTAAAAATTCCGCGATTGACATGGCGGGGGCGAAAGAGTACCGGTATCTGAATAGCAAAGACAGCCTTTATTTTGCGTTTGGTGTTGTAGACATCTAGTGTTATGTGTAAGTTACTGTGTTAGTGAAGTTGGTTGGGGAGTGACGTTAAGTGTGGATTTAAATAATATTGTTGGACATACCGGTAGTTCAATTGGTGATATATGATTCGCCCGTTGTGTTGTAGATTCAGTGTTACGTGTGTTAGTGTTTGTGATGTGTTAAGATGGTGCTAGGTTTTAGTCATATCGTTGGAGGCTGGTGTTACTTAGCTGGGGGCAAGGAACACTGCTGGGCACAATAAAAGCGATGATATATATAGTTTGCCCGTGATGTGAGCTTCAGTGTTACTTATGTTAAATGTTCCTGGGGAGTTACTGCGATGCATGAAATTGGGTTCTGGTCATGTCTCTTGCGGAACATTGTTGAACATACTTGCGTCGTTCGTGTAGTCATTATGTTATGCCCTTTTTGGTGAAGATCCGGTGTTATGTGTGTTAGTGTTCATGAGTTGCGGTGTTACGTGAGGTTAGGTGTTTCTAATATCTCGTTAGGGCATGAGGTTACGTTCGTAGTGTTAGATACAGTAAGCAGGATATTTACATTAGTGCTGTATGTCTTGCCAGTGGTGTTAACAATCCTATGTTATGTGTATTAGTGTTATATGTTAAGATGCGGTGTTACTGAAAGGCTACTTAGGATGTGGTCTTGTCGTCTTAGTGGATGGTATTTGATAGATTTAAGGAACAGTGCTGGACATGCCTGAAATAGTGTTGAATGTTTTGCAAGTGTGTTGAAGACCCAGTGATAGTGTGTTACGGTTATACATGACGTCTAATGTTAACTATTTCTCTAAGCTTGATGTTATTTAGTTGGGTATTGTTGGACGTAAATAAAATCGGTGACATATGATTTACTATGCTGAAGTCTCACTGTTGCGTATAGTGTTAATAATGAGACAGTGTTGCGTTAAGTTAGGTTCAGATTATGTCCCAGGGCAAGGTGTTAGGTGGGTAAGATTTAGTGCCGGACATGACTGGGTGCTATATGGCTTGCCTGTAATGTTTAAGACCAGGTGTTACGTGCCTGTGTTCAAGGTGACTTTGGGTGTTGCGTTAAGTTAGGTTCAGGTTATGCCTCCATGGATCAAGATAGGTGGGTTTACGTTGTTGTGGTATATATAGTGATATCAGTAGGTGTGTTCTGTTCCAGCTGTTGAAAACCAGTGTTGCGTTATAAGTTGCGGTGTTGTGTTTGGCTTGAATCAGGTGCTAGCTTGTTGTGAGAGGCTGAATAATGTTGAGGGAAGTGTTCGACATAGATTAAGCGGTGATATGTGTGATTAGAATATATTGCTGTTCTGACTGATGTGTACCGCTGTTAGGAAGTGAAGACATTATGGTAAACGCTTTGAAGTTTTTTTTTCTTCTCTTTGTGTGTGTATGTGTGTGTACGGTTTTAGCTTGGTGTTGTGTGTACGTAAAAGTCATGGTTTGCGTTGTGTGTACGTGATGCCATGCGTAGTGTTGGTGTACATGGCTGAGGCGTGGTCGGGTGGCCTACGTGGTGATGATGCGGTACCGTACGCGGATGAGGTGTGAGTGTGTACGTGGTATGTCAGCCTGTCCCTGGGAGTACAACACAACTCACTCACGCACACTGCCCTCCTGCCCTCACCCTCTCGCCACTACCCTCACATGCAAATAAGTATCCAGGGTGATAATGGCAGTGTTTGAAAATACTTGTATGTTATTAAACCATACACTGTAGAGATGTCTTTTTTTGCTCTTAATCTTTCTCTCCCCAGCCGATTTTATTTAGAGCATAGAAACTTTTAGAACATTAGAGGTTAGATATGGCCTTTATTAACGCCCTTTTTGAACATCCTCAAAATGGTGACGTCATTTTCTTTTTAGCTTTGCATTTTCCAGGCTATTTTTTTTTTCTTTTTTTCACGTGAGTAGAGACGGTTCAAGCATTAGGGTTTAGATGTAGTCAGAGTTAACTTCGTTCGCCATTAGGATGTTCTCTTTAACTGAATAGAAGCGTACTAAAAGAGGGAGAATATATTAAACATGAGGCTTCCAGCTAAAGAACTTACCTTAGCTTTGTGGCAGTACTATTTCGTGGTGATGTATGCGTCCTTTTATTTATTTATTTATTTTTATGACAATATCATTTAATGAAATACGTGTCTCGGGGAAAAGGAAGATGAATAGGGTTTTTGGAACATTAAAAAAAAAAAAGACCAGTGTTTTGAAAAGCGGTTTTAGGAACGTCAGTTAGGTGAAAAGTCTTGGGAACATGAAAAGAGTAACTGTAGCTTTGGGTACATAAAATAAGTGATTCAGGTTTGTTTTAGATTATTTAGAATTCTAAAACATGAAATAAGCGATTGCTTTTTGGAAACATGAATAACTGACTGATTTGGGAAAGATAAAAAGTGTGACATAGATCATGGGAACTTGAATTGCGTACCTCGATTTTAGGGAATATGAAATGTGTGACTGGAAATCTCAGGATATGAAATGGGTAGCTTCGAATTTTGGAAACACGAAATAAGTAACTCAGGGGTTCAGGAACAGTGGCTAATTATGAACAGGCAAGCGCAATGGACCTCCCTCGAGTAATACTTAGTCTCTATGCCCCACTTAAAATGGTCGTGCCAGGAATACGAAGTCCGTGCCTCTCTTGTGTGTCCTTATGCTGCGGCTGTGTTCCTACTTTGCCCCCTCACTGTTGACAGGAATACAATCTCTCTCTTCGCTTGTGTTGCTGTGATGTATTTGTGTTGCTGTTGGTCCCTCATAGAAGATAGGAATACTAACTTTGTGGCTGTGTTGTGTGTTGCTGTATAATCTACTACCTCAGGCGCTGTTGTGTGTTGCTGTATGCTAACTGGCACTGTTGTTTGTTGCTGTATACTAGCTCTGTGGCTCTGTTTTGTGTTGCTGTATACTAGCTGTGGCTCTGTTGTGTGTTGCCGTACACTAACTCTGTGGCTTTGGTGTGTGTTGCTGTATACTAACCCTGTGGCTCTGTTGTGCGTTGCTGTATACTAATCATGACTCTGTTGTGTGTTGCTGTATACTAACTCTGTGGCTCTGTTGTGTGTTGCTGTGCTGTGTTTTGCCAAGCTGCCTCCTTCACACTTAACAGGAACACCGACCCGATCCTCTGTTGTGTGTTGCTGTGCTGTGCTATGTCGATAGTTCCCCTCACATCTGTTAGGACTGCAAACTCTGTGCCTCCCTTGTATGCTGTTAGTCTGCCTTCCATCCTCACGCCTAATAAGAATAAAAACTCTGTGCTTCTAATGTGGTACGGTACTATGGTGTGTTGTGTTGCTAATTTGACTGGATTACAAACTGTGTCCCTATTGTGTGTTGCTGTGCTGTGCTGTGTTGCTGCTTTGCCCTCTCTCACTTGACAGGAATACACACTCTTTCATCTTCTGTATTTTGCTGTGCTGTGTTGTTACTTGGCTTCTTCACAACTGACAGGAATACACACTCTTCCTCATGTGTTGCTATGATTGTGTTCTGTTTCTCGTTTATCTCTCCCACAACTGCATCTCTTGTGTGTTGTAGTGCTGATGTGTTGCTGGTTAACCCGTTTCACACCTAACACATAGTCCATGTCAGTAGTGTTGCTATGTTGCTTTTGTGTTGCTGGATATCCCCCGTCCCACCAATACATCTGGTAGGAATACAAACTCTGCTTCCTTTTGTGTTGCTGTGCTGTTGTGTTGCTGCATGATCCCCTTACACTCGATAGCAATACAAACTGACTAATACAAAAACCTTCCTCACATACACACAAGGAATACAAAGTTCTATCCTTATTGTGTTACTATGACAGTGTTTAGGAATACAAAGTTCTAGCTCTTGTGTTGCTATGCCAGTGTTGTTCTTTGCCCCCCACACACACGCACACCTGACGCCTTGGTGCTGTGACCTGTATCATTATTTTAGATTCTTATAGTTCTTGCCACGTTAGCATTCATCAGTGCACACTCATGCGTTCAAGTGGAGTAGAATTTATTTCCTGCTGGCTGGTGTGGTTAATTTTTTGTCTTGAGTACATGGAGATATTTCACTTTAGCTTTATAAACGTGACAGATATACTTATGTTGACTATGAAGCCTTATATTTGACGTTCGTGAGCACATGGATAAAATTTAATTCATGTTAATGCTTTATTCGTGTTGTTAAGAGAATTTGCGTATGTTTTCTTTTATGAGTAGTGCGTGTAAGCAAATTTTTGTTCATGATGTTTCACGTGATGATTTTGTTTTTATTAGCTGAGACTTTGCTTTTGTAGCGTGGTTTGTGGGTACGTGGACAAAATTTACTTCATATTAAACTATATTAACGTAGCATAGGAGGTTTTAGGAAGAATTTAGTGTTGATATGTTACAGCTTCGAGCAGATCTGGACTTTGCATTTTCTTGCCTTATGTAATTGTACACACTGTGCACATGTAAGGTTAAAATAAGTGAAATTAGATTAAGTTTTGTTGTGTTGGGTTGTTAGATGAACTCAGAGAATTTTAGGTTTATTCAAGTTAGGTTAGGTTGTTAGATTAGATTACAAGGGTGGGCGGGAGATGAATTAAGTGGGATGAATCTTGGAGACGGTGGCACTCGGGAGAATATTCATAGTCTTTCTTGAGTTATGCATAAGATTCATTGTTTACTCCTGTATCCTCCACCCTCATATAGACACCTGGCACATCACAACAAAACAAACGGTAGATGTAATAGTGAGAATTAGAATCGCGTAAAATTATTTCTGATATTCACTTGCATCGAGGTTTGTTAGTATCCAGAATTCCGTAAGATCTTTCATGGATATTATCGAATTCCTTGAGATCTTTCATGAATACAACGGAAGAGTCTTGTGGAGTCTTGTGTTTAGCCTCAGCAGGATAAGGTAGGACCGCCGGGCGAGACTCCCAACTCCCCTCCCTCTGCGTATGCTTTGTTCTTTTGTGTGTGTTATTCTGAGGTGATCATTGTGCCCGGCTGCTTCACGGTGTTCTCTCCTGAGGGACGAGCACACACACTGCCCCAGCCACGAGCCACTTCTCTCGACTCGTCTGAAAAATAATATAAGATAATGGTGGACTGGGAACGCTTTAGTCTCGCACGCGTGGCTCACGACTCCGCCAGGGAAGGATGGATGCGTGTGGCTAAGAGTAAAAAAAAATAAATAAATAAAATATGACTATGCTCTCTCTACTCTAAATTGGCCTAAAATTGGCGTCTCAACTTGATTTGGTGTAACAGTAGATTAATATATATGGTACAAATCACGAAGAAGTGCTGTGGAGATGATGTAGAGTCGTAGCATTGCCTTTTTCTGCCATTAAGTTGCGTGAAATAAGCTGCAAAAGGACGAAAATTTGGGCCGAGTTAAGGTAAAAAGAGTATAGTGCTGGATTTAGGGCTGGGATATGCACTAAGTAGTGAAGTTAAAATGTGGTAAAAGTAGATCAAGAGTAATATATGATTGGTGCTATGTTTAAGATTTGACTGTGTGCTGCGTAGGAAGGTCAGATCATGGTAACATATCTCCAGAGTAAGATGTGCTTGGTGCTGTGTTAAGGATTAGGATGTGCACAACGCCAGCATTATTCTCACTATCCTCCTGGGTCTCTCCGATGGACCAGACAGGATAATAAACCTTCTCTATAATAAAAAGATCAAGGCAACATTATCCTGACATCTGGTGGCCTTCGACAAAGTAGATCAAGAGTAAAATATGATTCGTGTTGTGCTTAGGATTGGGTTGTGCACCTCGTAGGAAAGTCACATCAGGAGTAAAATATTCGGTTTTATGTTTGGGATTCTGCTGTTCGCTGGCTGAGTTAAATGAGGAGTAAAGTATGACCGGTGCTGTGTTAAGGCATCGCTGTACACCACGTACTAAAGTGAGATCTGGTAACAAGTAGCACAGGAGCTAAATATGGTTCGTGCTATGCTAAGGCGTCCACTGTAAACCCAGTAGCAAAGTCTGAAAGTCTGAGGATGGCAGCGTGAACCTTAATAAAATATATGTTTTGTGCTATGCTTAAGATTGGAGGCGATTTGTTTGTGGCCACCCCAGACGGGATTGAGGCGTCTGGCAATAGATAGATAGATAGAAAAGTAGGATCGAGAGTAAATTGTGCTTGGTGCTATGTCGTTAGATCTTATAGTAAAATGTAAATCGGTGCTATGTTAAACTTTTGCCTGTACGCCATTGAGTAAAGCTAGATCGGTAATATAACGTAACTGATGTTATGTTAAAATTTCGCCTATACGACATGAAGTAAAGTTAAATCAGTAATGTAACGTGACTGATGCTGTGTTAAAATTTCGTCTATATGTCACGGAGTAAAGTTAGATAAGTAATATAACGTAACTGATGCTATGTTTATGCTTCACTTATATAGCACCCAGAACAGATCATGCTTAAATATGCCTCAAGGGTCAAACGCGATGTATTTAGGATTCAGCTCCATCACGTAGCAGAGTTAAATCATGAGTAGCTACGTGTGGACATGTTGTACTCTTTGGAAATGCGAGCGTCATGATCATTTCGCAAGACCGACTCATTTCACTGGCAATGCATACGTAAATATGTTTTGAAAGTAGTATTTATTGTCGTCTAATACACCCAGAGTTCGGATTAGAAAGCTCTAGGAATTATTGTATTGGAAGGTATTTGTTACACTGAGATTTCATACTGGGTGGATTAATTTCAATACAGCCAAGATAAGGAGTGAGCTAGTATATACCCGTAATTCAGATTAGGTTAAACCGTAGCTTAGAATTGGGATCATTTACTTTGGATGTGTGATACTCAATACACTCTCTAACCCCTATTCTCGTTGGCTTATTTCGTTACATGTCTTTGTTAGCGATTTATTTTGCCTGCACCTTATTATCATCTTGCATAGTAGTGACATAAGCTGTGTCGGAATTAAAAAACAAAATATATAAACAATAGCACATTAAGAGGTACTGTGCAGAATCGGTTACAGATATAAATTCATTAACATTCCAACCCTATTTTACACTATTAAACTGTGATGGGCATTATTCTAGAAATGGAAAAGAAACTTGTAGTGGAGAAGGACTGTCCTCAAATTATCTAAGTATAGCAGATCACAAATAAAATACACACACGAAGGGCAATTTTCTGTGTAGTATTAAGGAGGAGATATCATTGCTTCGAGAGAGAGAGAGAGAGAGAGAGAGAGACGGCATATCAGTCTGAAACAAGGTAGTGTGTGCTGAAGTACTGTGCAGAAGTACCTAACAAATACGAAGGAAAGGATGCTGTCGGTACCGTGCTTTTCTGTGGTGTTCGGAAATCATCGTCTCAGTATATATATTAGCAGTCCTGCATTGCCTCTTTACATCATGAAATACAGGGCGAAAAGCGATGAAATACCGTATGAAGGCCACTCTTCGCTGTTACCCATGTATTTTGAAACACAGATGAAGAGTGATCCACCTTATTGCTATTCTCCACATTCTGAAAGGAAGGACGGAAAGCTCTGAAATAGGCTGATGTATTGCGTGGCGTATTTCCATATTTATTATTATTATTATTATTATTATTATTATTATTATTATTATTGTTATTACTACTACTACTGCTACTACTACTACTACTGCTACTACTACTACTACTTCAGCAGCACCGTGAATTGCTTGAACGGAAGGACGATACCCACATAGACGAAAGGTTACAATAAAGAACATGCGGTGAAGAGGGTCAAAGTCCGGCTGAAACTGTTGTCCTCAGAATATACAAAATTTCAGTGTGGAATATAACTCTACTACTTTCTTATACATTATACCTCATGCTGTCACTTATGGGGGTAACACATATCATACCATACTGAATTTATAGTCAGCATATCAGAATTTTCAGACTGGGAAACTCAAGAAATCACCCGTAAAGTTGGAGAAATTAGAGTAACTTAAATGTTAGTTAGTCATTTAAAATCACCACATATTACGAAAAACAGTAAGACTCTCATTAAGTTAGAATAATAATAAACCTGAATTTTTACCTGGGTTTCTGATTTTTTACTTAGCGTCTCTGAATTTTCTAGTTAGCGTCTCTGAATTTTTAGGTGGCGTCTCTGAATTTTTAGGTGGCATCTCTGAATTTATAGCTAGCGTCTCTGATTTTTCTAGTTAGCGTCTCAGAAGTTTGTTAGCGTCTCTGAATTTACTTCGAGAGAGAGAGAGAGAGAGAGAGAGATCTTTTAATCCGGTATCATCGAATCTATAGGTAGAAATATTTCGCTTGTTTAATATAGGAAACTTGATTGTCACTCTCTCTCTCTCTCTCTCTCTCTCTCTCTCTCTCTCGTCGTAGGTAAACTCAGCGCTCATGTCTACACTTTTTTTCTCTCCCGGACGTGACTGATATTTTGTGAACTCTCAGTTATTTGTGGATAAAAAAAAAAAAGTTGGTTTGGAGAGAGAGAAAGAGAGAGAGAGACAGACAGAGAGTAAAGAAAATAGTAAAATGGAATATGGTATGTAGCGGTAAAGAGTGTGTGTGTGTGTGTGTGTGTGTGTGAGAGAGAGAGAGAGAGAGAGTAAAGAAAATAGTAAAATGGAATATGTTATGTAGCGGTAAAGTGTGTGTGTGTGTGTGTGTGTGTGTGTGTGTGTGTGTGTGTGTGTGTGTGTGTGTGTGTGTGTGAGGGAGAGAAAGAGAGTAAGAAAATAGTAAAATGGAATATGGTATGTAGCGGTAAAGTGTGTGTGTGTGTGTGTGTGTGTGTGTGTGTGTGTGTGTGTGTGTGTGTGTGTGTGATGATAAAACTGGAGATAGAGAAATTGAGAAAAAGGAGGAATGCTGAATAGAGGAGGAAAATATGGATTGGAGAGAGACAGACAGACAGAGAGAGAGAGAGAGAGAGAGAGAGAATTGCCAGTCTTGTCTAGGAGGGAAAGGGAAGGAAGGCGTCTTTATGTCAAAACTTCTCCTCCTCAGGGAAACCCTTTATAATCTTCTAAGACAATTTAGAATTTACGTGGGAGGTATACTGGGTTCTTTCTCATCCTGTCTTACTGGTTGTCTTGGTATCACGTCGGGTTAGCCCAGTAGATAGATAGATAGAAAGAAAATAGATAGAAAGGAAATAGATAGAATTGGCATATGAACTGAGTGATAGGGAAAGTAAATAGGTATAGAAGGATTGATTGATTGATAGATAGATAGACAGACAGGTGCGTAGATGGATCAGTAAATACAGTATGTAAGTAGGTAGGCAGATAGGTAGCAAGATATATATAGATTAAATAGTTGTATAGATAGATAGGTAAAATGATAAACAGATGTATGGATAGATACATATTTAGAAACAATAGAAAGATAGATAGATAAATGAAATGACAAGCAGGCAGACAGACAGACACAGATGAATTATTGGCCACAACACACGTCTAAATCATTTTTCCCTACCCAAGTTATCTTTTTTCATATTTAGCGTTGTTGTCTGCATTATATTCGCACAGCAGTGGTTTCTTAACGTACAATTTATTTCTTATTTTGTTTACACGTTCCTTCTTCATGTCATATTGCAAGCCGACAGACACAAAATGAATTAATTGAGAGTAGGCTATTCAAAATTTAATGGACTTTCAAAATTTATACTATTCGAATATATCTCGATCATGATATTGGTGTTATTTTGCTTTTCCTTTAACGTAGCCCAGATTTTCGTCTTTTTGCGGGTTATTCCACGTAGTTCAGTGTCAGAAAAGGCAATACTACTACTTTACATCCTTGCCATAGCACTTCCTCGTGACTAGCATCGTATTCTAGTGTCAATCTAGCATTTTCGCATCATTCAAGATGTGAGAGATATCAGTGTTAGGCCAGGTTAGTGTAAAAAGGTTGTAGTATGCATGTTCATTATATTTTATGGCTGCAGTTTATATTTTTCTTTCTTTATCACCACAAAGGCAGTTTTGTGTTTAGTGCAGATGAAAGTTTACGGTTAAAGAAACAAGCATTTACGGTATTTTAACCCAGTGACCGCGGTAGTCTTAACTGTGCTGTTCCTTCTTCAGCCAGACGATTTTATTCAGCTGAGGTGTGGCTTGCGTCGTCTAAGGAGTAATAAATCGTATCTATAGTCCTTTCACCTTAAACTGGCCCAGATTTTCGTCCATTTGCAGCTTCTTTATGACCACAGTAGAAGTCCTTTTTCTATACCTTCTTCCGCCAGACGATTTTATTCAGTTGATGGGTGGCTTGAGTCGCCAAAGAAATACCGGTAAAAGAGAATACCCATATTCGTCTCACCGTAAGTTGGCCCAGATTTTCGTCCTCTTGCAGCTTATTTCCCATAGCTCTGTGGTCGAAAGAGATTGGCTAGTACTACGACTCTGCATTCATTTCACAGCACTCGTTCATGACTAGCATCATTCTCTGGTATTAATCTGGTGTTTCAACGTGACATTCAATGTGGAAATGTGGCTGTTTTAGGCCAAATTAGAGTAAAACGGATATAGTAGCATATGCATGAATAAATCACTCCTCGAATTCCCTATCTTGCGTTATATTTCGACTAACATTGGCTCTCTTTTACTATGCCCAAGAAGAATCTACAAGTCCTTACAGATGCTAAAAACACGCGAAATGAAGGCTTTGGTCGGGGGAAAAAATGAAAAAAAATAGAGAATGAAATATGCCGTACATATTTTTTTCCTGCTTTAAGACGGATGATTTTCTTCAGTTCGTAGATCACTGTAGTCAAGTTGATTATTTCAGTTCGATGACGCACCAAATTACTTCGTTCTTCCTGGCTCCCTGCGATTTTACTCATTTTTCTTAATTTCTTCTTCAGGCGATAAAATCAGGTTAGGGAAACTTTTCATACTGAAGGAGTTAAATGAAGCCATAGTTAACCCCGCCAAAACTTTCAAAAAATCCTTCCTCTTGAGTAACGTCTGCCGATAACGAATAAAAGAACACGTCATCTTGAAGGTGTTAAATCCTGAGTCATAAGTTTTAACCTAGATTGATAAGGAAGCTCGTAATGTACTCAGGCAATTGGGGGAATTCTCAGGAAGGTTCCATAGGGGAGAGCAAAATCATCTAGCATTAGGTAGAGCGGAATAGACAAGTCGCCCCTTGAAATTTAAGACCTTCGTTTAGGTAGTGATTTATTGATTTATTTTTGCTACTCCCATGCCATTTTATTCAACTTTGAAGATACGGTACCTTTTAAACTGGAGGGGTTAGATGCAGCCTTCATTAATACCTTCACTACTAGAGGTTTTATAATTGGAAGAAAATCGTCAAGTGATAGCATGGATTAAAAAAAGAAAGAAAACGGTGTTGGCGTGTGAGAGAAGGGAAGGGAGCGGTGACACTAGGATGCAGCGTCAAAATAGGGGCAAAAAATGTTCTCGGGATGAAAATATAAAATTGTGGAGAGAGAGAGAGAGAGAGAGAGAGAGCATATTAGTCGGCGTTGGTATCCAGTATGAAGAGAAAAAAAGGAAAAGAAAAAAGTAACCCTGGAATTGAATGGGTAAACCGAGAGAGAGAGAGAGAGAAAGGTGTCGAGGGTGAGTGAGAGAGAAGAGAGGGAGGGGCAGCGTCTTAGCATGCAGCGGCAGCCAGACCCTCCCGTAAGGCATTTTTACAACGTTATAAAGTCCAACTGGCCGGAGCTCTACCCTTCAGGATTTCCTTGTTTCTTCCTGTGAGTTGTGGCCTCTCTCTCTCTCTCTCTCTCTCTCATTTTCCCTATAAAATCTTTGCCTGCGTCTCTGCCCTTCCAGATATCCTTCCTTCTTGTTGTGGTCGCCTCCTCCTCTCACTCTGTCTGCTTCCCTTCCGTCTCTCGTGTCATTATTTTGTTCCCATCATTTTCGTCTTTTTTCCCTGCTTGTCTTTATATTCTTTCTGCATTATTTCTTCCTGCTAGTTGTGGTCACCTCTCTCTCTCTCTCTCTCTCTCTCTCTCTCTCTCGTATCAATTTTTTTTTTGTTCTTTCGTTGTTCTTGAATTTTGTATAAACTCGCCATTCGTCTCTTGCGTCTTTTCTCCTCTCTCTGTTTTTTTTTTTTTTTTTTTTGTCTACTTCCCTTTTGTCTCCCCTTTTCTCTCCAATTTTCTTAATACACCGCCATTTTCTTTCCGTTTCCGTTCCGTCTCTTACCTATTTTTTTTTTTTTCTTTCCCTCTGCTGGTTGTTTGTCGTCATACTTTTCCCATTCATTTTCTGTCTTGATTTCTGTGTGTTCCCTTTTTCCGTTTTCTCTTAGTATTCGTTCGTTATCCCTTGGCATATCTCTCTCTCTCTCTCTCTCTCTCTCTCTCTCTCTCTCTCTCTCTCTCTCTCTCTCTCTCTCTCTCTCTCTCTCTCTCTCTCTTTAATTTTTCAGCTCTACTCTCTCACTGGAGGCTGCTGTTCTACTGTAACGTGCATGGGTTAGATGTGAGATGCATTTATAACCTCACGCCGAAAGCTTTGCGGTACTGAGGTGCCCGCTCTTTTTCTCTAATTCATTCCCTCTGTTTCAATTGTCTGTACCTTAGTTTGTGTGAAGAACTGAACATTATTTTTAACAGCATCAATAATATTACGTAAATTTTCTTCTTGTTTACCGTCAAATTTGTGTGTGTGTTTTTCTGCCTTATTAATCGTATTCATTCTTCTTTTTGACCGCAACATTATTTTATGCCTTTTTATTTTGTTTATCGTATTCATTTTTCTTTTTACTGCTAGATTATTTCATTTCTCTATCATTCTTTTTATTTGTATTACTCCTTATCTTATTTATCTTAATTTTCTTATCAGAGATCTATTCTTAGCGGAAAGGATATTGTCTTCATTAACCTCTGCAGGGCGATTTTTCTTATTTATTTTATTATTATTACATCTGGACGATTTTATTATGATTTTGAGAAGCCCATTCGTAGCATAAGTGGTAGATAAAAGCTACATTATTCCTTTATTTCAGTGGCGTCTTTTTTTATTGATTCTTTCTGCTTATATTTTACTGATTTCGATACTCTTTACTTCCTAATGTCAAGCGCTTTTATTAACATATAGGAATACCTCTCATACTGAAAGCGTGGATGTGTTTATGATTTGTAATACGGTTCGCTGAGTGACATAACGTGACTACCCGCATACGTATTTTAACCCAATATATTTCAGAGAATGTTTTTGCGGACTTGGGGCTGAGATTGTCGAAGTAAACACAAATTTCTAACGGGTCCTTAATTATTAGTAAATGTTGACGAGTGGTTTTAATAACACTAAATACAATCGTTATTAGTACTCAGTTGTGCGGTTAAAAATAATACCCATTTTTCCATATAATTTATACTGTAAATTGAGAGAAAGTGGTTTATCATCTTTAAAGGTAGCAATTGGTTTTTAATAAGTAATTTTTTTCATGTTTTTCTATGGGCGAACTAGCAAAAATAGCGTCAGAAAAGGTGACTTAGAGGAATTGCCGAAAATAAAAGGAATAAAAATGTGACTTTTAAC
Organism: Coenobita brevimanus; assembly: GCF_032717465.1. Classification (NCBI taxonomy): domain Eukaryota; kingdom Metazoa; phylum Arthropoda; class Malacostraca; order Decapoda; family Coenobitidae; genus Coenobita; species Coenobita brevimanus. Next base: position 2,064,056 of record NC_137034.1, read on the forward strand.
GATGGCTCACTGTACCTGTTAGTGTCCCGTAAATATAATTCTGAAAGTATGTGTTGTGGTGGAGTGGGTGAAGCAACAGGAAGGCCGTGGTTATTTTTAGAGGCGGCTGTAGGTGCAGGAGGGAGAGGGTGAGTGATGTGGGAGACTCCTGAGCAAGGTCTCTTCAGTCATCACCCTTCCCCACTCTTCCTCTTACCACCCTCACTTCGAATCCTACATGCTTCATTGTCTTACCTGTCTCGTTTCGAATCTCACCTGCCTCACCCTTGCATTCCAGGTTCATTCTTTTCCCTGCCTCAATCCTGCCAGCATCATCCTACTATATTATGTTTCCTACCTGCTTCATCCTTCCTTCATAGCTTCATCCTGTTCATACCTACCTCATCTCTTCTGCTTCATTCCCTATTCTTCACTCGCTCACTCACTCACGTTACCACTCACCTCCTTACTCGCTCGCCCATCCACATATCATTTTGATTCGATACACCTTAACTCATAAACTCGCTCATCTCATAGCATCTCACACTCTCATACCTTACGCTCATTCTCACTCAGTGCCCAAAGCGTAAGGTAAGCTGACGCCCTTACCCACTCACTTACCCACGTCTCATTCTTCTTTCCACACCTCTTACGTCCACGCTTCACGAGATACAGAGACTGCGCAAAAACGTGTTCCTCTTCATCCACACCTTTCTGTTCCACTTTTATTGGTACTGTATTTCAACTCTGTTTCATCTCAGCGTCCTTATATTGCACCTGTGCCATCTGTTCATCATCTAATCTTGTGTTGCATTATCAAAAGCGTAAAGGACCGGGGCTAGGCTGCTGATTCTCAGTGTTTTAGGATAGGGGACCAGTTACTCTTCCCTGAGCGGTATTATTTTAGCATTAAACTTTAGCCGTCTGTGTGACGTGCACCTGTACGTTTTTTTAAATATATTGTACCTCTTTGCCTTTGTGTATATATCGTACATTTACGGACATTACATACCTTTTTGACTGTTTCACACTTCTGCTCCATTATAATCGTATTGCACCTCTACTGACTTATATTTCATCGCTGCGGCTGTATATATATCGCACCCGTACACGTATTTCGCACCTCTTGCTTACTTTACGCCTCTGCGCCAATTTTTATCGTATGTTTGCGACTTTATAATGCACCTATAAACTTTACATCGCCCTCCCGAGCTGAAATCGCACCTTTCTTTTTGCTCATTGTATATTTACGGCTTTAACGTCACCTGTATGCCTTTAATTTGCACCTGTTTGGCTTTATACTGAAGAGCTGCACATTAACATCGCACGCCAGCTCCTGTGCCGCACCGCTAAATCTTTATATCGCAATGTTGGGAGGGATAAAGACACAGGTTAGAGCTTGAATCTCTCTCTCTCTCTCTCTCTCTCTCTCTCTCTCTAACTCGCGAACTTTCCTCTGTGCGTCAGTTCCCCCTCTCGTATTTTTTCCTCCGTGGAAGGGAAAAAGAGGAAAAGAGTAACAACATTTATTCAGGCTTTTTTTTTTTTTTTGTCTTTTCCCACACCTCTCTCTTACTCCTGCTTTGCATTTTCCTCTTTTTCTTCCGCATATTGTTCCTCTTTACCTTCCTCGTTTTTTTAGCCTTTGTTTTTTCTTCCTCTTCTCTCCCTCTTCGCTTTTCCCATTCCTGTATTCTTCATTGCCTTTATTTTTGTCTTCGTGTGTTTTTCCCGGCTCTCATTCTCGTCGCATTTCCATTCTCTTTTTTTCCTTTGTTCCACCTCTCTTCTTTTTCCCATTTCCTTTCTTTCTCTTCCTTAAAGCTTTTCCCTCCGTTCTCCCTCTTTGTCATTTCTCCTTTCCGTTCCTTTTTGTCTTGCCCATTTCTTTCTCTTCCACTTCTGTTTCTTTCTGTGTTCCCTCCTCTCTCTTTCGTCTTTCTTTCCTTTCTCTTTCTACCAGTCTCTCTTCTGCTTCTCTTCGTCCTCCTGGTCTTCCCGTTCCTTCTCTCAGTCTTGCCTCTTCTCTCTCCTCCTGTTTGTCTTCCCCTTTTTTGCCTTCCTCCTTTCTTTCATTCTTCCTCTTCCTCATGGGGTTAGAGAGCTACCTGGCACCTCTTCCCTATTAGCAGATTTCTACATATTCAGTGTTAGTTTTCTTATATATACCATTTAAACGAGTGTCTGTTTTACTCATCTTCTCAGTCATCCTCCTTTTACCTCTTCCTCATCCCAGTGTCTTTCCGCCCCATCTCGCTTCCTTCTCTCTCCACCGCATTTTTTTCCTAGCTGGCTCCCCTTTCCCTTTTTTTTCCCTGTTACCCTTTCCTCTCTCTCTCTCTCTCTCTCTCTCTCTCTCTCTCTCTCTCGCGTCATTTCCAGTCCTATTTATTTCCCTTTTCTTCTCTCACTTATTTTGCAGGCATACTTCTTTTTCTCTTCCCTCCTTTCATTTCTCTCTCTCTCTCTCTCAGTTCGTACTCAACCCCTCTCTTTCTCTCTCTCTCGCCTAAAGTGTGAGCGCTGTGAACTTCCTTCCCTCCCCTCCCTTCCTCTCTCCCCTCCCCCCCGCCATCCCTCTCGTAACTTGCCACCTCACCCACCGCCCTTATCCATCCATCTTCCCTCTATCCTCCTCCCTCCCTCCCTCCCTCTTCCCTTACTCCCCCCTCCCTCCCTCCCACTCTCCTTGCCTACCGCCGACTCCCCGGCATTTTCAACTTGACTTCCTCTCTCTTTTCCCTACAAATTCTCTCTCTCTCTCTCTCTCTCTCTCTCTCTCTCTCTCTCTCTCTCTCTCTCTCTCTCCTCACGATCGGCATGCGAGAAGAAAGCAATTTTTTTTTAGCGTTGTGTTTTATAGCAACAAATACACATCTAAAGGAACCATTACAGAAACATATTATCGTTAGTGAGGGAAGTGTCGATAAACTTAATAGGTCATTGTGTTTGGAATTTCTCAGTCGACTTTTGCTTTGTCTGGCTAATATTTTGCTTAACTTCTCGTGTTTAAGGCTCTTGGTATATTTTTCACCTTCCTTTCCTCAGTACAAAGCATTATATTGCATGTTGAAGGCGTGCGAATTGGACTAGGAGACAGGTGGTGAGGCGGTATGGGGTGTGGCAGTTTGTAGCAGTGTGTGGGGATGCAGCGGAGGTGTGGCAGTGTGTAGAGGTATTTGTCTGGTGTCGTGTGGTATTCCTGTGTGAGTTGTGGCAGTGTGTAGCGGTAATTGGTAGTGTGTAAGCTTACAGTGGTGTGAGGTGTGGCAGTGTGTAGAGGTATTGGTATGGCGGTGTGTAAGGTAGCGGTGTGAGGTGTGGCAGTGTGTAGAGGTATTTGTATGGTAGTCTGTGGTATTGCTGTGTGAGGTGTAGCAGTGTGTAGATGCATTTACCAGTGTGTGAGTATGCAATGGTGTGAGGTGTGGTAGTGTGTAGAGGTATGGTATGTCAGTGTGTAAGGTAGCGATGTGACGTGTAGGAGTGTGTTGAGGTATTGGCATGGCAGTGTGTAAAGTAGCGGTGTGAGGTGTGGCAGTGTGCAAGGAAGCTATGTGAGGTGTGGCAGTGTGTAAAGGTGTTGGGTGGCAGTGTGTAAGGAAGCGGTGTGAGGTGTAGCAGTGTTTAAAGGTGTTGGTATGGCAGTGTGCGAGGTATAGCTGTGTGAAATACGGCAGTTCATACGATAAATTAGTTGGCTATTACAATTACCATAATGTGTACGGTATACAAGAACGTATCATATCGGAACTTATTTTTATCATTATTTTCTTCGTTCATATAGTAAATTATTTTGGTGTTAATCATAATGCCGTGTTTATGAGAACGTCGATATTATTCCCGGCCAGACCTTATTTTCGCCCTCATTACCTGTGAATAATTTACCTGTGGAAATTACCATTGATAAGTTTGCATTAGGATAATCAGGCGATGTAGTGATTTAATATCGAGTCTGATTTTGTCAAGTCTCTCTCTCTCTCTCTCTCTCTCTCTCTCTCTCTCTCTCTCTCTCTCTCTCTCTCTCTCTCTCTCTCTCTCTCTCGTTTTTCCTTATATACAAAATTAAAAAGCATGATATTTCCCTTGACTAAGTACGCGTTGAGCATACATTAAAGAATTCATTGTTAATAAAGTGTGATTGTGACTGTGAGTGTGTTCCTTTATTGCCTTTCATTGTACCGCCTGTGTGTATGTACATGGTTATGTAGCTGTGTGTATGTTAGCTAAAGCTGTGTGCGCGTGTGTATGTGAAGTTTGTGATGTGCGTGTGTATGTAAACGTGGTTATGTGTACTTGTGTAAGTGTAGTCAGGTAAATGAGGGAATATGCACGTCTGTGTGTGTGCAGTCGTGCATGTACTTGAATGTATGTGTTGATATGAGGACGCTCGCGCGCGCATGTGCATGAGCGCGGGCATGCGTGTCTGTTTGTGTGCGTCTGTGTGTGTATATATATATATATATATATATATATATATATATATATATAATTGTGTGTATGACAGTTCATGTACGTGTGTGCCCATGTACGTTTGCACATAGTTTGTGTTTTTGTGTTTAGTTGCTCATGTAGTCTACACTGGCCCCCGTTTGTGTGTGTGTGTGTGTGTGTGTGTGTGTGTGTGTGTGTGTGTAAAGCCCTCCCATGTACACGCATGTGTGCATGTGCGTGTCGGCGTCCCAGCATTCTTCGCCACGGGGTTACAATTATAAACGCACACGTATGCTTCCTTATCTGCTCAGGTCACGTTGCCACAAGGGTGATAACGCGGCCGCCTCTCCCCCGCAGCAGTTTTCACCCTTATTCCCGGAGGCTGTAAGGGCGATTTTACCCTTGAATTTAAGCCGAGGTGCCGGAGTGTTAATTGCAGGTGGTTCTGGTAGGAATTAAGAGCAGATTCTCGTTTTGTCTGGGTAACTTTGTGTTTTTTGTGTTTTTTCTGTGTGTGTCTTGTCTGTGTGTTCTCTTATCTCTCTCTCTCTCTCTCTCTCTCTCTCTTCCCCCCCAGATGCCGTCCAACTCTCCCCTTTTTCCCCGTAAGAAACTCAGCCGCAAAACTGATCTTATCCTGCCATGTTTTTCGATAAAGCGGACTGCAATTACTCGAGGTAAATTTTGATAGTGACAATATTCATTTCAGGATAGCATTGTTGGATTCCTGGATTCTGCTATTGTTTTTGCGCAGTCGCTCAGCACGGCCAGTCTTTGGTGAATTCAATAATAGTTATAGTCACACGCTTTCCTGTATTCTGTTCAGCTTAACTTTTTTTTTTTTTTCGTCTAGGTAAAGTCAGATTATTTAATTCGCATTAGGAGTTCCACCCTCATAGTAAAACTCTCTCAGGTTTATAGTATAATCTGAATAATTCTGGATGTACCAAGAATTAACTAAGTACAGGCACTGTTCTCTTGAAGATTTACATTTTGAGGAAGAATTATGGTGTTTGTGAATTATTCCAGTTAACGCCATGCAATTTATTCTCCAGATAAGCCTGCCATAGCGAAGTTAACACCAACCTTGGATCAGGCCTTCGTTTAGGAGAGAAAAATGAATGTGTTGGTGCAGATAGGCCCAGTGATTTTATTTAGTTCCAAGAAATCGCAGTCATAAGCTTTACCTTTGGGCGGCGAGCAAAGCTGGGTTTCTTTAATGCTTTTTCTCCTCTGCTTTCCTCTCTTATTCAGCAGTATGTGGATATATACTGTATGTTTTCTCCCTGTTTAGCTCTCGTGGTTTCACTATAATTGCTTCCTTCCTTTACATGCCTCACCAGCTATAGCTGAAGTTTGCCTCAAAGCCTCACATTGCCTCCTTCCCGTCACCCTTAGCATTAAATTCTCAGCATCGTTTCTTTCCCGGCAGTTTTAATGTTCACAATTATTTCTGGTCGCTTTCGTCAGCATTACTTTTTCAGCACTGTCTTTTTTTTCGATTTTTTTGTTTTCATCGTTCACTTTTTCCTAGTCATTAAATTATCAGTATTATTCCGTTCCTGGGTCATTTTAACCGATGCTTCCTGTTAATTCTCACCTACGTGCCCGCCAGCATAAATTTTCAGTATTGTTCCCTTGCTTCTGCATAAATTCAGGGCTCCAGCGCTTTTAGTATTTAATTCTGATCATTATTGCTTTCCTGTCTTTGTTTTTATATTGCTCCTTGTATATTCTCACCACCCTTCCAAGCCAGCATCAGTCTCATAGCTTTAATTCTCAGCGCATTTCTTCTAGCTTTCATTTTATTATTAATTTCAATGTGCCTCTTACCTTTCCAAGTCAGCTTTATCTTTTACTGATTATTGGCTTTAAATTACTCCTTCACTTCTTGCTCCATCTGTATTTTCTCACCTTTACTTCTGTTTTTATATTGCTCTTCTATATTTCCTCTCTCATCCTCTCCTTTACGTACATTCCCTTCTGTTTTTTCCTCTCTTCTCCGTCGTTTTGCATTTAGCCTATATTTCTTGTGTTGTTTCCTCATTTCATTATTCGTTTCTACCTTCCCTCCAAACCTTCCTCTCCACTCCCTCATTTTCGTTTTAACCAGTATTGCTCCTTATATATCCTCTCTTTCTTCATCTTCTTTAATAATTACCATTCTATGTTTCCTCACCTCTCCACCTTTTTTTTTTATTTTAGCTTCTGTTATATTTCCTCTCCTTTCCTTCACCTTGGCTTCTGATTAATGCTGGTCGCTGGTGTTAGCTGCCGTGGTAATTGTTGTGTTGTGTCTACAGCTTGGGTGGGGTGAGGGGAGTGTGTAGTGGGGTCGGGGTGTGTGTAGTGGGGTCGGGGTGTGTGTAGTGGGGGTAGGGGTGTGTGTAGTGGGGTCGAGGTGTGTACTGGGGGTCGGGGTTTGTGTAGAGCGGGTTGGGATTTGTGTAGAGGGGTCGGGCTGTGCGTTGTGGGTCGGGGTGTGTGTAGAGGGGGTGGGGGTGTGTGTAGAGGGGGTCGGGGTGTGTGTAGAGGGGGTCGGGATGTGTGTGGAGGGGGTCGGGTTATGTGTAGAGGGGGTCGGTGTGTGTGTAGAGGGGGTCGGGATGTGTGTGGAGGGGGTCGGGTTGTGTGTAGAGGGGGTCGGTGTTTGTGTAGAGGGGGTCGGGATGTGTGTGGAGGGGGTCGGGTTGTGTGTAGTGGCGGTAGGGGTGTGTGTAGTGGGGTCGGGGGTGTATGTAGAGGGGATCGGGGTGTGTGCAGAGGGGGTTGAGGTGTGTGTAAAAAGGGTCGGGGTGTGTGTAGAGTGGGTCGGGCTACGTGTAGATGGGGTCGGGGGATGTGTGTAGAGGGGGTAGGGGGTTTGTGTAGGGGGGTCGGAGAGTGTGTGTGTGTGTGTGTGTGTGTGTGTGTGTGTGTGTGTGTGTGTGTGCGTGCACAGGGAGTCCGGGGTGTCTGAAGTGAGGCCGGGGTGTGTGTGTGTAGAGGGGTTCTGGGTGTGTGTATATGACCTCCACTCCGTACAATTGAACCTGTATACATTCTGGGTTGTGCTGCCGAATATCCTGCACCGCCAAGTGTCCTCTGGTTTAATTAGCGGGGGACCGTGTTTTGTTTTGCGGGTTGGGTTATTTCTTTCCTTTGATTCTTCGTTTCCTCGTGTTCTTACTTCCCGAGAACCGTAATGACGCCTTCTTTGTTTTTACTCTTGCAATCTTGAGACGATTTCATTATTCTAGGAGAAACCTTTTGGACTTGAACTTTTTTACTCCTCATTAACTCCTTCACCACCAAGGGTACGTCGGAAACTAAGTACATGTAAATTCGTCTGTAGCATCAGTTAAGTACATAAGTCACTGTACTTTTGTAACTTGGTAGACTATGGCCTGATGATGACTTCCTGCAGTTCACCATCCTCCTTGCGGGGTATAAGGAAGGCGTTGTGTTGTTTGTATAGCTGGGTAGTTTATTTTGATGACAGGAAGAAGGAACCAAAGACCAGGCGCCCTCAAGATTGTTCCTTCCCTGTCGTATCAGTGTCACCACGGGAAGTCATCCCTCCTCAACACCAAGTCATCGCACTGAAAGGGTTAATTAGCATCGCCCGCCCTTGTTTATCGAGTGATGTGACCTTTCTTTTACGTGAGTCTTTGTTTTGTCAATTTATTAGAAATCGCTTTCACAATATCTAAGGCTACTTCCTCTGGTATTGAGTCTTTTATCGCTTTTAATTTGAGTCCTATGTGTGACGACGGGAATAATTTGAGGTCTGTGTCTGCCCCTAAATTTACTTAATATTACCCTTCAGAATCATAGAAAGTGGCTCCTTATTTTATACCAATTAATTTTGGGATCGGTAAAAATTGCATTTGTTTAAGGCAAAGTATCGGTAATTATAGAGCCTCATCTGACTTCATTTGCGTCACAGTAATTGTTAAAGTACTTGGTGTGTATTCAGTGGGGGTCGGGGTGTGTGTGTAGAGGGAATCGGGGTGTGTGTAGTGGGGTCGAAGGTGTGTGTGTGTGCGTGCAGTTCTTCCTCTGGGTTTCTTCGTGTTTAAATCTATTGAATATCGAAATCGGTATATCTATCCTGTATTTTACGTGATGAGAGAAGTGATTTAACAATATTTCTGTATCACCTACTGTATAATCAATCCTTCGTGTATTATAGTTTCTTTGTCGAATGGCCTTTTCCCGTGCATCTTTTTTTTTATTTTTTCAAGATTAGAACTCGTCATTTCAGGGTTGTATTTTGCGTGATCAAAGCAGTAATTTAGAACGCTTCGGTACCCTATGCTGGTTAATTTGTGCCCGTTTAGGAGTGATGAAATCCCCCCCGTTACGAAATATATCTGAGGAACCCAATAGCGTGATTCTCTAGTTAATATTTCAAATCACGTCTCTTCACGCCGCTGATGTAAAACTCCCCTTTCATCTACCGATAATAAAGGGATAAATGTTTTGGTAGACGTTATTCATTTTTTTCCCCCACCCGTTCGATAAATACCGCCTCCCCTGGCTGGTAAAATCGCCCCTCTGTCTCTAGGAAATAAGGGTGAAAGTTGAAGGGTGTTTGAGGGGAAGGGACCTCACCTGCCGCCAAACCTTGCATGTTCACCTCACATCCTCGACCATCTCCTCCCTCGGATAAAGACCCTATTTGTGTGAAATCTCATGTGGATCCATAGCGTCTCCGAACACATAATACACACACACACACACACACACACACACACACACACACACACACACACACACACACACACACACACACACACACACACACACACACACACACACACACACACACACACACACACACACACACACACACACACACACACACACACACACACACACACACACACACACACCTCCACTTCGCTTTTCACATATCCACACATCTTGTAGGCCTCACTCCCCTCCATTCTTCACCCCTGCCACAGCTCATCACACCTCCGCTCCACATTTCACTTCCGTCATCACATCTTACTCTGCCACATCTTACAGTCCCACGTGTACTTCACCCAACCACACTTCACCCTACCACACCTCACCCTACACACCTTATTCCTCCACAGTTATCCCTACCACACCTCTCCATATCGCACCTCACCCTACCACACCTCTCCCTACAACACTTCACCTTACCACACCTGACCTTTGTCGGGCGTATTCAGCTCAGTGGGTTCACAGAAGCACATGCAATATAATTCGATACCTGTGTCTGAAATAATCCAATGAGCGATTGCTTGTGGTACACTAATGGTGATGGTAGGAGTGATAACGGTAATAACGACATTATTATGATAACGAAATGTAACAGCAATAATAAAAATGAGAACAATGGAGAGATCAATAATAATAATAATGATAATAATAATAATAATAATAATAATATAATTAATGATGATGGTGACAACAGCAGCAGCAGCAGTAGTAGTAGTAGTAGTAGTAGTATTGGCAGTTGGAAAAGTAATAAAAATTAGGCTTACAATAATAATAATAATAATAATAATAATAATAATAATAATAATAATGGCATCAATAAAACCCCTCTAATAACAATAACAATAACACTATTTTCCGGACAGTAAGAAATTATGACAGGCCCAGAATAGTTCCCGTCATATAACACCAATATTAATATCTTCACTCGGGGACCTCCTCATTATTGTATTATTTCTTTATTCAGACGATTTTTAAAGCGGTTTAGTAATGACGTCTGGTGCTGGAGGGGTTAATGGAGGTCGTATTTAACCCTTCCAGTTAGAGAAATCTCTCCTAAGCTGAATAAAATCGTCAGGAGATAAGAATAGTCACGCCTTCTAGATTAATGAGTTAAATTCCTCATTTTAATTATTTTTCTTTTCCTTGTATCATTTTTTCGTTTTTTTCTTTGTGTCCTTTTTCGTTCCTTTCCATTCCTCTCTTTTCTTTTTTTCTTTTTCTTTTTGTCTCTTTCCGTCAGCGTCATTCTGCATGTCTCCAAATTATTTTATCACTTTGGATGACTTCTTGCCGTGATGCGGTGAGAAACAGTCACCATTAAAATCCTGCCGTGAGAACAAGCTAATTATAATCGTGTTGTTGTTGATGATGATGATGATGATGATGATGATGATGTAACCCCAGGCTCATCTGAACGTGTACCCGGTGATCTGCAGTCTGAAGATCCCGTCAACCCGCAGTCTACCGTCTTCGTTTTGAGGAATAGGGAGGGAGTTGAGGGACGTTTGCATAATCAAGTAGAGGGGATGCTTGATTATAGAGGCGCCGCCACGTGAAGGCATCCCTCTTCAGCACCCGTCAGGAGATAGCAAGAACAATATAAGAATGGTTTGGTTGAAGTAGTTTCCTTCATGTAATAACGTATCGAATGCATAACGTCCATTCCAAGGTAGTGGGTCATTAGGTGTTATTATTACGTGATTCATTGATAACTTTAATAACAGGCGTGTCCGAAAGCCAACAAGACATTTTACGAAATTTCCTAAGCTTGGTAAATTCGTCAGACGGTTGCCAAATTAAAATATATAATGACGTCCGTGACCTGTAAATGCTGCGTCCCTTGTCTAGCAGAGGAGGAAGAGATTTATAGATCATTTGAGGACGATGCGGAAAGTAATGCAGATTCAGTTTTGTACAGTATAACGCTGAGTTCTCTGTTTCTGAAAGTAAAGCAGAATGGGGTTTTTAGGGTATCTGAAAACGCTGCTTCTTTTGTTTGGAAAGGTAAAGCAGAGTGAGATTCATAGATTATTTAAAAACTCCGCGTCATTTGTTTCAGAAGGTAAAGGAGAATTAGTTAGGGCTATAGTTGAAAATGATGCGTCTTTTGTTTCCGAAGGTAAAAGAATGAATTTGTAAAGTATCTCAAAACGCCGCGTCTTTTGTCTCGGAAAGAAAGCGGAATGAGTTTTAATGTCGGTAAAGGAAAGAAGTGATAAAACGTGTGAGTGCTTCCTCCGTGTCCCCAGGATGTGTCCAATTTTTGTACATGAGTCACGCATTTTCATTTAAAGATTTTGACACCTGTGTTCACGTTGGCAGAGCGTAGAGCATCTTTGTTAGCGATTTATTTTGGATATTTACCGGTGCACCTTGATATTATTTTACTTCTTACATTATTTCTCCGTGATTTATTTTTCATATTAATGGTACACCTTGATAATATTTTCTTGCTTTTATTTGTATTTCTTCGATAATACTGTAATTTATTTTGCATGTTACCGAAACACTTTGATATTCTGTAGCATTATTATTATTATTATTATTATTAAAAATTCCATTCTTTCCCGTATCTGGATCGTGCAGCAAAAGATATGAATATTTTTAATACAGTGATGTCTTATTACGCTCTCTCTCTCTCTCTCTCTCTCTCTCTCTCTCTCTCTCTCTCTCTCTCTCTCTCTCTCTCTCACACACACACACACACACACACACACACACACACACACACACACACACACACACACACACACACACAGATATACCTAAAACTCCCACACGGTCGAAAAGCCTCTCCAAAATTAATTAAAACCGACTGAATGTAACAAGAATGAAGTGTTAAAATCTCATGCAAACTAAGTCGCTAGGGAAGAGGTGTTAGGAAAGGTGGACTGTGCGTTTTATTTTATTGTCCTAAAAGCGTGTAAATAATGCCACCCAAGCTCGTATTCTCGTCAGTTAAGGAATCTCCCTAACACCTCTTCCTTACCGATTTATTTTTGGGTACGGCTCGCTAATATTTTTTTGTTCGTTATCTATGCAAAGTCTGGTGATTTTAGGGTGATTTAAGTGACACAGAAGAGGACATTAAGGTGTAATAAGCACAATAAATCGCTTAGGGAAAGGTGTTAGGGAGATCCTTACCCGACGAGAATACGGGCCCATGTAGCGAAATCCCTTATGTATTGCTGAATATTTACGTTGCACCTTTTTGTTAGCGATTTAGTTTGAGCGCCTTCTCCTAATTGATTTATTTTATATTTTTATGTTTTTATCCATGTTTACGTTACTTAGGTAAATTATGTCGATACTAAATATGTCTAAAATAAAACAGAATATCAAGGTGCAACAGGTAAAATAAACCGCCAAGAGAAAGGTGCTTCGGTTATGACCCATTGGATGTAACCCTATGAAAATATTATGACCTCGGAACCTTCTCTCTCTCTCTCTCTCTCTCTCACACACACACACACACACACACACACACACACACACACACACACACACACACACACACACACACACACGTAACCCTCTGAAAATACTTTGACCAGGAACCCCCCCCTCTCTCTCTCTCTCTCGTAGATAATACCAACCTGTAATTACGAGCAGGACTCCGTGTGCTATGGTGTAAAGGAAGTACCCGTATAACCATAAATTTCCGTGCAAGGTCCCTAATCCAGCGCCATGAGAGTCTCCACGTCTCTATTACCTGTCTGTTAAACCTGGGGGCATGAGTCTTTCCATTTATTTATTTATTTGTTTTCCGAATGTTGGAAGGATCACGCTTTTTAAAAATCTGGCTGCGTCGCTGTCTCACTCCATTTGCGTGTCCGTCATTGTTTTATTTATTGGCAAGAAAACATCACGAAAAAACTAGGACAAAAGAAATACAGTGCTTTATCAAGGTGGATTTTGCCTCTTTTAAGGGCGTGATCATACCATAGCCGCATGCAAGGCTATTCAGGGACCCTCGTCGAAAGGCGGGCGCTGATTGGCTATTTTAACCTCATGACATCATCGCTCGAGACGAAAGGCGGCCGCTGATTGGCTACATCAACTTCATGCCGTCACCGCTTGGACGAAAGGCGGTCGGTGATTGGCTATTTCCTTATGACGTCACTGCTTGGACAAGACGAAAGGCGGTTGTTGATTGGCTACTTCAACCTCATGACGTCTCCGCTCGAGACGAAAGACGGCCGCTGATTGGCCTCTTGAACCTCATGACGTCACAGAAGCTAGTGACGTCACCTTTCGAGGCGTCACCACATGCTTGGGGCTTCTTCGATTGGGGGATTTGGCAGCCTGCACCCAAATGTGATGTCATAAGCTGCTTTGGCGCTCACTACCCTTGCGTTTTTGTTTGGTGTTGAAGCCCCAAGAAGCTTCCCCCTTTGGTTGAACTGTAGGCGAGCTGTTCATCTCATTAGGGTAAATTAAATACATTTCAGAGTTCTCCCCCCCCCCTCTCTCTCTCTCTCTCTCTCTGTCTTATCTCTGATTCTGGCGGTGGACATTGTGAGAAAATTATTGCTTTTTTTCTCTTCACTTCGATTACGTTCTTTTGTTTCACTATTTTACAGTCAGACGATTTTATTCAGTTTGGAAAGCGGCCTGGTAGTGAGCAAGATAAGGACGCTTTCCCTAACCCATCTAGATCGAAAAAGTATCTCGTAAACAAAATCTAATCGTCTTTAGTTAGGAAAAAAAAAATCTTAGTTCTGAAGGAGTGGACACCAATCAAGCTCTTCATTACATTAAATAAGATAGACTTTGCTCTCTTTTCTCTCATTCATTTTACTCTTTATCACGCATTCATTTCACTCTTTTTCGTCTCATTAATTTCACTCTTTTTTCCTCTCATTCACTTCTCTCTCTTATTCATATCTTTTTTTTCCCTCTTATTCAACATACTTTTCCCTCATTCATTTCACTTTTCTTCATTTCGCTCTTTTTCCTGTTATTAATTTCGCTCTTTCCTTTCGTTAATTTCGCTCTTTCCTCATTCATTTCACTCTTTCCTCTTTATTTCTCTCCTTTTACCCTCATTAATTTCACTCTTTTCCTCTGTTATTCATTTCACTCTCTCATTCATTTAGCACTGTTTCCTCTTATTAATTTCACTCTTTTCCACTGTTTTTCACGTCACTCGTTTCTTCATCAATTTTACTCTTTTTCCTCTCTTATTCTTAGCTTCTGTTACCCTTGCGAACCATGCGACTGTGTTTCTGGCTACGAACTGTGTGAGAAAATTGCGGATTTTTAAGAGAGAGAATTGTGACGCGCTGCTTTGTGGTGTGTTGAGGCGCGGATTACGTGAACCACCATGCCGCAAAAAGAATATCTAAAATGAGCTGGGAAAAGTCTGGAAAGAAGGCGATAGACAGAGTAATAGTGTGAAACAGAATCAAGTGTCAGAGAGATACTACACCTTGCAACACAGCTTAATAAATAAACAATTAAATGAGAAGGAAAAGGCAGGGGGGAATGGTGATAGGGTGAGTAATAACGAGAAATAAAATCAAATATTAGATACTACGCCTTGCTACACAGGTAAATAAATAAATAAATAAATGAGGAGGGAAAGCGGGGGGATAAAGGTGATAGTCGGAGCAATAATGTGGAATAGAATCAGGTGTCAGAGAGGTACTACACTTTGCTACACAGCTAAATAAGTGAATGAATAAATAAATAACGAAGTGAAGTGAGGAGATTTCCATTTTTCGTTAAGTGCAGATCAGATAAGCACCGTACTAACGAAGTTATTCACAAATAGTACATTTTACTGCACAATGAAGTACATACGGTAGAATTACGTACTTCGCCCAAGTTTCGTACCATTTAAGTTATGTATACAGTTTAGAAGAAAAAAATATATATATAAATATATAAGCTTAGATTGTACGTACCTGCAGGTGATATAATTCCTCATGAGCGCTCGTCACAGGGAATGATACTAATCACTACCCTAAAGCCGCTAACACGTACTTTCTCATATACTTTAGCCTTATCTGGACGAATTGAAGGACGTTACGGGTCACCTCAAAGGACTATGATGTCTCTGCCACAATACCAAAAACGTGGATTATCGCAGAAACTCATGCTTCGTATGCGCAGTTTTGATGAAATCCGGAATCTGTTAGAATATTTACAGCGTGTTGGCGTCAAGTATGCAATATTTAACAATCTTTCTATTTGTCTAGCCAGACACCGTAATCCCGTAAGGGGTGGCTGTTTGACTTTTAGTTGTTTTACGGGGAGGGGCACCAACCCTCCGCCAACCCACTTGTTGACATGTAGGGAACACTTATGAGTTGGTTACGTGGTCACCACCCAGCGTTGTAAATTATTTCTCTACTTGCATTAAACCATTAGACTTGTCACTCAGTGCAAAGCCACCTGAAGATGAATGAAGAGTAATAAGAAGTGAGAGGAAAGATGGAAGAAACAGAAAGAGAGGAGGGCAAACGCAGAAAAAGAATGATGAAGGTAAAGGAAGAAGTAGATAGCATTACATCAAGTGAATGGATGGTACTTTGAGGCCTAATACAGATAGCACAAGAAACGGGAGTAATGAGGAAAATACTTATATATTTCTGACTTCAGTTTCATCAGAACTCTGTCACAGGTATTGGTTTATTCAGAAGGTAAATGCAGAAGTTCTGGGTATCGTATTTATTCCTATGCTGAATGAGGAGTTATGGTCCATTTGTATTTCTTCATCGCCATCAACCATAATAAGGCTTAAGTAACAAGGAAAGCTACCCAACGAATTTCCCACAGACTGAGAAAAGAAGTCACTTGCAAATCCAACTCCCCATTTCAGTTCTAGGTCCGAACAAACATTAATGTCCATACGAAGCCGATTTATACGTCCATGAAGAGAGAAACCTGTACTGTAATTTATCAGATTATACGTCCATGCTGACTACACAAGGGTAATCTTGAAAAATACTCCCAACACGGGAAATGAATAAGTAGATGATCCATTACGACAAGTGGAAATGTTGGGTGGGAGAGAGAGAGAGGGTAAATCTTGAAGTCTTTATATTCCCAAACGTTTCGGGCTACAGGATGGGTTCAGTATAGACAGAAGCATAAGAGAAAATAGACATCGAGAAAATAAAGACATCGGGGTCTACCCTGTCTTTCTCTGCCACCCACCATAGTGACGCAGTGCTTTGACTAGGATTAGGAAATTAAGTTGTGATAATTGGGAGATACTGTTGGATGATTCGCTGGTGATTAAGGAAGCCCCCTAACACTTCTTTCTCAGCAGTTTATTTTGGGGTACAGCTGGTTATTATCAGCTTGTGTGATATTTTTGCCGAGTGAGACTGTAAGCTATGAGAAGGATTTATATAACGCAGAAGACAGTAAGGCGTGACTAGCAAAATAAATTGCTTAGGGATAGGTAGAAGAGGACAGTAAGGAGTAACAAGCAAAATAAATCGCTTGGGTAGATGAGGACAGTCAGGAGTAACAAGAAAATTAAATCGCTTAAGAAGAGATGTTAGGGAGCTTCCTTAACCAACGAGAATACGGGCCCTACACTTGATGGTCAACGAAGGCGTGGGAGGAAGTTGTGGTCTCCTGAAATCACCTAAAAATAGGCTTGTGGTGAAGGGGCAGTGGTTGATTTTTTTATTTTTTATTTTTTTAGGGGAAGGGGTCTTGTGAAGTTAGGAGGCTCTCTAGTACGCCTTTTCGTCTTTGGATTGTCTTGTGATATGGGAGGCTTCAGAGCACCTTTTCTTTAGCGATTTATTTTTCACGTTGAACCTTAGCATCCTGTTGTATGTTTTATTTTTATTTTTCGATAATGTTTTCATCAGGAATACCACTTGATAAGAATGGAATATGTAAAATGAATATAATGTTAAGGAGAAAATGATGCAAATACCTCCCATGTTACCTGGAGAAGAGACCTAAATTCATTCTTATTGTTCTCTATATTGTCATGTTCTCTATTTGTGCATAAGGTTAGTAATTGAAAAGAAATAGTCATCATCATCATCATCATCATCATCATCATCATCATCATCAGCCCATATTCCTTGCTAAAAATGAATAATAGAAAGGCAAATAATAGAGAGGAAAATAAATAATGTACAAGGGGACATTAACCCACGTTTGTCAGAGCACGGACGATTTTATTCATCTGAGAGTAAATCGTAAAAGAGAGTGCAAAGGAGTAAAGGGAAAAATAAATCGCGTAAGGAAGAGGTTACGGGGAGGCCCCTAAGTCCTCAAGGATATGACCCCTGAAAGCCAGTAGTTAAGATGAAGTGAATACCTCTTGGACTTGCCTTAAAAACTCAACCATCGATAAAGCCGAGGTAAATGAAAGGAATGAAAAAGTATGCAGGGCCTGAGACGAGCTAAACCCCGCCAGATACGAGCCCGGCGTGGGAGATTAGTGGGGAGATAAGAGTTAACGCGGGGGCATAAAGGTGTAAAAGAACAGCTGTAGCCAAAACGAGACAGGTGGGTTGCTGACGTTGGGTAGCGGTTGTCGATGGGTGTGAAAGCTGAAGAGATGTGACCCCTGAGCGGTTTTAGTTTCAGATGTATTTGTAGTAGTTCCTGCTTTTTTTTTAGTTGTAATTCTTGTAGCCCAGATGTTACAGGTGGGTTACTGATGGTGAGGAGCGGTTGCGGATGGGTGTGAGAGCTGAAGAGATGTGACCTTTGAGTGGCTTAGTTCCATATGTTTTTAATGTAGCATTGTTAGTAGGCTTTCTTTTACTAGTTCCTATATTCCTAGTAGTAGTTATTGTAGGCTAAACTAGATAGGTCGGTAGCGGTTGTGGACGGGTGTGAAAGCTGAACTACTTGTACTGTGACTAGAGTACGTGTGATAATTTCTAGTCACATATTTAGATGGCTTGTATCTCTATAAAGATG
Organism: Coenobita brevimanus; assembly: GCF_032717465.1. Classification (NCBI taxonomy): domain Eukaryota; kingdom Metazoa; phylum Arthropoda; class Malacostraca; order Decapoda; family Coenobitidae; genus Coenobita; species Coenobita brevimanus. The sequence goes on from NC_137034.1 coordinate 2,082,110, forward strand.
GCTTGTATTTCTGTACATCTCAAAGTCACGCCGGCAGACAAAACTAGACGTAGATTTGACTAGTAGCGGTTGTGGATTGGTGTGAAAGCTGAAAATCTGTGAGGTTTTAACAGTTTTAGTTCCGTATGTGTTTTTAGTGGAAGTTCTTGATCGTTTTCTTAATCTGATGGTAGTTTCGCAAGTATTAAAAACAAAATAAACAGTTGGCTTGCTTCTGACTGGTAGCGGCTGTGGGTGGATGTGAAAGGTGAACTGTTAGGATTGTTGACTGGTTTTGGTTCTGAAGGAGTGTTTTAATAGAATTTCCTAGTGATAATATGCATCTTAAAATGGCTGTAACTCATGAGGGCAAACAAAACAGGTAGCTTATTTCTAGTTGTTAGTATCGGTT